>NW_027328868.1:0-300000 GCF_048564905.1 Vicugna pacos
CTGTTTCCCTACATCCAGCACACACACGAAGATGTGTTCTTGTATTCTGAGTGTGGGGAAGTTCCTCAAACTGACAGCAGCACCTGGATTCTATTAGTATCCCTTAGCTTCTGTTCCCTGAGTGTTCTTTTAGGCCAGGCCATGAGGGAAAGCTGGGGGTTGGGCTTGGAGGCCACGTAGCAGTGAGTGCCCCCTGATCCATTGAGGAAGTACTTAGAGGACTTCTCCCTAAAGGGAACACCTTTTCCTGCATTCATCTGGGTGCAGTGGGGCTGCACATCTCTCCCACACCTAAGAATGTGTTCTGGAATTCTGAGTGCAGGGAAGTTCCTCCAACTGACAGCAGCGCCTGGGTTCTAATTGAATCCCTTTGCTTGTCTTCCCTGATGGAAAGCCTAGGCGGGAGTGCGGGGGAAAGTGTGGTTTGGGCTCCAAAACCAAGTATTTGCGATGACCTCTCTATGGTTTGTGGAAGTGTTTAAACTACATCCCTAACCTGGGAACACCTGTGCCCCCATAAAGATCCGTGGAGTCTGTTTCCACACCTCCAGCACACACACGAACACTTGCACAGTTATCCTGAGAGTGGGCAGCCTCCTCCAACTGAGAGCAGGGCCTTGGTTCTTATAAAATCGCTTAACTTGTCTACCCTGTTTGGTTGCCTGATACGGAGTGCTGGGGAAAGGGTGGGTTGGGCTCTAAATCCAAGTATTAGCGAGTGCTTCTCCATGGGATTTGGAGGTTATTAACCAAAAGCCCACAACATGGGAATACCTGTGCTCCTTGAAAAAAGCGTGGACTCTGTATCCCCACCACCAGAACACACATGAAGAAGTTTTCTGCTATCCTGAGTGTGGGCTGGCAATTTCAGGTGACAGAAGCGGCTGGGTTCTAATAGAATCCCTTAGCTTGTAATCCCTGAGTGTTTCCCTAGGACTGACTCTGAGAGAAACCTGGGGGTTGGGCTTTGAGGCCAAATAGTAGCGAGTGTCCCCGATGGACTGAGGAAGTATTTAGATGAATTCTCCATAAAGGGAAACACCTGAGCACCCATTCATCTGCGTGGAGTGGGGCTTCAAATCTCCCCACCACACAAGGTTGGGTTCCAGTATCCTGAGGGTGGGGTAGTTCCTCCAACTGACATCAGCGTCTTGGTTTGAATAGAATCCCTTTGCTTGTCTTCCCTGATGGTGTGCCTAGGCCAGTGTGTGGTTGAAAGTGGGATTTGGGATCTAAAACTAAGTATTAGCGTGTGCCTCTCCATGGGTAGTGGAGATGTTTAAACTACAACCCACAACTTGGGAATTACTGTGACCCCTGAAAAATGCGTGTGCTATGTTTCCCCACGTCCAGCACACACAGGAAGAAGTGTTCTGGGGTTCTGAGTGTGGGGAGGTTCCTCCAACAGACAGCAGCACCTGGGTTGTAATAGAATCCCTTAGCTTGACTTCCCTAAGTGTTTTCCTAGGCCTAGCAGTAAGCGATGGTGGGGGATGGGCTCTAAAGCCAAGTATTAGCGAGTGCATCTCTGTGGGTAGTGGAGGGTTTTAAACTACTTCCCCAACCTTGGAACACCTGTGCCCCATAAAGATGCGTGGAATCTGTTTCCCCACCTCCAGCACACACACGGAGACGTGCTCAGGTATCCTGATTGTGGGGAGGCTCCTCCAAATGACAGCAGCGCCTGGGTTCTAAAAGAATCCCTTAGCTTGTCTTCCCTGATGGCATGGCTAGGCTGGAGAGTGGGGGAAAGTGGGGGTTGGGCTCTAAACCAAGTATAAGCGAGAGCCTATCCATGGGATGTGGGTTTTTAACCTACAACCCACAACCATGGAATAAATGTGCCCCCTGAAAGATGCTTTGACTGTTTCCCTACATCCAGCACACACACGAAGATGTGTTCTTGTATTCTGAGTGTGGGGAAGTTCCTCAAACTGACAGCAGCACCTGGATTCTATTAGTATCCCTTAGCTTCTGTTCCCTGAGTGTTCTTTTAGGCCAGGCCATGAGGGAAAGCTGGGGGTTGGGCTTGGAGGCCACCTAGCAGTGAGTGCCCCCTGATCCATTGAGGAAGTACTTAGAGGACTTCTCCCTAAAGGGAACACCTTTTCCTGCATTCATCTGGGTGCAGTGGGGCTGCACATCTCTCCCACACCTAAGAATGTGTTCTGGAATTCTGAGTGCAGGGAAGTTCCTCCAACTGACAGCAGCGCCTGGGTTCTAATTGAATCCCTTTGCTTGTCTTCCCTGATGGAAAGCCTAGGCGGGAGTGCGGGGGAAAGTGTGGTTTGGGCTCCAAAACCAAGTATTTGCGATGACCTCTCTATGGTTTGTGGAGGTGTTTAAACTACATCCCTAACCTGGGAACACCTGTGCCCCTATAAATATCCGTGGAGTCTGTTTCCACACCTCCAGCACACACACGAACACTTGCACAGTTATCCTGAGAGTGGGCAACCTCCTCCAACTGAGAGCAGGGCCTTGGTTCTTATAAAATCGCTTAACTTGTCTACCCTGTTTGTTTGCTTGATACGGAGTGCTGGGGAAAGGGTGGGTTGGGCTCTAAATCCAAGTATTAGCGAGTGCTTCTCCATGGGATTTGGAGGTTATTAACCAAAAGCCCACAACATGGGAATACCTGTGCTCCTTGAAAAAAGCGTGGACTCTGTATCCCCACCACCAGAACACACATGAAGAAGTTTTCTGCTATCCTGAGTGTGGGCTGGCAATTTCAGGTGACAGAAGCGGCTGGGTTCTAATAGAATCCCTTAGCTTGTAATCCCTGAGTGTTTCCCTAGGACTGGCTCTGAGAGAAACCTGGGGGTTGGGCTTTGAGGCCAAATAGTAGCGAGTGTCCCCGATGGACTGAGGAAGTATTTAGATGAATTCTCCATAAAGGGAAACACCTGAGCACCCATTCATCTGCGTGGAGTGGGGCTTCAAATCTCCCCACCACACAAGGTTGGGTTCCAGTATCCTGAGGGTGGGGTAGTTCCTCCAACTGACATCAGCGTCTTGGTTTGAATAGAATCCCTTTGCTTGTCTTCCCTGATGGTTTGCCTAGGCCAGTGTGTGGTTGAAAGTGGGATTTGGGATCTAAAACTAAGTATTAGCGTGTGCCTCTCCATGGGTAGTGGAGATGTTTAAACTACAACCCACAACTTGGGAATTACTGTGACCCCTGAAAAATGCGTGTGCTTTGTTTCCCCACGTCCAGCACACACAGGAAGAAGTGTTCTGGGGTTCTGAGTGTGGGGAGGTTCCTCCAACAGACAGCAGCACCTGGGTTGTAATAGAATCCCTTAGCTTGACTTCCCTAAGTGTTTTCCTAGGCCTAGCAGTAAGCGATGGTGGGGGATGGGCTCTAAAGCCAAGTATTAGCGAGTGCATCTCTGTGGGTAGTGGAGGGTTTTAAACTACTTCCCCAACCTTGGAACACCTGTGCCCCATAAAGATGCGTGGAATCTGTTTCCCCACCTCCAGCACACACACGGAGACGTGCTCAGGTATCCTGATTGTGGGGAGGCTCCTCCAAATGACAGCAGCGCCTGGGTTCTAAAAGAATCCCTTAGCTTGTCTTCCCTGATGGCATGCCTAGGCTGGAGAGTGGTGGAAAGTGGGGGTTGGGCTCTAAACCAAGTATAAGCGAGAGCCTATCCATGGGATGTGGGTTTTTAACCTACAACCCACAACCATGGAATAAATGTGCCCCCTGAAAGATGCTTTGACTGTTTCCCTACATCCAGCACACACACGAAGATGTGTTCTTGTATTCTGAGTGTGGGGAAGTTCCTCAAACTGACAGCAGCACCTGGATTCTATTAGTATCCCTTAGCTTCTGTTCCCTGAGTGTTCTTTTAGGCCAGGCCATGAGGGAAAGCTGGGGGTTGGGCTTGGAGGCCACGTAGCAGTGAGTGCCCCCTGATCCATTGAGGAAGTACTTAGAGGACTTCTCCCTAAAGGGAACACCTTTTCCTGCATTCATCTGGGTGCAGTGGGGCTGCACATCTCTCCCACACCTAAGAATGTGTTCTGGAATTCTGAGTGCAGGGAAGTTCCTCCAACTGACAGCAGCGCCTGGGTTCTAATTGAATCCCTTTGCTTGTCTTCCCTGATGGAAAGCCTAGGCGGGAGTGCGGGGGAAAGTGTGGTTTGGGCTCCAAAACCAAGTATTTGCGATGACCTCTCTATGGTTTGTGGAAGTGTTTAAACTACATCCCTAACCTGGGAACACCTGTGCCCCCATAAAGATCCGTGGAGTCTGTTTCCACACCTCCAGCACACACACGAACACTTGCACAGTTATCCTGAGAGTGGGCAGCCTCCTCCAACTGAGAGCAGGGCCTTGGTTCTTATAAAATCGCTTAACTTGTCTACCCTGTATGGTTGCCTGATACGGAGTGCTGGGGAAAGGGTGGGTTGGGCTCTAAATCCAAGTATTAGCGAGTGCTTCTCCATGGGATTTGGAGGTTATTAACCAAAAGCCCACAACATGGGAATACCTGTGCTCCTTGAAAAAAGCGTGGACTCTGTATCCCCACCACCAGAACACACATGAAGAAGTTTTCTGCTATCCTGAGTGTGGGCTGGCAATTTCAGGTGACAGAAGCGGCTGGGTTCTAATAGAATCCCTTAGCTTGTAATCCCTGAGTGTTTCCCTAGGACTGGCTCTGAGAGAAACCTGGGGGTTGGGCTTTGAGGCCAAATAGTAGCGAGTGTCCCCGATGGACTGAGGAAGTATTTAGATGAATTCTCCATAAAGGGAAACACCTGAGCACCCATTCATCTGCGTGGAGTGGGGCTTCAAATCTCCCCACCACACAAGGTTGGGTTCCAGTATCCTGAGGGTGGGGTAGTTCCTCCAACTGACATCAGCGTCTTGGTTTGAATAGAATCCCTTTGCTTGTCTTCCCTGATGGTTTGCCTAGGCCAGTGTGTGGTTGAAAGTGGGATTTGGGATCTAAAACTAAGTATTAGCGTGTGCCTCTCCATGGGTAGTGGAGATGTTTAAACTACAACCCACAACTTGGGAATTACTGTGACCCCTGAAAAATGCGTGTGCTATGTTTCCCCACGTCCAGCACACACAGGAAGAAGTGTTCTGGGGTTCTGAGTGTGGGGAGGTTCCACCAACAGACAGCAGCACCTGGGTTGTAATAGAATCCCTTCGCTTGACTTCCCTAAGTGTTTTCCTAGGCCTAGCAGTAAGCGATGGTGGGGGATGGGCTCTAAAGCCAAGTATTAGCGAGTGCATCTCTGTGGGTAGTGGAGGGTTTTAAACTACTTCCCCAACCTTGGAACACCTGTGCCCCATAAAGATGCGTGGAATCTGTTTCCCCACCTCCAGCACACACACGGAGACGTGCTCAGGTATCCTGATTGTGGGGAGGCTCCTCCAAATGACAGCAGCGCCTGGGTTCTAAAAGAATCCCTTAGCTTGTCTTCCCTGATGGCATGCCTAGGCTGGAGAGTGGGGGAAAGTGGGGGTTGGGCTCTAAACCAAGTATAAGCGAGAGCCTATCCATGGGATGTGGGTTTTTAACCTACAACCCACAACCATGGAATAAATGTGCCCCCTGAAAGATGCTTTGACTGTTTCCCTACATCCAGCACACACACGAAGATGTGTTCTGGTATTCTGAGTGTGGGGAAGTTCCTCAAACTGACAGCAGCACCTGGATTCTATTAGTATCCCTTAGCTTCTGTTCCCTGAGTGTTCTTTTAGGCCAGGCCATGAGGGAAAGCTGAGGGTTGGGCTTGGAGGCCACGTAGCAGTGAGTGCCCCCTGATCCATTGAGGAAGTACTTAGAGGACTTCTCCCTAAAGGGAACACCTTTTCCTGCATTCATCTGGGTGCAGTGGGGCTGCACATCTCTCCCACACCTAAGAATGTGTTCTGGAATTCTGAGTGCAGGGAAGTTCCTCCAACTGACAGCAGCGCCTGGGTTCTAATTGAATCCCTTTGCTTGTCTTCCCTGATGGAAAGCCTAGGCGGGAGTGCGGGGGAAAGTGTGGTTTGGGCTCCAAAACCAAGTATTTGCGATGACCTCTCTATGGTTTGTGGAGGTGTTTAAACTACATCCCTAACCTGGGAACACCTGTGCCCCCATAAAGATCCGTGGAGTCTGTTTCCACACCTCCAGCACACACACGAACACTTGCACAGTTATCCTGAGAGTGGGCAGCCTCCTCCAACTGAGAGCAGGGCCTTGGTTCTTATAAAATCGCTTAACTTGTCTACCCTGTTTGGTTGCCTGATACGGAGTGCTGGGGAAAGGGTGGGTTGGGCTCTAAATCCAAGTATTAGCGAGTGCTTCTCCATGGGATTTGGAGGTTATTAACCAAAAGCCCACAACATGGGAATACCTGTGCTCCTTGAAAAAAGCGTGGACTCTGTATCCCCACCACCAGAACACACATGAAGAAGTTTTCTGCTATCCTGAGTGTGGGCTGGCAATTTCAGGTGACAGAAGCGGCTGGGTTCTAATAGAATCCCTTAGCTTGTAATCCCTGAGTGTTTCCCTAGGACTGACTCTGAGAGAAACCTGGGGGTTGGGCTTTGAGGCCAAATAGTAGCGAGTGTCCCCGATGGACTGAGGAAGTATTTAGATGAATTCTCCATAAAGGGAAACACCTGAGCACCCATTCATCTGCGTGGAGTGGGGCTTCAAATCTCCCCACCACACAAGGTTGGGTTCCAGTATCCTGAGGGTGGGGTAGTTCCTCCAACTGACATCAGCGTCTTGGTTTGAATAGAATCCCTTTGTTTGTCTTCCCTGATGGTGTGCCTAGGCCAGTGTGTGGTTGAAAGTGGGATTTGGGATCTAAAACTAAGTATTAGCGTGTGCCTCTCCATGGGTAGTGGAGATGTTTAAACTACAACCCACAACTTGGGAATTACTGTGACCCCTGAAAAATGCGTGTGCTATGTTTCCCCACGTCCAGCACACACAGGAAGAAGTGTTCTGGGGTTCTGAGTGTGGGGAGGTTCCTCCAACAGACAGCAGCACCTGGGTTGTAATAGAATCCCTTAGCTTGACTTCCCTAAGTGTTTTCCTAGGCCTAGCAGTAAGCGATGGTGGGGGATGGGCTCTAAAGCCAAGTATTAGCGAGTGCATCTCTGTGGGTAGTGGAGGGTTTTAAACTACTTCCCCAACCTTGGAACACCTGTGCCCCATAAAGATGCGTGGAATCTGTTTCCCCACCTCCAGCACACACACGGAGACGTGCTCAGGTATCCTGATTGTGGGGAGGCTCCTCCAAATGACAGCAGCGCCTGGGTTCTAAAAGAATCCCTTAGCTTGTCTTCCCTGAAGGCATGCCTAGGCTGGAGAGTGGGGGAAAGTGGGGGTTGGGCTCTAAACCAAGTATAAGCGAGAGCCTATCCATGGGATGTGGGTTTTTAACCTACAACCCACAACCATGGAATAAATGTGCCCCCTGAAAGATGCTTTGACTGTTTCCCTACATCCAGCACACACACGAAGATGTGTTCTGGTATTCTGAGTGTGGGGAAGTTCCTCAAACTGACAGCAGCACCTGGATTCTATTAGTATCCCTTAGCTTCTGTTCCCTGAGGGTTCTCTTAGACCAGGCCATGAGGGAAAGCTGGGGGTTGGACTTGGAGGCCACGTAGCAGTGAGTGCCCCCTGATCCATTGAGGAAGTACTTAGAGGACTTCTGCCTAAACGGAACACCTTTTCCTCCATTCATCTGGGTGCAGTGGGGCTGCACACCTCTCCCACTCCTAAGAATGTGTTCTGGAATTCTGAGTGCAGGGAAGTTCCTCCAACTGACAGCAGCGTCTGGGTTCTAATTGAATTCCTTTGCTTGTCTTCCCTGATGGAAAGCCTAGGCGGGAGTGCGGGGGAAAGTGTGGTTTGGGCTCCAAAACCAAGTATTTGCGATGACCTCTCTATGGTTTGTGGAAGTGTTTAAACTACATCCCTAACCTGGGAACACCTGTGCCCCCATAAAGATCCGTGGAGTCTGTTTCCACACCTCCAGCACACACACGAACACTTGCACAGTTATCCTGAGATTGGGCAGCCTCCTCCAACTGAGAGCAGGGCCTTGGTTCTTATAAAATCGCTTAACTTGTCTACCCTGTTTGGTTGTCTGATACGGAGTGTTGGGGAAAGGGTGGGTTGGGCTCTAAATCCAAGTATTAGCGAGTGCTTCTCCATGGGATTTGGAGGTTATTAACCAAAAGCCCACAACATGGGAATACCTGTGCTCCTTGAAAAAAGCGTGGACTCTGTATCCCCACCACCAGAACACACATGAAGAAGTTTTCTGCTATCCTGAGTGTGGGCTGGCAATTTCAGGTGACAGAAGCGGCTGGGTTCTAATAGAATCCCTTAGCTTGTAATCCCTGAGTGTTTCCCTAGGACTGACTCTGAGAGAAACCTGGGGGTTGGGCTTTGAGGCCAAATAGTAGCGAGTGTCCCCGATGGACTGAGGAAGTATTTAGATGAATTCTCCATAAAGGGAAACACCTGAGCACCCATTCATCTGCGTGGAGTGGGGCTTCAAATCTCCCCACCACACAAGGTTGGGTTCCAGTATCCTGAGGGTGGGGTAGTTCCTCCAACTGACATCAGCGTCTTGGTTTGAATAGAATCCCTTTGCTTGTCTTCCCTGATGGTTTGCCTAGGCCAGTGTGTGGTTGAAAGTGGGATTTGGGATCTAAAACTAAGTATTAGCGTGTGCCTCTCCATGGGTAGTGGAGATGTTTAAACTACAACCCACAACTTGGGAATTACTGTGACCCCTGAAAAATGCGTGTGCTATGTTTCCCCACGTCCAGCACACACAGGAAGAAGTGTTCTGGGGTTCTGAGTGTGGGGAGGTTCCTCCAACAGACAGCAGCACCTGGGTTGTAATAGAATCCCTTAGCTTGACTTCCCTAAGTGTTTTCCTAGGCCTAGCAGTAAGCGATGGTGGGGGATGGGCTCTAAAGCCAAGTATTAGCGAGTGCATCTCTGTGGGTAGTGGAGGGTTTTAAACTACTTCCCCAACCTTGGAACACCTGTGCCCCATAAAGATGCGTGGAATCTGTTTCCCCACCTCCAGCACACACACGGAGACGTGCTCAGGTATCCTGATTGTGGGGAGGCTCCTCCAAATGACAGCAGCGCCTGGGTTCTAAAAGAATCCCTTAGCTTGTCTTCCCTGAAGGCATGCCTAGGCTGGAGAGTGGGGGAAAGTGGGGGTTGGGCTCTAAACCAAGTATAAGCGAGAGCCTATCCATGGGATGTGGGTTTTTAACCTACAACCCACAACCATGGAATAAATGTGCCCCCTGAAAGATGCTTTGACTGTTTCCCTACATCCAGCACACACACGAAGATGTGTTCTGTTATTCTGAGTGTGGGGAAGTTCCTCAAACTGACAGCAGCACCTGGATTCTATTAGTATCCCTTAGCTTCTGTTCCCTGAGTTTTCTCTTAGACCAGGCCATGAGGGAAAGCTGGGGGTTGGGCTTGGAGGCCACGTAGCAGTGAGTGCCCCCTGATCCATTGAGGAAGTACTTAGAGGACTTCTGCCTAAACGGAACACCTTTTCCTCCATTCATCTGGGTGCAGTGGGGCTGCACATCTCTCCCACACCTAAGAATGTGTTCTGGAATTCTGAGTGCAGGGAAGTTCCTCCAACTGACAGCAGCGCCTGGGTTCTAATTGAATTCCTTTGCTTGTCTTCCCTGATGGAAAGCCTAGGCGGGAGTGCGGGGGAAAGTGTGGTTTGGGCTCCAAAACCAAGTATTTGCGATGACCTCTCTATGGTTTGTGGAAGTGTTTAAACTACATCCCTAACCTGGGAACACCTGTGCCCCCATAAAGATCCGTGGAGTCTGTTTCCACACCTCCAGCACACACACGAACACTTGCACAGTTATCCTGAGAGTGGGCAGCCTCCTCCAACTGAGAGCAGGGCCTTGGTTCTTATAAAATCGCTTAGCTTGTCTACCCTGTTTGGTTGCCTGATACGGAGTGCTGGGGAAAGGGTGGGTTGGGCTCTAAATCCAAGTATTAGCGAGTGCTTCTCCATGGGATTTGGAGGTTATTAACCAAAAGCCCACAACATGGGAATACCTGTGCTCCTTGAAAAAAGCGTGGACTCTGTATCCCCACCACCAGAACACACATGAAGAAGTTTTCTGCTATCCTGAGTGTGGGCTGGCAATTTCAGGTGACAGAAGCGGCTGGGTTCTAATAGAATCCCTTAGCTTGTAATCCCTGAGTGTTTCCCTAGGACTGACTCTGAGAGAAACCTGGGGGTTGGGCTTTGAGGCCAAATAGTAGCGAGTGTCCCCGATGGACTGAGGAAGTATTTAGATGAATTCTCCATAAAGGGAAACACCTGAGCACCCATTCATCTGCGTGGAGTGGGGCTTCAAATCTCCCCACCACACAAAGTTGGGTTCCAGTATCCTGAGGGTGGGGTAGTTCCTCCAACTGACATCAGCGTCTTGGTTTGAATAGAATCCCTTTGCTTGTCTTCCCTGATGGTTTGCCTAGGCCAGTGTGTGGTTGAAAGTGGGATTTGGGATCTAAAACTAAGTATTAGCGTGTGCCTCTCCATGGGTAGTGGAGATGTTTAAACTACAACCCACAACTTGGGAATTACTGTGACCCCTGAAAAATGCGTGTGCTATGTTTCCCCACGTCCAGCACACACAGGAAGAAGTGTTCTGGGGTTCTGAGTGTGGGGAGGTTCCACCAACAGACAGCAGCACCTGGGTTGTAATAGAATCCCTTCGCTTGACTTCCCTAAGTGTTTTCCTAGGCCTAGCAGTAAGCGATGGTGGGGGATGGGCTCTAAAGCCAAGTATTAGCGAGTGCATCTCTGTGGGTAGTGGAGGGTTTTAAACTACTGCCCCAACCTTGGAACACCTGTGCCCCATAAAGATGCGTGGAATCTGTTTCCCCACCTCCAGCACACACACGGAGACGTGCTCAGGTATCCTGATTGTGGGGAGGCTCCTCCAAATGACAGCAGCGCCTGGGTTCTAAAAGAATCCCTTAGCTTGTCTTCCCTGATGGCATGCCTAGACTGGAGATTGGGGGAAAGTGGGGGTTGGGCTCTAAACCAAGTATAAGCGAGAGCCTATCCATGGGATGTGGGTTTTTAACCTACAACCCACAACCATGGAATAAATGTGCCCCCTGAAAGATGCTTTGACTGTTTCCCTACATCCAGCACACACACGAAGATGTGTTCTGGTATTCTGAGTGTGGGGAAGTTCCTCAAACTGACAGCAGCACCTGGATTCTATTAGTATCCCTTAGCTTCTGTTCCCTGAGGATTCTCTTAGACCAGGCCATGAGGGAAAGCTGGGGGTTGGGCTTGGAGGCCACGTAGCAGTGAGTGCCCCCTGATCCATTGAGGAAGTACTTAGAGGACTTCTGCCTAAACGGAACACCTTTTCCTCCATTCATCTGGGTGCAGTGGGGCTGCACACCTCTCCCACACCTAAGAATGTGTTCTGGAATTCTGAGTGCAGGGAAGTTCCTCCAACTGACAGCAGCGCCTGGGTTCTAATTGAATTCCTTTGCTTGTCTTCCCTGATGGAAAGCCTAGGCGGGAGTGCGGGGGAAAGTGTGGTTTGGGCTCCAAAACCAAGTATTTGCGATGACCTCTCTATGGTTTGTGGAAGTGTTTAAACTACATCCCTAACCTGGGAACACCTGTGCCCCCATAAAGATCCGTGGAGTCTGTTTCCACACCTCCAGCACACACACGAACACTTGCACAGTTATCCTGAGAGTGGGCAGCCTCCTCCAACTGAGAGCAGGGCCTTGGTTCTTATAAAATCGCTTAACTTGTCTACCCTGTTTGGTTGCCTGATACGGAGTGCTGGGGAAAGGGTGGGTTGGGCTCTAAATCCAAGTATTAGCGAGTGCTTCTCCATGGGATTTGGAGGTTATTAACCAAAAGCCCACAACATGGGAATACCTGTGCTCCTTGAAAAAAGCGTGGACTCTGTATCCCCACCACCAGAACACACATGAAGAAGTTTTCTGCTATCCTGAGTGTGGGCTGGCAATTTCAGGTGACAGAAGCGGCTGGGTTCTAATAGAATCCCTTAGCTTGTAATCCCTGAGTGTTTCCCTAGGACTGACTCTGAGAGAAACCTGGGGGTTGGGCTTTGAGGCCAAATAGTAGCGAGTGTCCCCGATGGACTGAGGAAGTATTTAGATGAATTCTCCATAAAGGGAAACACCTGAGCACCCATTCATCTGCGTGGAGTGGGGCTTCAAATCTCCCCACCACACAAGGTTGGGTTCCAGTATCCTGAGGGTGGGGTAGTTCCTCCAACTGACATCAGCGTCTTGGTTTGAATAGAATCCCTTTGCTTGTCTTCCCTGATGGTTTGCCTAGGCCAGTGTGTGGTTGAAAGTGGGATTTGGGATCTAAAACTAAGTATTAGCGTGTGCCTCTCCATGGGTAGTGGAGATGTTTAAACTACAACCCACAACTTGGGAATTACTGTGACCCCTGAAAAATGCGTGTGCTATGTTTCCCCACGTCCAGCACACACAGGAAGAAGTGTTCTGGGGTTCTGAGTGTGGGGAGGTTCCTCCAACAGACAGCAGCACCTGGGTTGTAATAGAATCCCTTAGCTTGACTTCCCTAAGTGTTTTCCTAGGCCTAGCAGTAAGCGATGGTGGGGGATGGGCTCTAAAGCCAAGTATTAGCGAGTGCATCTCTGTGGGTAGTGGAGGGTTTTAAACTACTTCCCCAACCTTGGAACACCTGTGCCCCATAAAGATGCGTGGAATCTGTTTCCCCACCTCCAGCACACACACGGAGACGTGCTCAGGTATCCTGATTGTGGGGAGGCTCCTCCAAATGACAGCAGCGCCTGGGTTCTAAAAGAATCCCTTAGCTTGTCTTCCCTGATGGCATGCCTAGGCTGGAGAGTGGGGGAAAGTGGGGGTTGGGCTCTAAACCAAGTATAAGCGAGAGCCTATCCATGGGATGTGGGTTTTTAACCTACAACCCACAACCATGGAATAAATGTGCCCCCTGAAAGATGCTTTGACTGTTTCCCTACATCCAGCACACACACGAAGATGTGTTCTGGTATTCTGAGTGTGGGGAAGTTCCTCAAACTGACAGCAGCACCTGGATTCTATTAGTATCCCTTAGCTTCTGTTCCCTGAGGGTTCTCTTAGACCAGGCCATGAGGGAAAGCTGGGGGTTGGGCTTGGAGGCCACGTAGCAGTGAGTGCCCCCTGATCCATTGAGGAAGTACTTAGAGGACTTCTGCCTAAACGGAACACCTTTTCCTCCATTCATCTGGGTGCAGTGGGGCTGCACACCTCTCCCACACCTAAGAATGTGTTCTGGAATTCTGAGTGCAGGGAAGTTCCTCCAACTGACAGCAGCGCCTGGGTTCTAATTGAATTCCTTTGCTTGTCTTCCCTGATGGAAAGCCTAGGCGGGAGTGCGGGGGAAAGTGTGGTTTGGGCTCCAAAACCAAGTATTTGCGATGACCTCTCTATGGTTTGTGGAAGTGTTTAAACTACATCCCTAACCTGGGAACACCTGTGCCCCCATAAAGATCCGTGGAGTCTGTTTCCACACCTCCAGCACACACACGAACACTTGCACAGTTATCCTGAGAGTGGGCAGCCTCCTCCAACTGAGAGCAGGGCCTTGGTTCTTATAAAATCGCTTAGCTTGTCTACCCTGTTTGGTTGCCTGATACGGAGTGCTGGGGAAAGGGTGGGTTGGGCTCTAAATCCAAGTATTAGCGAGTGCTTCTCCATGGGATTTGGAGGTTATTAACCAAAAGCCCACAACATGGGAATACCTGTGCTCCTTGAAAAAAGCGTGGACTCTGTATCCCCACCACCAGAACACACATGAAGAAGTTTTCTGCTATCCTGAGTGTGGGCTGGCAATTTCAGGTGACAGAAGCGGCTGGGTTCTAATAGAATCCCTTAGCTTGTAATCCCTGAGTGTTTCCCTAGGACTGACTCTGAGAGAAACCTGGGGGTTGGGCTTTGAGGCCAAATAGTAGCGAGTGTCCCCGATGGACTGAGGAAGTATTTAGATGAATTCTCCATAAAGGGAAACACCTGAGCACCCATTCATCTGCGTGGAGTGGGGCTTCAAATCTCCCCACCACACAAGGTTGGGTTCCAGTATCCTGAGGGTGGGGTAGTTCCTCCAACTGACATCAGCGTCTTGGTTTGAATAGAATCCCTTTGCTTGTCTTCCCTGATGGTTTGCCTAGGCCAGTGTGTGGTTGAAAGTGGGATTTGGGATCTAAAACTAAGTATTAGCGTGTGCCTCTCCATGGGTAGTGGAGATGTTTAAACTACAACCCACAACTTGGGAATTACTGTGACCCCTGAAAAATGCGTGTGCTATGTTTCCCCACGTCCAGCACACACAGGAAGAAGTGTTCTGGGGTTCTGAGTGTGGGGAGGTTCCTCCAACAGACAGCAGCACCTGGGTTGTAATAGAATCCCTTAGCTTGACTTCCCTAAGTGTTTTCCTAGGCCTAGCAGTAAGCGATGGTGGGGGATGGGCTCTAAAGCCAAGTATTAGCGAGTGCATCTCTGTGGGTAGTGGAGGGTTTTAAACTACTTCCCCAACCTTGGAACACCTGTGCCCCATAAAGATGCGTGGAATCTGTTTCCCCACCTCCAGCACACACACGGAGACGTGCTCAGGTATCCTGATTGTGGGGAGGCTCCTCCAAATGACAGCAGCGCCTGGGTTCTAAAAGAATCCTTTAGCTTGTCTTCCCTGAAGGCATGCCTAGGCTGGAGAGTGGGGGAAAGTGGGGATTGGGCTCTAAACCAAGTATAAGCGAGAGCCTATCCATGGGATGTGGGTTTTTAACCTACAACCCACAACCATGGAATAAATGTGCCCCCTGAAAGATGCTTTGACTGTTTCCCTACATCCAGCACACACACGAAGATGTGTTCTTGTATTCTGAGTGTGGGGAAGTTCCTCAAACTGACAGCAGCACCTGGATTCTATTAGTATCCCTTAGCTTCTGTTCCCTGAGTGTTCTTTTAGGCCAGGCCATGAGGGAAAGCTGGGGGTTGGGCGTGGAGGCCACGTAGCAGTGAGTGCCCCCTGATCCATTGAGGAAGTACTTAGAGGACTTCTCCCTAAAGGGAACACCTTTTCCTGCATTCATCTGGGTGCAGTGGGGCTGCACATCTCTCCCACACCTAAGAATGTGTTCTGGAATTCTGAGTGCAGGGAAGTTCCTCCAACTGACAGCAGCGCCTGGGTTCTAATTGAATCCCTTTGCTTGTCTTCCCTGATGGAAAGCCTAGGCGGGAGTGCGGGGGAAAGTGTGGTTTGGGCTCCAAAACCAAGTATTTGCGATGACCTCTCTATGGTTTGTGGAGGTGTTTAAACTACATCCCTAACCTGGGAACACCTGTGCGCCCATAAAGATACGTGGAGTCTGTTTCCACACCTCCAGCACACACACGAACACTTGCACAGTTATCCTGAGAGTGGGCAGCCTCCTCCAACTGAGAGCAGGGCCTTGGTTCTTATAAAATCGCTTAACTTGTCTACCCTGTTTGGTTGCCTGATACGGAGTGCTGGGGAAAGGGTGGGTTGGGCTCTAAATCCAAGTATTAGCGAGTGCTTCTCCATGGGATTTGGAGGTTATTAACCAAAAGCCCACAACATGGGAATACCTGTGCTCCTTGAAAAAAGCGTGGACTCTGTATCCCCACCACCAGAACACACATGAAGAAGTTTTCTGCTATTCTGAGTGTGGGCTGGCAATTTCAGGTGACAGAAGCGGCTGGGTTCTAATAGAATCCCTTAGCTTGTAATCCCTGAGTGTTTCCCTAGGACTGACTCTGAGAGAAACCTGGGGGTTGGGCTTTGAGGCCAAATAGTAGCGAGTGTCCCCGATGGACTGAGGAAGTATTTAGATGAATTCTCCATAAAGGGAAACACCTGAGCACCCATTCATCTGCGTGGAGTGGGGCTTCAAATCTCCCCACCACACAAGGTTGGGTTCCAGTATCCTGAGGGTGGGGTAGTTCCTCCAACTGACATCAGCGTCTTGGTTTGAATAGAATCCCTTTGCTTGTCTTCCCTGATGGTTTGCCTAGGCCAGTGTGTGGTTGAAAGTGGGATTTGGGATCTAAAACTAAGTATTAGCGTGTGCCTCTCCATGGGTAGTGGAGATGTTTAAACTACAACCCACAACTTGGGAATTACTGTGACCCCTGAAAAATGCGTGTGCTATGTTTCCCCACGTCCAGCACACACAGGAAGAAGTGTTCTGGGGTTCTGAGTGTGGGGAGGTTCCTCCAACAGACAGCAGCACCTGGGTTGTAATAGAATCCCTTAGCTTGACTTCCCTAAGTGTTTTCCTAGGCCTAGCAGTAAGCGATGGTGGGGGATGGGCTCTAAAGCCAAGTATTAGCGAGTGCATCTCTGTGGGTAGTGGAGGGTTTTAAACTACTTCCCCAACCTTGGAACACCTGTGCCCCATAAAGATGCGTGGAATCTGTTTCCCCACCTCCAGCACACACACGGAGACGTGCTCAGGTATCCTGATTGTGGGGAGGCTCCTCCAAATGACAGCAGCGCCTGGGTTCTAAAAGAATCCCTTAGCTTGTCTTCCCTGAAGGCATGCCTAGGCTGGAGAGTGGGGGAAAGTGGGGGTTGGGCTCTAAACCAAGTATAAGCGAGAGCCTATCCATGGGATGTGGGTTTTTAACCTACAACCCACAACCATGGAATAAATGTGCCCCCTGAAAGATGCTTTGACTGTTTCCCTACATCCAGCACACACACGAAGATGTGTTCTGGTATTCTGAGTGTGGGGAAGTTCCTCAAACTGACAGCAGCACCTGGATTCTATTAGTATCCCTTAGCTTCTGTTCCCTGAGTGTTCTTTTAGGCCAGGCCATGAGGGAAAGCTGAGGGTTGGGCTTGGAGGCCACGTAGCAGTGAGTGCCCCCTGATCCATTGAGGAAGTACTTAGAGGACTTCTCCCTAAAGGGAACACCTTTTCCTGCATTCATCTGGGTGCAGTGGGGCTGCACATCTCTCCCACACCTAAGAATGTGTTCTGGAATTCTGAGTGCAGGGAAGTTCCTCCAACTGACAGCAGCGCCTGGGTTCTAATTGAATCCCTTTGCTTGTCTTCCCTGATGGAAAGCCTAGGCGGGAGTGCGGGGGAAAGTGTGGTTTGGGCTCCAAAACCAAGTATTGGCGATGACCTCTCTATGGTTTGTGGAGGTGTTTAAACTACATCCCTAACCTGGGAACACCTGTGCGCCCATAAAGATCCGTGGAGTCTGTTTCCACACCTCCAGCACACACACGAACACTTGCACAGTTATCCTGAGAGTGGGCAGCCTCCTCCAACTGAGAGCAGGGCCTTGGTTCTTATAAAATCGCTTAACTTGTCTACCCTGTTTGGTTGCCTGATACGGAGTGCTGGGGAAAGGGTGGGTTGGGCTCTAAATCCAAGTATTAGCGAGTGCTTCTCCATGGGATTTGGAGGTTATTAACCAAAAGCCCACAACATGGGAATACCTGTGCTCCTTGAAAAAAGCGTGGACTCTGTATCCCCACCACCAGAACACACATGAAGAAGTTTTCTGCTATTCTGAGTGTGGGCTGGCAATTTCAGGTGACAGAAGCGGCTGGGTTCTAATAGAATCCCTTAGCTTGTAATCCCTGAGTGTTTCCCTAGGACTGACTCTGAGAGAAACCTGGGGGTTGGGCTTTGAGGCCAAATAGTAGCGAGTGTCCCCGATGGACTGAGGAAGTATTTAGATGAATTCTCCATAAAGGGAAACACCTGAGCACCCATTCATCTGCGTGGAGTGGGGCTTCAAATCTCCCCACCACACAAGGTTGGGTTCCAGTATCCTGAGGGTGGGGTAGTTCCTCCAACTGACATCAGCGTCTTGGTTTGAATAGAATCCCTTTGCTTGTCTTCCCTGATGGTTTGCCTAGGCCAGTGTGTGGTTGAAAGTGGGATTTGGGATCTAAAACTAAGTATTAGCGTGTGCCTCTCCATGGGTAGTGGAGATGTTTAAACTACAACCCACAACTTGGGAATTACTGTGACCCCTGAAAAATGCGTGTGCTATGTTTCCCCACGTCCAGCACACACAGGAAGAAGTGTTCTGGGGTTCTGAGTGTGGGGAGGTTCCTCCAACAGACAGCAGCACCTGGGTTGTAATAGAATCCCTTAGCTTGACTTCCCTAAGTGTTTTCCTAGGCCTAGCAGTAAGCGATGGTGGGGGATGGGCTCTAAAGCCAAGTATTAGCGAGTGCATCTCTGTGGGTAGTGGAGGGTTTTAAACTACTTCCCCAACCTTGGAACACCTGTGCCCCATAAAGATGCGTGGAATCTGTTTCCCCACCTCCAGCACACACACGGAGACGTGCTCAGGTATCCTGATTGTGGGGAGGCTCCTCCAAATGACAGCAGCGCCTGGGTTCTAAAAGAATCCCTTAGCTTGTCTTCCCTGAAGGCATGCCTAGGCTGGAGAGTGGGGGAAAGTGGGGGTTGGGCTCTAAACCAAGTATAAGCGAGAGCCTATCCATGGGATGTGGGTTTTTAACCTACAACCCACAACCATGGAATAAATGTGCCCCCTGAAAGATGCTTTGACTGTTTCCCTACATCCAGCACACACACGAAGATGTGTTCTGGTATTCTGAGTGTGGGGAAGTTCCTCAAACTGACAGCAGCACCTGGATTCTATTAGTATCCCTTAGCTTCTGTTCCCTGAGGATTCTCTTAGACCAGGCCATGAGGGAAAGCTGGGGGTTGGGCTTGGAGGCCACGTAGCAGTGAGTGCCCCCTGATCCATTCAGGAAATACTTAGAGGACTTCTGCCTAAACGGAACACCTTTTCCTCCATTCATCTGGGTGCAGTGGGGCTGCACACCTCTCCCACACCTAAGAATGTGTTCTGGAATTCTGAGTGCAGGGAAGTTCCTCCAACTGACAGCAGCGCCTGGGTTCTAATTGAATTCCTTTGCTTGTCTTCCCTGATGGAAAGCCTAGGCGGGAGTGCGGGGGAAAGTGTGGTTTGGGCTCCAAAACCAAGTATTTGCGATGACCTCTCTATGGTTTGTGGAAGTGTTTAAACTACATCCCTAACCTGGGAACACCTGTGCCCCCATAAAGATCCGTGGAGTCTGTTTCCACACCTCCAGCACACACACGAACACTTGCACAGTTATCCTGAGAGTGGGCAGCCTCCTCCAACTGAGAGCAGGGCCTTGGTTCTTATAAAATCGCTTAACTTGTCTACCCTGTTTGGTTGCCTGATACGGAGTGCTGGGGAAAGGGTGGGTTGGGCTCTAAATCCAAGTATTAGTGAGTGCTTCTCCATGGGATTTGGAGGTTATTAACCAAAAGCCCACAACATGGGAATACCTGTGCTCCTTGTAAAAAGCGTGGACTCTGTATCCCCACCACCAGAACACACATGAAGAAGTTTTCTGCTATCCTGAGTGTGGGCTGGCAATTTCAGGTGACAGAAGCGGCTGGGTTCTAATAGAATCCCTTAGCTTGTAATCCCTGAGTGTTTCCCTAGGACTGACTCTGAGAGAAACCTGGGGGTTGGGCTTTGAGGCCAAATAGTAGCGAGTGTCCCCGATGGACTGAGGAAGTATTTAGATGAATTCTCCATAAAGGGAAACACCTGAGCACCCATTCATCTGCGTGGAGTGGGGCTTCAAATCTCCCCACCACACAAGGTTGGGTTCCAGTATCCTGAGGGTGGGGTAGTTCCTCCAACTGACATCAGCGTCTTGGTTTGAATAGAATCCCTTTGCTTGTCTTCCCTGATGGTTTGCCTAGGCCAGTGTGTGGTTGAAAGTGGGATTTGGGATCTAAAACTAAGTATTAGCGTGTGCCTCTCCATGGGTAGTGGAGATGTTTAAACTACAACCCACAACTTGGGAATTACTGTGACCCCTGAAAAATGCGTGTGCTATGTTTCCCCACGTCCAGCACACACAGGAAGAAGTGTTCTGGGGTTCTGAGTGTGGGGAGGTTCCACCAACAGACAGCAGCACCTGGGTTGTAATAGAATCCCTTAGCTTGACTTCCCTAAGTGTTTTCCTAGGCCTAGCAGTAAGCGATGGTGGGGGATGGGCTCTAAAGCCAAGTATTAGCGAGTGCATCTCTGTGGGTAGTGGAGGGTTTTAAACTACTTCCCCAACCTTGGAACACCTGTGCCCCATAAAGATGCGTGGAATCTGTTTCCCCACCTCCAGCACACACACGGAGACGTGCTCAGGTATCCTGATTGTGGGGAGGCTCCTCCAAATGACAGCAGCGCCTGGGTTCTAAAAGAATCCCTTAGCTTGTCTTCCCTGAAGGCATGCCTAGGCTGGAGAGTGGGGGAAAGTGGGGGTTGGGCTCTAAACCAAGTATAAGCGAGAGCCTATCCATGGGATGTGGGTTTTTAACCTACAACCCACAACCATGGAATAAATGTGCCCCCTGAAAGATGCTTTGACTGTTTCCCTACATCCAGCACACACACGAAGATGTGTTCTGGTATTCTGAGTGTGGGGAAGTTCCTCAAACTGACAGCAGCACCTGGATTCTATTAGTATCCCTTAGCTTCTGTTCCCTGAGGATTCTCTTAGACCAGGTCATGAGGGAAAGCTGGGGGTTGGGCTTGGAGGCCAGGTAGCAGTGAGTGCCCCCTGATCCATTGAGGAAGTACTTAGAGGACTTCTGCCTAAACGGAACACCTTTTCCTCCATTCATCTGGGTGCAGTGGGGCTGCACACCTCTCCCACACCTAAGAATGTGTTCTGGAATTCTGAGTGCAGGGAAGTTCCTCCAACTGACAGCAGCGCCTGGGTTCTAATTGAATTCCTTTGCTTGTCTTCCCTGATGGAAAGCCTAGGCGGGAGTGCGGGGGAAAGTGTGGTTTGGGCTCCAAAACCAAGTATTTGCGATGACCTCTCTATGGTTTGTGGAAGTGTTTAAACTACATCCCTAACCTGGGAACACCTGTGCCCCCATAAAGATCCGTGGAGTCTGTTTCCACACCTCCAGCACACACACGAACACTTGCACAGTTATCCTGAGAGTGGGCAGCCTCCTCCAACTGAGAGCAGGGCCTTGGTTCTTATAAAATCGCTTAACTTGTCTACCCTGTTTGGTTGCCTGATACGGAGTGCTGGGGAAAGGGTGGGTTGGGCTCTAAATCCAAGTATTAGCGAGTGCTTCTCCATGGGATTTGGAGGTTATTAACCAAAAGCCCACAACATGGGAATACCTGTGCTCCTTGAAAAAAGCGTGGACTCTGTATCCCCACCACCAGAACACACATGAAGAAGTTTTCTGCTATCCTGAGTGTGGGCTGGCAATTTCAGGTGACAGAAGCGGCTGGGTTCTAATAGAATCCCTTAGCTTGTAATCCCTGAGTGTTTCCCTAGGACTGACTCTGAGAGAAACCTGGGGGTTGGGCTTTGAGGCCAAATAGTAGCGAGTGTCCCCGATGGACTGAGGAAGTATTTAGATGAATTCTCCATAAAGGGAAACACCTGAGCACCCATTCATCTGCGTGGAGTGGGGCTTCAAATCTCCCCACCACACAAGGTTGGGTTCCAGTATCCTGAGGGTGGGGTAGTTCCTCCAACTGACATCAGCGTCTTGGTTTGAATAGAATCCCTTTGCTTGTCTTCCCTGATGGTTTGCCTAGGCCAGTGTGTGGTTGAAAGTGGGATTTGGGATCTAAAACTAAGTATTAGCGTGTGCCTCTCCATGGGTAGTGGAGATGTTTAAACTACAACCCACAACTTGGGAATTACTGTGACCCCTGAAAAATGCGTGTGCTATGTTTCCCCACGTCCAGCACACACAGGAAGAAGTGTTCTGGGGTTCTGAGTGTGGGGAGGTTCCACCAACAGACAGCAGCACCTGGGTTGTAATAGAATCCCTTCGCTTGACTTCCCTAAGTGTTTTCCTAGGCCTAGCAGTAAGCGATGGTGGGGGATGGGCTCTAAAGCCAAGTATTAGCGAGTGCATCTCTGTGGGTAGTGGAGGGTTTTAAACTACTTCCCCAACCTTGGAACACCTGTGCCCCATAAAGATGCGTGGAATCTGTTTCCCCACCTCCAGCACACACACGGAGACGTGCTCAGGTATCCTGATTGTGGGGAGGCTCCTCCAAATGACAGCAGCACCTGGGTTCTAAAAGAATCCCTTAGCTTGTCTTCCCTGATGGCATGCCTAGGCTGGAGAGTGGGGGAAAGTGGGGGTTGGGCTCTAAACCAAGTATAAGCGAGAGCCTATCCATGGGATGTGGGTTTTTAACCTACAACCCACAACCATGGAATAAATGTGCCCCCTGAAAGATGCTTTGACTGTTTCCCTACATCCAGCACACACACGAAGATGTGTTCTGGTATTCTGAGTGTGGGGAAGTTCCTCAAACTGACAGCAGCACCTGGATTCTATTAGTATCCCTTAGCTTCTGTTCCCTGAGTGTTCTTTTAGGCCAGGCCATGAGGGAAAGCTGAGGGTTGGGCTTGGAGGCCACGTAGCAGTGAGTGCCCCCTGATCCATTGAGGAAGTACTTAGAGGACTTCTCCCTAAAGGGAACACCTTTTCCTGCATTCATCTGGGTGCAGTGGGGCTGCATATCTCTCCCACACCTAAGAATGTGTTCTGGAATTCTGAGTGCAGGGAAGTTCCTCCAACTGACAGCAGCGCCTGGGTTCTAATTGAATCCCTTTGCTTGTCTTCCCTGATGGAAAGCCTAGGCGGGAGTGCGGGGGAAAGTGTGGTTTGGGCTCCAAAACCAAGTATTTGCGATGACCTCTCTATGGTTTGTGGAGGTGTTTAAACTACATCCCTAACCTGGGAACACCTGTGCCCCCATAAAGATCCGTGGAGTCTGTTTCCACACCTCCAGCACACACACGAACACTTGCACAGTTATCCTGAGAGTGGGCAGCCTCCTCCAACTGAGAGCAGGGCCTTGGTTCTTATAAAATCGCTTAACTTGTCTACCCTGTTTGGTTGCCTGATACGGAGTGCTGGGGAAAGGGTGGGTTGGGCTCTAAATCCAAGTATTAGCGAGTGCTTCTCCATGGGATTTGGAGGTTATTAACCAAAAGCCCACAACATGGGAATACCTGTGCTCCTTGAAAAAAGCGTGGACTCTGTATCCCCACCACCAGAACACACATGAAGAAGTTTTCTGCTATCCTGAGTGTGGGCTGGCAATTTCAGGTGACAGAAGCGGCTGGGTTCTAATAGAATCCCTTAGCTTGTCATCCCTGAGTGTTTCCCTAGGACTGACTCTGAGAGAAACCTGGGGGTTGGGCTTTGAGGCCAAATAGTAGCGAGTGTCCCCGATGGACTGAGGAAGTATTTAGATGAATTCTCCATAAAGGGAAACTCCTGAGCACCCATTCATCTGCGTGGAGTGGGGCTTCAAATCTCCCCACCACACAAGGTTGGGTTCCAGTATCCTGAGGGTGGGGTAGTTCCTCCAACTGACATCAGCGTCTTGGTTTGAATAGAATCCCTTTGCTTGTCTTCCCTGATGGTGTGCCTAGGCCAGTGTGTGGTTGAAAGTGGGATTTGGGATCTAAAACTAAGTATTAGCGTGTGCCTCTCCATGGGTAGTGGAGATGTTTAAACTACAACCCACAACTTGGGAATTACTGTGACCCCTGAAAAATGCGTGTGCTATGTTTCCCCACGTCCAGCACACACAGGAAGAAGTGTTCTGGGGTTCTGAGTGTGGGGAGGTTCCTCCAACAGACAGCAGCACCTGGGTTGTAATAGAATCCCTTAGCTTGACTTCCCTAAGTGTTTTCCTAGGCCTAGCAGTAAGCGATGGTGGGGGATGGGCTCTAAAGCCAAGTATTAGCGAGTGCATCTCTGTGGGTAGTGGAGGGTTTTAAACTACTTCCCCAACCTTGGAACACCTGTGCCCCATAAAGATGCGTGGAATCTGTTTCCCCACCTCCAGCACAAACACGGAGACGTGCTCAGGTATCCTGATTGTGGGGAGGCTCCTCCAAATGACAGCAGCGCCTGGGTTCTAAAAGAATCCCTTAGCTTGTCTTCCCTGAAGGCATGCCTAGGCTGGAGAGTGGGGGAAAGTGGGGGTTGGGCTCTAAACCAAGTATAAGCGAGAGCCTATCCATGGGATGTGGGTTTTTAACCTACAACCCACAACCATGGAATAAATGTGCCCCCTGAAAGATGCTTTGACTGTTTCTCTACATCCAGCACACACACGAAGATGTGTTCTGGTATTCTGAGTGTGGGGAAGTTCCTCAAACTGACAGCAGCACCTGGATTCTATTAGTATCCCTTAGCTTCTGTTCCCTGAGGGTTCACTTAGACCAGGCCATGAGGGAAAGCTGGGGGTTGGGCTTGGAGGCCACGTAGCAGTGAGTGCCCCCTGATCCATTGAGGAAGTACTTAGAGGACTTCTGCCTAAACGGAACACCTTTTCCTCCATTCATCTGGGTGCAGTGGGGCTGCACACCTCTCCCACACCTAAGAATGTGTTCTGGAATTCTGAGTGCAGGGAAGTTCCTCCAACTGACAGCAGCGCCTGGGTTCTAATTGAATTCCTTTGCTTGTCTTCCCTGATGGAAAGCCTAGGCGGGAGTGCGGGGGAAAGTGTGGTTTGGGCTCCAAAACCAAGTATTTGCGATGACCTCTCTATGGTTTGTGGAAGTGTTTAAACTACATCCCTAACCTGGGAACAACTGTGCCCCCATAAAGATCCGTGGAGTCTGTTTCCACACCTCCAGCACACACACGAACACTTGCACAGTTATCCTGAGAGTGGGCAGCCTCCTCCAACTGAGAGCAGGGCCTTGGTTCTTATAAAATCGCTTAACTTGTCTACCCTGTTTGGTTGCCTGATACGGAGTGCTGGGGAAAGGGTGGGTTGGGCTCTAAATCCAAGTATTAGCGAGTGCTTCTCCATGGGATTTGGAGGTTATTAACCAAAAGCCCACAACATGGGAATACCTGTGCTCCTTGAAAAAAGCGTGGACTCTGTATCCCCACCACCAGAACACACATGAAGAAGTTTTCTGCTATCCTGAGTGTGGGCTGGCAATTTCAGTTGACAGAAGCGGCTGGGTTCTAATAGAATCCCTTAGCTTGTAATCCCTGAGTGTTTCCCTAGGACTGACTCTGAGAGAAACCTGGGGGTTGGGCTTTGAGGCCAAATAGTAGCGAGTGTCCCCGATGGACTGAGGAAGTATTTAGATGAATTCTCCATAAAGGGAAACACCTGAGCACCCATTCATCTGCGTGGAGTGGGGCTTCAAATCTCCCCACCACACAAGGTTGGGTTCCAGTATCCTGAGGGTGGGGTAGTTCCTCCAACTGACATCAGCGTCTTGGTTTGAATAGAATCCCTTTGCTTGTCTTCCCTGATGGTTTACCTAGGCCAGTGTGTGGTTGAAAGTGGGATTTGGGATCTAAAACTAAGTATTAGCGTGTGCCTCTCCATGGGTAGTGGAGATGTTTAAACTACAACCCACAACTTGGGAATTACTGTGACCCCTGAAAAATGCGTGTGCTATGTTTCCCCACGTCCAGCACACACAGGAAGAAGTGTTCTGGGGTTCTGAGTGTGGGGAGGTTCCTCCAACAGACAGCAGCACCTGGGTTGTAATAGAATCCCTTAGCTTGACTTCCCTAAGTGTTTTCCTAGGCCTAGCAGTAAGCGATGGTGGGGGATGGGCTCTAAAGCCAAGTATTAGCGAGTGCATCTCTGTGGGTAGTGGAGGGTTTTAAACTACTTCCCCAACCTTGGAACACCTGTGCCCCATAAAGATGCGTGGAATCTGTTTCCCCACCTCCAGCACACACACGGAGACGTGCTCAGGTATCCTGATTGTGGGGAGGCTCCTCCAAATGACAGCAGCGCCTGGGTTCTAAAAGAATCCCTTAGCTTGTCTTCCCTGAAGGCATGCCTAGGCTGGAGAGTGGGGGAAAGTGGGGGTTGGGCTCTAAACCAAGTATAAGCGAGAGCCTATCCATGGGATGTGGGTTTTTAACCTACAACCCACAACCATGGAATAAATGTGCCCCCTGAATGATGCTTTGACTTTTTCCCTACATCCAGCACACACACGAAGATGTGTTCTGGTATTCTGAGTGTGGGGAAGTTCCTCAAACTGACAGCAGCACCTGGATTCTATTAGTATCCCTTAGCTTCTGTTCCCTGAGTGTTCTTTTAGGCCAGGCCATGAGGGAAAGCTGAGGGTTGGGCTTGGAGGCCACGTAGCAGTGAGTGCCCCCTGATCCATTGAGGAAGAACTTAGAGGACTTCTCCCTAAAGGGAACACCTTTTCCTGCATTCATCTGGGTGCAGTGGGGCTGCACATCTCTCCCACACCTAAGAATGTGTTCTGGAATTCTGAGTGCAGGGAAGTTCCTCCAACTGACAGCAGCGCCTGGGTTCTAATTGAATCCCTTTGCTTGTCTTCCCTGATGGAAAGCCTAGGCGGGAGTGCGGGGGAAAGTGTGGTTTGGGCTCCAAAACCAAGTATTTGCGATGACCTCTCTATGGTTTGTGGAGGTGTTTAAACTACATCCCTAACCTGGGAACACCTGTGCGCCCATAAAGATCCGTGGAGTCTGTTTCCACACCTCCAGCACACACACGAACACTTGCACAGTTATCCTGAGAGTGGGCAGCCTCCTCCAACTGAGAGCAGGGCCTTGGTTCTTATAAAATCGCTTAACTTGTCTACCCTGTTTGGTTGCCTGATACGGAGTGCTGGGGAAAGGGTGGGTTGGGCTCTAAATCCAAGTATTAGCGAGTGCTTCTCCATGGGATTTGGAGGTTATTAACCAAAAGCCCACAACATGGGAATACCTGTGCTCCTTGAAAAAAGCGTGGACTCTGTATCCCCACCACCAGAACACACATGAAGAAGTTTTCTGCTATCCTGAGTGTGGGCTGGCAATTTCAGGTGACAGAAGCGGCTGGGTTCTAATAGAATCCCTTAGCTTGTCATCCCTGAGTGTTTCCCTAGGACTGACTCTGAGAGAAACCTGGGGGTTGGGCTTTGAGGCCAAATAGTAGCGAGTGTCCCCGATGGACTGAGGAAGTATTTAGATGAATTCTCCATAAAGGGAAACTCCTGAGCACCCATTCATCTGCGTGGAGTGGGGCTTCAAATCTCCCCACCACACAAGGTTGGGTTCCAGTATCCTGAGGGTGGGGTAGTTCCTCCAACTGACATCAGCGTCTTGGTTTGAATAGAATCCCTTTGCTTGTCTTCCCTGATGGTGTGCCTAGGCCAGTGTGTGGTTGAAAGTGGGATTTGGGATCTAAAACTAAGTATTAGCGTGTGCCTCTCCATGGGTAGTGGAGATGTTTAAACTACAACCCACAACTTGGGAATTACTGTGACCCCTGAAAAATGCGTGTGCTATGTTTCCCCACGTCCAGCACACACAGGAAGAAGTGTTCTGGGGTTCTGAGTGTGGGGAGGTTCCTCCAACAGACAGCAGCACCTGGGTTGTAATAGAATCCCTTAGCTTGACTTCCCTAAGTGTTTTCCTAGGCCTAGCAGTAAGCGATGGTGGGGGATGGGCTCTAAAGCCAAGTATTAGCGAGTGCATCTCTGTGGGTAGTGGAGGGTTTTAAACTACTTCCCCAACCTTGGAACACCTGTGCCCCATAAAGATGCGTGGAATCTGTTTCCCCACCTCCAGCACAAACACGGAGACGTGCTCAGGTATCCTGATTGTGGGGAGGCTCCTCCAAATGACAGCAGCGCCTGGGTTCTAAAAGAATCCCTTAGCTTGTCTTCCCTGAAGGCATGCCTAGGCTGGAGAGTGGGGGAAAGTGGGGGTTGGGCTCTAAACCAAGTATAAGCGAGAGCCTATCCATGGGATGTGGGTTTTTAACCAACAACCCACAACCATGGAATAAATGTGCCCCCTGAAAGATGCTTTGACTGTTTCTCTACATCCAGCACACACACGAAGATGTGTTCTGGTATTCTGAGTGTGGGGAAGTTCCTCAAACTGACAGCAGCACCTGGATTCTATTAGTATCCCTTAGCTTCTGTTCCCTGAGGGTTCTCTTAGACCAGGCCATGAGGGAAAGCTGGGGGTTGGACTTGGAGGCCACGTAGCAGTGAGTGCCCCCTGATCCATTGAGGAAGTACTTAGAGGACTTCTGCCTAAACGGAACACCTTTTCCTCCATTCATCTGGGTGCAGTGGGGCTGCACACCTCTCCCACACCTAAGAATGTGTTCTGGAATTCTGAGTGCAGGGAAGTTCCTCCAACTGACAGCAGCGCCTGGGTTCTAATTGAATTCCTTTGCTTGTCTTCCCTGATGGAAAGCCTAGGCGGGAGTGCGGGGGAAAGTGTGGTTTGGGCTCCAAAACCAAGTATTTGCGATGACCTCTCTATGGTTTGTGGAAGTGTTTAAACTACATCCCTAACCTGGGAACAACTGTGCCCCCATAAAGATCCGTGGAGTCTGTTTCCACACCTCCAGCACACACACGAACACTTGCACAGTTATCCTGAGAGTGGGCAGCCTCCTCCAACTGAGAGCAGGGCCTTGGTTCTTATAAAATCGCTTAACTTGTCTACCCTGTTTGGTTGCCTGATACGGAGTGCTGGGGAAAGGGTGGGTTGGGCTCTAAATCCAAGTATTAGCGAGTGCTTCTCCATGGGATTTGGAGGTTATTAACCAAAAGCCCACAACATGGGAATACCTGTGCTCCTTGAAAAAAGCGTGGACTCTGTATCCCCACCACCAGAACACACATGAAGAAGTTTTCTGCTATCCTGAGTGTGGGCTGGCAATTTCAGTTGACAGAAGCGGCTGGGTTCTAATAGAATCCCTTAGCTTGTAATCCCTGAGTGTTTCCCTAGGACTGACTCTGAGAGAAACCTGGGGGTTGGGCTTTGAGGCCAAATAGTAGCGAGTGTCCCCGATGGACTGAGGAAGTATTTAGATGAATTCTCCATAAAGGGAAACACCTGAGCACCCATTCATCTGCGTGGAGTGGGGCTTCAAATCTCCCCACCACACAAGGTTGGGTTCCAGTATCCTGAGGGTGGGGTAGTTCCTCCAACTGACATCAGCGTCTTGGTTTGAATAGAATCCCTTTGCTTGTCTTCCCTGATGGTTTACCTAGGCCAGTGTGTGGTTGAAAGTGGGATTTGGGATCTAAAACTAAGTATTAGCGTGTGCCTCTCCATGGGTAGTGGAGATGTTTAAACTACAACCCACAACTTGGGAATTACTGTGACCCCTGAAAAATGCGTGTGCTATGTTTCCCCACGTCCAGCACACACAGGAAGAAGTGTTCTGGGGTTCTGAGTGTGGGGAGGTTCCTCCAACAGACAGCAGCACCTGGGTTGTAATAGAATCCCTTAGCTTGACTTCCCTAAGTGTTTTCCTAGGCCTAGCAGTAAGCGATGGTGGGGGATGGGCTCTAAAGCCAAGTATTAGCGAGTGCATCTCTGTGGGTAGTGGAGGGTTTTAAACTACTTCCCCAACCTTGGAACACCTGTGCCCCATAAAGATGCGTGGAATCTGTTTCCCCACCTCCAGCACACACACGGAGACGTGCTCAGGTATCCTGATTGTGGGGAGGCTCCTCCAAATGACAGCAGCGCCTGGGTTCTAAAAGAATCCCTTAGCTTGTCTTCCCTGAAGGCATGCCTAGGCTGGAGAGTGGGGGAAAGTGGGGGTTGGGCTCTAAACCAAGTATAAGCGAGAGCCTATCCATGGGATGTGGGTTTTTAACCTACAACCCACAACCATGGAATAAATGTGCCCCCTGAAAGATGCTTTGACTGTTTCCCTACATCCAGCACACACACGAAGATGTGTTCTGGTATTCTGAGTGTGGGGAAGTTCCTCAAACTGACAGCAGCACCTGGATTCTATTAGTATCCCTTAGCTTCTGTTCCCTGAGTGTTCTTTTAGGCCAGGCCATGAGGGAAAGCTGAGGGTTGGGCTTGGAGGCCACGTAGCAGTGAGTGCCCCCTGATCCATTGAGGAAGAACTTAGAGGACTTCTCCCTAAAGGGAACACCTTTTCCTGCATTCATCTGGGTGCAGTGGGGCTGCACATCTCTCCCACACCTAAGAATGTGTTCTGGAATTCTGAGTGCAGGGAAGTTCCTCCAACTGACAGCAGCGCCTGGGTTCTAATTGAATCCCTTTGCTTGTCTTCCCTGATGGAAAGCCTAGGCGGGAGTGCGGGGGAAAGTGTGGTTTGGGCTCCAAAACCAAGTATTTGCGATGACCTCTCTATGGTTTGTGGAGGTGTTTAAACTACATCCCTAACCTGGGAACACCTGTGCCCCCATAAAGATCCGTGGAGTCTGTTTCCACACCTCCAGCACACACACGAACACTTGCACAGTTATCCTGAGAGTGGGCAGCCTCCTCCAACTGAGAGCAGGGCCTTGGTTCTTATAAAATCGCTTAACTTGTCTACCCTGTTTGGTTGCCTGATACGGAGTGCTGGGGAAAGGGTGGGTTGGGCTCTAAATCCAAGTATTAGCGAGTGCTTCTCCATGGGATTTGGAGGTTATTAACCAAAAGCCCACAACATGGGAATACCTGTGCTCCTTGAAAAAAGCGTGGACTCTGTATCCCCACCACCAGAACACACATGAAGAAGTTTTCTGCTATCCTGAGTGTGGGCTGGCAATTTCAGGTGACAGAAGCGGCTGGGTTCTAATAGAATCCCTTAGCTTGTAATCCCTGAGTGTTTCCCTAGGACTGACTCTGAGAGAAACCTGGGGGTTGGGCTTTGAGGCCAAATAGTAGCGAGTGTCCCCGATGGACTGAGGAAGTATTTAGATGAATTCTCCATAAAGGGAAACACCTGAGCACCCATTCATCTGCGTGGAGTGGGGCTTCAAATCTCCCCACCACACAAGGTTGGGTTCCAGTATCCTGAGGGTGGGGTAGTTCCTCCAACTGACATCAGCGTCTTGGTTTGAATAGAATCCCTTTGCTTGTCTTCCCTGATGGTTTACCTAGGCCAGTGTGTGGTTGAAAGTGGGATTTGGGATCTAAAACTAAGTATTAGCGTGTGCCTCTCCATGGGTAGTGGAGATGTTTAAACTACAACCCACAACTTGGGAATTACTGTGACCCCTGAAAAATGCGTGTGCTATGTTTCCCCACGTCCAGCACACACAGGAAGAAGTGTTCTGGGGTTCTGAGTGTGGGGAGGTTCCTCCAACAGACAGCAGCACCTGGGTTGTAATAGAATCCCTTAGCTTGACTTCCCTAAGTGTTTTCCTAGGCCTAGCAGTAAGCGATGGTGGGGGATGCGCTCTAAAGCCAAGTATTAGCGAGTGCATCTCTGTGGGTAGTGGAGGGTTTTAAACTACTTCCCCAACCTTGGAACACCTGTGCCCCATAAAGATGCGTGGAATCTGTTTCCCCACCTCCAGCACACACACGGAGACGTGCTCAGGTATCCTGATTGTGGGGAGGCTCCTCCAAATGACAGCAGCGCCTGGGTTCTAAAAGAATCCCTTAGCTTGTCTTCCCTGAAGGCATGCCTAGGCTGGAGAGTGGGGGAAAGTGGGGGTTGGGCTCTAAACCAAGTATAAGCGAGAGCCTATCCATGGGATGTGGGTTTTTAACCTACAACCCACAACCATGGAATAAATGTGCCCCCTGAAAGATGCTTTGACTGTTTCCCTACATCCAGCACACACACGAAGATGTGTTCTGGTATTCTGAGTGTGGGGAAGTTCCTCAAACTGACAGCAGCACCTGGATTCTATTAGTATCCCTTAGCTTCTGTTCCCTGAGTGTTCTTTTAGGCCAGGCCATGAGGGAAAGCTGAGGGTTGGGCTTGGAGGCCACGTAGCAGTGAGTGCCCCCTGATCCATTGAGGAAGAACTTAGAGGACTTCTCCCTAAAGGGAACACCTTTTCCTGCATTCATCTGGGTGCAGTGGGGCTGCACATCTCTCCCACACCTAAGAATGTGTTCTGGAATTCTGAGTGCAGGGAAGTTCCTCCAACTGACAGCAGCGCCTGGGTTCTAATTGAATCCCTTTGCTTGTCTTCCCTGATGGAAAGCCTAGGCGGGAGTGCGGGGGAAAGTGTGGTTTGGGCTCCAAAACCAAGTATTTGCGATGACCTCTCTATGGTTTGTGGAGGTGTTTAAACTACATCCCTAACCTGGGAACACCTGTGCCCCCATAAAGATCCGTGGAGTCTGTTTCCACACCTCCAGCACACACACGAACACTTGCACAGTTATCCTGAGAGTGGGCAGCCTCCTCCAACTGAGAGCAGGGCCTTGGTTCTTATAAAATCGCTTAACTTGTCTACCCTGTTTGGTTGCCTGATACGGAGTGCTGGGAAAGGGTGGGTTGGGCTCTAAATCCAAGTATTAGCGAGTGCTTCTCCATGGGATTTGGAGGTTATTAACCAAAAGCCCACAACATGGGAATACCTGTGCTCCTTGAAAAAAGCGTGGACTCTGTATCCCCACCACCAGAACACACATGAAGAAGTTTTCTGCTATCCTGAGTGTGGGCTGGCAATTTCAGGTGACAGAAGCGGCTGGGTTCTAATAGAATCCCTTAGCTTGTAATCCCTGAGTGTTTCCCTAGGACTGACTCTGAGAGAAACCTGGGGGTTGGGCTTTGAGGCCAAATAGTAGCGAGTGTCCCCGATGGACTGAGGAAGTATTTAGATGAATTCTCCATAAAGGGAAACACCTGAGCACCCATTCATCTGCGTGGAGTGGGGCTTCAAATCTCCCCACCACACAAGGTTGGGTTCCAGTATCCTGAGGGTGGGGTAGTTCCTCCAACTGACATCAGCGTCTTGGTTTGAATAGAATCCCTTTGCTTGTCTTCCCTGATGGTTTGCCTAGGCCAGTGTGTGGTTGAAAGTGGGATTTGGGATCTAAAACTAAGTATTAGCGTGTGCCTCTCCATGGGTAGTGGAGATGTTTAAACTACAACCCACAACTTGGGAATTACTGTGACCCCTGAAAAATGCGTGTGCTATATTTCCCCACGTCCAGCATACACAGGAAGAAGTGTTCTGGGGTTCTGAGTGTGGGGAGGTTCCTCCAACAGACAGCAGCACCTGGGTTGTAATAGAATCCCTTAGCTTGACTTCCCTAAGTGTTTTCCTAGGCCTAGCAGTAAGCGATGGTGGGGGATGGGCTCTAAAGCCAAGTATTAGCGAGTGCATCTCTGTGGGTAGTGGAGGGTTTTAAACTACTTCCCCAACCTTGGAACACCTGTGCCCCATAAAGATGCGTGGAATCTGTTTCCCCACCTCCAGCACACACACGGAGACGTGCTCAGGTATCCTGATTGTGGGGAGGACCCTCCAAATGACAGCAGCGCCTGGGTTCTAAAAGAATCCCTTAGCTTGTCTTCCCTGAAGGCATGCCTAGGCTGGAGAGTGGGGGAAAGTGGGGGTTGGGCTCTAAACCAAGTATAAGCGAGAGCCTATCCATGGGATGTGGGTTTTTAACCTACAACCCACAACCATGGAATAAATGTGCCCCCTGAAAGATGCTTTGACTGTTTCCCTACATCCAGCACACACACGAAGATGTGTTCTGGTATTCTGAGTGTGGGGAAGTTCCTCAAACTGACAGCAGCACCTGGATTCTATTAGTATCCCTTAGCTTCTGTTCCCTGAGGGTTCTCTTAGACCAGGCCATGAGGGAAAGCTGGGGGTTGGGCTTGGAGGCCACGTAGCAGTGAGTGCCCCCTGATCCATTGAGGAAGTACTTAGAGGACTTCTGCTTAAACGGAACACCTTTTCCTCCATTCATCTGGGTGCAGTGGGGCTGCACACCTCTCCCACACCTAAGAATGTGTTCTGGAATTCTGAGTGCAGGGAAGTTCCTCCAACTGACAGCAGCGCCTGGGTTCTAATTGAATTCCTTTGCTTGTCTTCCCTGATGGAAAGCCTAGGCGGGAGTGCGGGGGAAAGTGTGGTTTGGGCTCCAAAACCAAGTATTTGCGATGACCTCTCTATGGTTTGTGGAAGTGTTTAAACTATATCCCTAACCTGGGAACACCTGTGCCCCCATAAAGATCCGTGGAGTCTGTTTCCACACCTCCAGCACACACACGAACACTTGCACAGTTATCCTGAGAGTGGGCAGCCTCCTCCAACTGAGAGCAGGGCCTTGGTTCTTATAAAATCGCTTAACTTGTCTACCCTGTTTGGTTGCCTGATACGGAGTGCTGGGGAAAGGGTGGGTTGGGCTCTAAATCCAAGTATTAGCGAGTGCTTCTCCATGGGATTTGGAGGTTATTAACCAAAAGCCCACAACATGGGAATACCTGTGCTCCTTGAAAAAAGCGTGGACTCTGTATCCCCACCACCAGAACACACATGAAGAAGTTTTCTGCTATCCTGAGTGTGGGCTGGCAATTTCAGGTGACAGAAGCGGCTGGGTTCTAATAGAATCCCTTAGCTTGTAATCCCTGAGTGTTTCCCTAGGACTGACTCTGAGAGAAACCTGGGGGTTGGGCTTTGAGGCCAAATAGTAGCGAGTGTCCCCGATGGACTGAGGAAGTATTTAGATGAATTCTCCATAAAGGGAAACACCTGAGCACCCATTCATCTGCGTGGAGTGGGGCTTCAAATCTCCCCACCACACAAGGTTGGGTTCCAGTATCCTGAGGGTTGGGTAGTTCCTCCAACTGACATCAGCGTCTTGGTTTGAATAGAATCCCTTTGCTTGTCTTCCCTGATGGTTTGTCTAGGCCAGTGTGTGGTTGAAAGTGGGATTTGGGATCTAAAACTAAGTATTAGCGTGTGCCTCTCCATGGGTAGTGGAGATGTTTAAACTACAACCCACAACTTGGGAATTACTGTGACCCCTGAAAAATGCGTGTGCTATGTTTCCCCACGTCCAGCACACACAGGAAGAAGTGTTCTGGGGTTGTGAGTGTGGGGAGGTTCCTCCAACAGACAGCAGCACCTGTGTTGTAATAGAATCCCTTAGCTTGACTTCCCTAAGTGTTTACGTAGGCCTAGCAGTAAGCGATGGTGGGGGATGGGCTCTAAAGCCAAGTATTAGCGAGTGCATCTCTGTGGGTAGTGGAGGGTTTTAAACTACTTCCCCAACCTTGGAACACCTGTGCCCCATAAAGATGCGTGGAATCTGTTTCCCCACCTCCAGCACACACACGGAGACGTGCTCAGGTATCCTGATTGTGGGGAGGCTCCTCCAAATGACAGCAGCGCCTGGGTTCTAAAAGAATCCCTTAGCTTGTCTTCCCTGAAGGCATGCCTAGGCTGGAGAGTGGGGGAAAGTGGGGGTTGGGCTCTAAACCAAGTATAAGCGAGAGCCTATCCATGGGATGTGGGTTTTTAACCTACAACCCACAACCATGGAATAAATGTGCCCCCTGAAAGATGCTTTGACTGTTTCCCTACATCCAGCACACACACGAAGATGTGTTCTGGTATTCTGAGTGTGGGGAAGTTCCTCAAACTGACAGCAGCACCTGGATTCTATTAGTATCCCTTAGCTTCTGTTCCCTGAGTGTTCTTTTAGGCCAGGCCATGAGGGAAAGCTGAGGGTTGGGCTTGGAGGCCACGTAGCAGTGAGTGCCCCCTGATCCATTGAGGAAGAACTTAGAGGACTTCTCCCTAAAGGGAACACCTTTTCCTGCATTCATCTGGGTGCAGTGGGGCTGCACATCTCTCCCACACCTAAGAATGTGTTCTGGAATTCTGAGTGCAGGGAAGTTCCTCCAACTGACAGCAGCGCCTGGGTTCTAATTGAATCCCTTTGCTTGTCTTCCCTGATGGAAAGCCTAGGCGGGAGTGCGGGGGAAAGTGTGGTTTGGGCTCCAAAACCAAGTATTTGCGATGACCTCTCTATGGTTTGTGGAGGTGTTTAAACTACATCCCTAACCTGGGAACACCTGTGCCCCCATAAAGATCCGTGGAGTCTGTTTCCACACCTCCAGCACACACACGAACACTTGCACAGTTATCCTGAGAGTGGGCAGCCTCCTCCAACTGAGAGCAGGGCCTTGGTTCTTATAAAATCGCTTAACTTGTCTACCCTGTTTGGTTGCCTGATACGGAGTGCTGGGGAAAGGGTGGGTTGGGCTCTAAATCCAAGTATTAGCGAGTGCTTCTCCATGGGATTTGGAGGTTATTAACCAAAAGCCCACAACATGGGAATACCTGTGCTCCTTGAAAAAAGCGTGGACTCTGTATCCCCACCACCAGAACACACATGAAGAAGTTTTCTGCTATCCTGAGTGTGGGCTGGCAATTTCAGGTGACAGAAGCGGCTGGGTTCTAATAGAATCCCTTAGCTTGTAATCCCTGAGTGTTTCCCTAGGACTGACTCTGAGAGAAACCTGGGGGTTGGGCTTTGAGGCCAAATAGTAGCGAGTGTCCCCGATGGACTGAGGAAGTATTTAGATGAATTCTCCATAAAGGGAAACACCTGAGCACCCATTCATCTGCGTGGAGTGGGGCTTCAAATCTCCCCACCACACAAGGTTGGGTTCCAGTATCCTGAGGGTGGGGTAGTTCCTCCAACTGACATCAGCGTCTTGGTTTGAATAGAATCCCTTTGCTTGTCTTCCCTGATGGTTTACCTAGGCCAGTGTGTGGTTGAAAGTGGGATTTGGGATCTAAAACTAAGTATTAGCGTGTGCCTCTCCATGGGTAGTGGAGATGTTTAAACTACAACCCACAACTTGGGAATTACTGTGACCCCTGAAAAATGCGTGTGCTATGTTTCCCCACGTCCAGCACACACAGGAAGAAGTGTTCTGGGGTTCTGAGTGTGGGGAGGTTCCTCCAACAGACAGCAGCACCTGGGTTGTAATAGAATCCCTTAGCTTGACTTCCCTAAGTGTTTTCCTAGGCCTAGCAGTAAGCGATGGTGGGGGATGGGCTCTAAAGCCAAGTATTAGCGAGTGCATCTCTGTGGGTAGTGGAGGGTTTTAAACTACTTCCCCAACCTTGGAACACCTGTGCCCCATAAAGATGCGTGGAATCTGTTTCCCCACCTCCAGCACACACACGGAGACGTGCTCAGGTATCCTGATTGTGGGGAGGCTCCTCCAAATGACAGCAGCGCCTGGGTTCTAAAAGAATCCCTTAGCTTGTCTTCCCTGAAGGCATGCCTAGGCTGGAGAGTGGGGGAAAGTGGGGGTTGGGCTCTAAACCAAGTATAAGCGAGAGCCTATCCATGGGATGTGGGTTTTTAACCTACAACCCACAACCATGGAATAAATGTGCCCCCTGAAAGATGCTTTGACTGTTTCCCTACATCCAGCACACACACGAAGATGTGTTCTGGTATTCTGAGTGTGGGGAAGTTCCTCAAACTGACAGCAGCACCTGGATTCTATTAGTATCCCTTAGCTTCTGTTCCCTGAGTGTTCTTTTAGGCCAGGCCATGAGGGAAAGCTGAGGGTTGGGCTTGGAGGCCACGTAGCAGTGAGTGCCCCCTGATCCATTGAGGAAGAACTTAGAGGACTTCTCCCTAAAGGGAACACCTTTTCCTGCATTCATCTGGGTGCAGTGGGGCTGCACATCTCTCCCACACCTAAGAATGTGTTCTGGAATTCTGAGTGCAGGGAAGTTCCTCCAACTGACAGCAGCGCCTGGGTTCTAATTGAATCCCTTTGCTTGTCTTCCCTGATGGAAAGCCTAGGCGGGAGTGCGGGGGAAAGTGTGGTTTGGGCTCCAAAACCAAGTATTTGCGATGACCTCTCTATGGTTTGTGGAGGTGTTTAAACTACATCCCTAACCTGGGAACACCTGTGCCCCCATAAAGATCCGTGGAGTCTGTTTCCACACCTCCAGCACACACACGAACACTTGCACAGTTATCCTGAGAGTGGGCAGCCTCCTCCAACTGAGAGCAGGGCCTTGGTTCTTATAAAATCGCTTAACTTGTCTACCCTGTTTGGTTGCCTGATACGGAGTGCTGGGGAAAGGGTGGGTTGGGCTCTAAATCCAAGTATTAGCGAGTGCTTCTCCATGGGATTTGGAGGTTATTAACCAAAAGCCCACAACATGGGAATACCTGTGCTCCTTGAAAAAAGCGTGGACTCTGTATCCCCACCACCAGAACACACATGAAGAAGTTTTCTGCTATCCTGAGTGTGGGCTGGCAATTTCAGGTGACAGAAGCGGCTGGGTTCTAATAGAATCCCTTAGCTTGTAATCCCTGAGTGTTTCCCTAGGACTGACTCTGAGAGAAACCTGGGGGTTGGGCTTTGAGGCCAAATAGTAGCGAGTGTCCCCGATGGACTGAGGAAGTATTTAGATGAATTCTCCATAAAGGGAAACACCTGAGCACCCATTCATCTGCGTGGAGTGGGGCTTCAAATCTCCCCACCACACAAGGTTGGGTTCCAGTATCCTGAGGGTGGGGTAGTTCCTCCAACTGACATCAGCGTCTTGGTTTGAATAGAATCCCTTTGCTTGTCTTCCCTGATGGTTTGCCTAGGCCAGTGTGTGGTTGAAAGTGGGATTTGGGATCTAAAACTAAGTATTAGCGTGTGCCTCTCCATGGGTAGTGGAGATGTTTAAACTACAACCCACAACTTGGGAATTACTGTGACCCCTGAAAAATGCGTGTGCTATATTTCCCCACGTCCAGCATACACAGGAAGAAGTGTTCTGGGGTTCTGAGTGTGGGGAGGTTCCTCCAACAGACAGCAGCACCTGGGTTGTAATAGAATCCCTTAGCTTGACTTCCCTAAGTGTTTTCCTAGGCCTAGCAGTAAGCGATGGTGGGGGATGGGCTCTAAAGCCAAGTATTAGCGAGTGCATCTCTGTGGGTAGTGGAGGGTTTTAAACTACTTCCCCAACCTTGGAACACCTGTGCCCCATAAAGATGCGTGGAATCTGTTTCCCCACCTCCAGCACACACACGGAGACGTGCTCAGGTATCCTGATTGTGGGGAGGACCCTCCAAATGACAGCAGCGCCTGGGTTCTAAAAGAATCCCTTAGCTTGTCTTCCCTGAAGGCATGCCTAGGCTGGAGAGTGGGGGAAAGTGGGGGTTGGGCTCTAAACCAAGTATAAGCGAGAGCCTATCCATGGGATGTGGGTTTTTAACCTACAACCCACAACCATGGAATAAATGTGCCCCCTGAAAGATGCTTTGACTGTTTCCCTACATCCAGCACACACACGAAGATGTGTTCTGGTATTCTGAGTGTGGGGAAGTTCCTCAAACTGACAGCAGCACCTGGATTCTATTAGTATCCCTTAGCTTCTGTTCCCTGAGGGTTCTCTTAGACCAGGCCATGAGGGAAAGCTGAGGGTTGGGCTTGGAGGCCACGTAGCAGTGAGTGCCCCCTGATCCATTGAGGAAGTACTTAGAGGACTTCTGCTTAAACGGAACACCTTTTCCTCCATTCATCTGGGTGCAGTGGGGCTGCACACCTCTCCCACACCTAAGAATGTGTTCTGGAATTCTGAGTGCAGGGAAGTTCCTCCAACTGACAGCAGCGCCTGGGTTCTAATTGAATTCCTTTGCTTGTCTTCCCTGATGGAAAGCCTAGGCGGGAGTGCGGGGGAAAGTGTGGTTTGGGCTCCAAAACCAAGTATTTGCGATGACCTCTCTATGGTTTGTGGAAGTGTTTAAACTATATCCCTAACCTGGGAACACCTGTGCCCCCATAAAGATCCGTGGAGTCTGTTTCCACACCTCCAGCACACACACGAACACTTGCACAGTTATCCTGAGAGTGGGCAGCCTCCTCCAACTGAGAGCAGGGCCTTGGTTCTTATAAAATCGCTTAACTTGTCTACCCTGTTTGGTTGCCTGATACGGAGTGCTGGGGAAAGGGTGGGTTGGGCTCTAAATCCAAGTATTAGCGAGTGCTTCTCCATGGGATTTGGAGGTTATTAACCAAAAGCCCACAACATGGGAATACCTGTGCTCCTTGAAAAAAGCGTGGACTCTGTATCCCCACCACCAGAACACACATGAAGAAGTTTTCTGCTATCCTGAGTGTGGGCTGGCAATTTCAGGTGACAGAAGCGGCTGGGTTCTAATAGAATCCCTTAGCTTGTAATCCCTGAGTGTTTCCCTAGGACTGACTCTGAGAGAAACCTGGGGGTTGGGCTTTGAGGCCAAATAGTAGCGAGTGTCCCCGATGGACTGAGGAAGTATTTAGATGAATTCTCCATAAAGGGAAACACCTGAGCACCCATTCATCTGCGTGGAGTGGGGCTTCAAATCTGCCCACCACACAAGGTTGGGTTCCAGTATCCTGAGGGTTGGGTAGTTCCTCCAACTGACATCAGCGTCTTGGTTTGAATAGAATCCCTTTGCTTGTCTTCCCTGATGGTTTGTCTAGGCCAGTGTGTGGTTGAAAGTGGGATTTGGGATCTAAAACTAAGTATTAGCGTGTGCCTCTCCATGGGTAGTGGAGATGTTTAAACTACAACCCACAACTTGGGAATTACTGTGACCCCTGAAAAATGCGTGTGCTATGTTTCCCCACGTCCAGCACACACAGGAAGAAGTGTTCTGGGGTTGTGAGTGTGGGGAGGTTCCTCCAACAGACAGCAGCACCTGTGTTGTAATAGAATCCCTTAGCTTGACTTCCCTAAGTGTTTACGTAGGCCTAGCAGTAAGCGATGGTGGGGGATGGGCTCTAAAGCCAAGTATTAGCGAGTGCATCTCTGTGGGTAGTGGAGGGTTTTAAACTACTTCCCCAACCTTGGAACACCTGTGCCCCATAAAGATGCGTGGAATCTGTTTCCCCACCTCCAGCACACACACGGAGACGTGCTCAGGTATCCTGATTGTGGGGAGGCTCCTCCAAATGACAGCAGCACCTGGGTTCTAAAAGAATCCCTTAGCTTGTCTTCCCTGATGGCATGCCTAGGCTGGAGAGTGGGGGAAAGTGGGGGTTGGGCTCTAAACCAAGTATAAGCGAGAGCCTATCCATGGGATGTGGGTTTTTAACATACAACCCACAACCATGGAATAAATGTGCCCCCTGAAAGATGCTTTGACTGTTTCCCTACATCCAGCACACACACGAAGATGTGTTCTGGTATTCTGAGTGTGGGGAAGTTCCTCAAACTGACAGCAGCCCCTGGATTCCATTAGTATCTTTTAGCTTCTGTTCCCTGAGTGTTCTCTTAGACCAGGCCATGAGGGAAAGCTGGGGGTTGGGCTTGGAGGCCACGTAGCAGTGAGTGCCCCCTGATCCATTTAGGAAGTACTTAGAGGACTTCTCCCTAAACAGAACACTTTTTCCTCCATTAATCTGGGTGCAGTGGGGCTGCACATCTCTCCCACACCTAAGAATGTGTTCTGGAATTCTGAGTGCAGGGAAGTTCCTCCAACTGACAGCAGCGCCTGGGTTCTAATTGAATCCCTTTGCTTGTCTTCCCTGATGGAAAGCCTAGGCGGGAGTGCGGGGGAAAGTGTGGTTTGGGCTCCAAAACCAAGTATTTGCGATGACCTCTCTATGGTTTGTGGAGGTGTTTAAACTACATCCCTAACCTGGGAACACCTGTGCCCCCATAAAGATCCGTGGAGTCTGTTTCCACACCTCCAGCACACACACGAACACTTGCACAGTTATCCTGAGAGTGGGCAGCCTCCTCCAACTGAGAGCAGGGCCTTGGTTCTTATAAAATCGCTTAACTTGTCTACCCTGTTTGGTTGCCTGATACGGAGTGCTGGGGAAAGGGTGGGTTGGGCTCTAAATCCAAGTATTAGCGAGTGCTTCTCCATGGGATTTGGAGGTTATTAACCAAAAGCCCACAACATGGGAATACCTGTGCTCCTTGAAAAAAGCGTGGACTCTGTATCCCCACCACCAGAACACACATGAAGAAGTTTTCTGCTATCCTGAGTGTGGGCTGGCAATTTCAGGTGACAGAAGCGGCTGGGTTCTAATAGAATCCCTTAGCTTGTAATCCCTGAGTGTTTCCCTAGGACTGACTCTGAGAGAAACCTGGGGGTTGGGCTTTGAGGCCAAATAGTAGCGAGTGTCCCCGATGGACTGAGGAAGTATTTAGATGAATTCTCCATAAAGGGAAACACCTGAGCACCCATTCATCTGCGTGGAGTGGGGCTTCAAATCTCCCCACCACACAAGGTTGGGTTCCAGTATCCTGAGGGTGGGGTAGTTCCTCCAACTGACATCAGCATCTTGGTTTGAATAGAATCCCTTTGCTTGTCTTCCCTGATGGTTTGCCTAGGCCAGTGTGTGGTTGAAAGTGGGATTTGGGATCTAAAACTAAGTATTAGCGTGTGCCTCTCCATGGGTAGTGGAGATGTTTAAACTACAACCCACAACTTGGGAATTACTGTGACCCCTGAAAAATGCGTGTGCTATGTTTCCCCACGTCCAGCACACACAGGAAGAAGTGTTCTGGGGTTCTGAGTGTGGGGAGGTTCCTCCAACAGACAGCAGCACCTGGGTTGTAATAGAATCCCTTAGCTTGACTTCCCTAAGTGTTTTCCTAGGCCTAGCAGTAAGCGATGGTGGGGGATGGGCTCTAAAGCCAAGTATTAGCGAGTGCATCTCTGTGGGTAGTGGAGGGTTTTAAACTACTTCCCCAACCTTGGAACACCTGTGCCCCATAAAGATGCGTGGAATCTGTTTCCCCACCTCCAGCACACACACGGAGACGTGCTCAGGTATCCTGATTGTGGGGAGGCTCCTCCAAATGACAGCAGCGCCTGGGTTCTAAAAGAATCCCTTAGCTTGTCTTCCCTGATGGCATGGCTAGGCTGGAGAGTGGGGGAAAGTGGGGGTTGGGCTCTAAACCAAGTATAAGCGAGAGCCTATCCATGGGATGTGGGTTTTTAACCTACAACCCACAACCATGGAATAAATGTGCCCCCTGAAAGATGCTTTGACTATTTCCCTACATCCAGCACACACACGAAGATGTGTTCTGGTATTCTGAGTGTGGGGAAGTTCCTCAAACTGACAGTAGCACCTGGATTCTATTAGTATCCCTTAGCTTCTGTTCCCTGAGTGTTCTTTTAGGCCAGGCCATGAGGGAAAGCTGGGGGTTGGGCGTGGAGGCCACGTAGCAGTGAGTGCCCCCTGATCCATTGAGGAAGTACTTAGAGGACTTCTCCCTAAAGGGAACACCTTTTCCTGCATTCATCTGGGTGCAGTGGGGCTGCACATCTCTCCCACACCTAAGAATGTGTTCTGGAATTCTGAGTGCAGGGAAGTTCCTCCAACTGACAGCAGCGCCTGGGTTCTAATTGAATCCCTTTGCTTGTCTTCCCTGATGGAAAGCCTAGGCGGGAGTGCGGGGGAAAGTGTGGTTTGGGCTCCAAAACCAAGTATTTGCGATGACCTCTCTATGGTTTTTGGAGGTGTTTAAACTACATCCCTAACCTGGGAACACCTGTGCCCCCATAAAGATCCGTGGAGTCTGTTTCCACACCTCCAGCACACACACGAACACTTGCACAGTTATCCTGAGAGTGGGCAGCCTCCTCCAACTGAGAGCAGGGCCTTGGTTCTTATAAAATCGCTTAACTTGTCTACCCTGTTTGTTTGCTTGATACGGAGTGCTGGGGAAAGGGTGGGTTGGGCTCTAAATCCAAGTATTAGCGAGTGCTTCTCCATGGGATTTGGAGGTTATTAACCAAAAGCCCACAACATGGGAATACCTGTGCTCCTTGAGAAAAGCGTGGACTCTGTATCCCCACCACCAGAACACACATGAAGAAGTTTTCTGCTATCCTGAGTGTGGGCTGGCAATTTCAGGTGACAGAAGCGGCTGGGTTCTAATAGAATCCCTTAGCTTGTAATCCCTGAGTGTTTCCCTAGGACTGACTCTGAGAGAAACCTGGGGGTTGGGCTTTGAGGCCAAATAGTAGCGAGTGTCCCGGATGGACTGAGGAAGTATTTAGATGAATTCTCCATAAAGGGAAACACGTGAGCACCCATTCATCTGCGTGGAGTGGGGCTTCAAATCTCCCCACCACACAAGGTTGGGTTCCAGTATCCTGAGGGTGGGGTAGTTCCTCCAACTGACATCAGCGTCTTGGTTTGAATAGAATCCCTTTGCTTGTCTTCCCTGATGGTTTGCCTAGGCCAGTGTGTGGTTGAAAGTGGGATTTGGGATCTAAAGCTAAGTATTAGCGTGTGCCTCTCCATGGGTAGTGGAGATGTTTAAACTACAACCCACAACTTGGGAATTACTGTGACCCCTGAAAAATGCGTGTGCTATGTTTCCCCACGTCCAGCACACACAGGAAGAAGTGTTCTGGGGTTCTGAGTGTGGGGAGGTTCCTCCAACAGACAGCAGCACCTGGGTTGTAATAGAATCCCTTAGCTTGACTTCCCTAAGTGTTTTCCTAGGCCTAGCAGTAAGCGATGGTGGGGGATGGGCTCTAAAGCCAAGTATTAGCGAGTGCATCTCTGTGGGTAGTGGAGGGTTTTAAACTACTTCCCCAACCTTGGAACACCTGTGCCCCATAAAGATGCGTGGAATCTGTTTCCCCACCTCCAGCACACACACGGAGACGTGCTCAGGTATCCTGATTGTGGGGAGGCTCCTCCAAATGACAGCAGCGCCAGGGTTCTTAAAAAATCCCTTAGCTTGTCTTCCCTGATGGCATGCCTAGGCTGGAGAGTGGGGGAAAGTGGGGGTTGGGCTCTAAACCAAGTATAAGCGAGAGCCTATCCATGGGATGTGGGTTTTTAACATACAACCCACAACCATGGAATAAATGTGCCCCCTGAAAGATGCTTTGACTGTTTCCCTACATCCAGCACACACACGAAGATGTGTTCTGGTATTCTGAGTGTGGGGAAGTTCCTCAAACTGACAGCAGCCCCTGGATTCCATTAGTATCTTTTAGCTTCTGTTCCCTGAGTGTTCTCTTAGACCAGGCCATGAGGGAAAACTGGGGGTTGGGCTTGGAGGCCACGTAGCAGTGAGTGCCCCCTGATCCATTTAGGAAGTACTTAGAGGACTTCTCCCTAAACAGAACACTTTTTCCTCCATTAATCTGGGTGCAGTGGGGCTGCACATCTCTCCCACACCTAAGAATGTGTTCTGGAATTCTGAGTGCAGGGAAGTTCCTCCAACTGACAGCAGCGCCTGGGTTCTAATTGAATCCCTTTGCTTGTCTTCCCTGATGGAAAGCCTAGGCGGGAGTGCGGGGGAAAGTGTGGTTTGGGCTCCAAAACCAAGTATTTGCGATGACCTCTCTATGGTTTGTGGAGGTGTTTAAACTACATCCCTAACCTGGGAACACCTGTGCCCCCATAAAGATCCGTGGAGTCTGTTTCCACACCTCCAGCACACACACGAACACTTGCACAGTTATCCTGAGAGTGGGCAGCCTCCTCCAACTGAGAGCAGGGCCTTGGTTCTTATAAAATCGCTTAACTTGTCTACCCTGTTTGGTTGCCTGATACGGAGTGCTGGGGAAAGGGTGGGTTGGGCTCTAAATCCAAGTATTAGCGAGTGCTTCTCCATGGGATTTGGAGGTTATTAACCAAAACCCCACAACATGGGAATACCTGTGCTCCTTGAAAAAAGCGTGGACTCTGTATCCCCACCACCAGAACACACATGAAGAAGTTTTCTGCTATCCTGAGTGTGGGCTGGCAATTTCAGGTGACAGAAGCGGCTGGGTTCTAATAGAATCCCTTAGCTTGTAATCCCTGAGTGTTTCCCTAGGACTGACTCTGAGAGAAACCTGGGGGTTGGGCTTTGAGGCCAAATAGTAGCGAGTGTCCCCGATGGACTGAGGAAGTATTTAGATGAATTCTCCATAAAGGGAAACACCTGAGCACCCATTCATCTGCGTGGAGTGGGGCTTCAAATCTCCCCACCACACAAGGTTGGCTTCCAGTATCCTGAGGGTGGGGTAGTTCCTCCAACTGACATCAGCGTCTTGGTTTGAATAGAATCCCTTTGCTTGTCTTCCCTGATGGTTTGCCTAGGCCAGTGTGTGGTTGAAAGTGGGATTTGGGATCTAAAACTAAGTATTAGCGTGTGCCTCTCCATGGGTAGTGGAGATGTTTAAACTACAACCCACAACTTGGGAATTACTGTGACCCCTGAAAAATGCGTGTGCTATGTTTCCCCACGTCCAGCACACACAGGAAGAAGTGTTCTGGGGTTCTGAGTGTGGGGAGGTTCCTCCAACAGACAGCAGCACCTGGGTTGTAATAGAATCCCTTAGCTTGACTTCCCTAAGTGTTTTCCTAGGCCTAGCAGTAAGCGATGGTGGGGGATGGGCTCTAAAGCCAAGTATTAGCGAGTGCATCTCTGTGGGTAGTGGAGGGTTTTAAACTACTTCCCCAACCTTGGAACACCTGTGCCCCATAAAGATGCGTGGAATCTGTTTCCCCACCTCCAGCACACACACGGAGACGTGCTCAGGTATCCTGATTGTGGGGAGGCTCCTCCAAATGACAGCAGCGCCTGGGTTCTAAAAGAATCCCTTAGCTTGTCTTCCCTGATGGCATGGCTAGGCTGGAGAGTGGGGGAAAGTGGGGGTTGGGCTCTAAACCAAGTATAAGCGAGAGCCTATCCATGGGATGTGGGTTTTTAACCTACAACCCACAACCATGGAATAAATGTGCCCCCTGAAAGATGCTTTGACTATTTCCCTACATCCAGCACACACACGAAGATGTGTTCTGGTATTCTGAGTGTGGGGAAGTTCCTCAAACTGACAGTAGCACCTGGATTCTATTAGTATCCCTTAGCTTCTGTTCCCTGAGTGTTCTTTTAGGCCAGGCCATGAGGGAAAGCTGGGGGTTGGGCGTGGAGGCCACGTAGCAGTGAGTGCCCCCTGATCCATTGAGGAAGTACTTAGAGGACTTCTCCCTAAAGGGAACACCTTTTCCTGCATTCATCTGGGTGCAGTGGGGCTGCACATCTCTCCCACACCTAAGAATGTGTTCTGGAATTCTGAGTGCAGGGAAGTTCCTCCAACTGACAGCAGCGCCTGGGTTCTAATTGAATCCCTTTGCTTGTCTTCCCTGATGGAAAGCCTAGGCGGGAGTGCGGGGGAAAGTGTGGTTTGGGCTCCAAAACCAAGTATTTGCGATGACCTCTCTATGGTTTGTGGAGGTGTTTAAACTACATCCCTAACCTGGGAACACCTGTGCCCCCATAAAGATCCGTGGAGTCTGTTTCCACACCTCCAGCACACACACGAACACTTGCACAGTTATCCTGAGAGTGGGCAGCCTCCTCCAACTGAGAGCAGGGCCTTGGTTCTTATAAAATCGCTTAACTTGTCTACCCTGTTTGGTTGCCTGATACGGAGTGCTGGGGAAAGGGTGGGTTGGGCTCTAAATCCAAGTATTAGCGAGTGCTTCTCCATGGGATTTGGAGGTTATTAACCAAAACCCCACAACATGGGAATACCTGTGCTCCTTGAAAAAAGCGTGGACTCTGTATCCCCACCACCAGAACACACATGAAGAAGTTTTCTGCTATCCTGAGTGTGGGCTGGCAATTTCAGGTGACAGAAGCGGCTGGGTTCTAATAGAATCCCTTAGCTTGTAATCCCTGAGTGTTTCCCTAGGACTGACTCTGAGAGAAACCTGGGGGTTGGGCTTTGAGGCCAAATAGTAGCGAGTGTCCCCGATGGACTGAGGAAGTATTTAGATGAATTCTCCATAAAGGGAAACACCTGAGCACCCATTCATCTGCGTGGAGTGGGGCTTCAAATCTCCCCACCACACAAGGTTGGCTTCCAGTATCCTGAGGGTGGGGTAGTTCCTCCAACTGACATCAGCGTCTTGGTTTGAATAGAATCCCTTTGCTTGTCTTCCCTGATGGTTTGCCTAGGCCAGTGTGTGGTTGAAAGTGGGATTTGGGATCTAAAACTAAGTATTAGCGTGTGCCTCTCCATGGGTAGTGGAGATGTTTAAACTACAACCCACAACTTGGGAATTACTGTGACCCCTGAAAAATGCGTGTGCTATGTTTCCCCACGTCCAGCACACACAGGAAGAAGTGTTCTGGGGTTCTGAGTGTGGGGAGGTTCCTCCAACAGACAGCAGCACCTGGGTTGTAATAGAATCCCTTAGCTTGACTTCCCTAAGTGTTTTCCTAGGCCTAGCAGTAAGCGATGGTGGGGGATGGGCTCTAAAGCCAAGTATTAGCGAGTGCATCTCTGTGGGTAGTGGAGGGTTTTAAACTACTTCCCCAACCTTGGAACACCTGTGCCCCATAAAGATGCGTGGAATCTGTTTCCCCACCTCCAGCACACACACGGAGACGTGCTCAGGTATCCTGATTGTGGGGAGGCTCCTCCAAATGACAGCAGCGCCTGGGTTCTAAAAGAATCCCTTAGCTTGTCTTCCCTGATGGCATGGCTAGGCTGGAGAGTGGGGGAAAGTGGGGGTTGGGCTCTAAACCAAGTATAAGCGAGAGCCTATCCATGGGATGTGGGTTTTTAACCTACAACCCACAACCATGGAATAAATGTGCCCCCTGAAAGATGCTTTGACTATTTCCCTACATCCAGCACACACACGAAGATGTGTTCTGGTATTCTGAGTGTGGGGAAGTTCCTCAAACTGACAGTAGCACCTGGATTCTATTAGTATCCCTTAGCTTCTGTTCCCTGAGTGTTCTTTTAGGCCAGGCCATGAGGGAAAGCTGGGGGTTGGGCGTGGAGGCCACGTAGCAGTGAGTGCCCCCTGATCCATTGAGGAAGTACTTAGAGGACTTCTCCCTAAAGGGAACACCTTTTCCTGCATTCATCTGGGTGCAGTGGGGCTGCACATCTCTCCCACACCTAAGAATGTGTTCTGGAATTCTGAGTGCAGGGAAGTTCCTCCAACTGACAGCAGCGCCTGGGTTCTAATTGAATCCCTTTGCTTGTCTTCCCTGATGGAAAGCCTAGGCGGGAGTGCGGGGTAAAGTGTGGTTTGGGCTCCAAAACCAAGTATTTGCGATGACCTCTCTATGGTTTGTGGAGGTGTTTAAACTACATCCCTAACCTGGGAACACCTGTGCCCCCATAAAGATCCGTGGAGTCTGTTTCCACACCTCCAGCACACACACGAACACTTGCACAGTTATCCTGAGAGTGGGCAGCCTCCTCCAACTGAGAGCAGGGCCTTGGTTCTTATAAAATCGCTTAACTTGTCTACCCTGTTTGGTTGCCTGATACGGAGTGCTGGGGAAAGGGTGGGTTGGGCTCTAAATCCAAGTATTAGCGAGTGCTTCTCCATGGGATTTGGAGGTTATTAACCAAAAGCCCACAACATGGGAATACCTGTGCTCCTTGAAAAAAGCGTGGACTCTGTATCCCCACCACCAGAACACACATGAAGAAGTTTTCTGCTATCCTGAGTGTGGGCTGGCAATTTCAGGTGACAGAAGCGGCTGGGTTCTAATAGAATCCCTTAGCTTGTAATCCCTGAGTGTTTCCCTAGGACTGACTCTGAGAGAAACCTGGGGGTTGGGCTTTGAGGCCAAATAGTAGCGAGTGTCCCCGATGGACTGAGGAAGTATTTAGATGAATTCTCCATAAAGGGAAACACCTGAGCACCCATTCATCTGCGTGGAGTGGGGCTTCAAATCTCCCCACCACACAAGGTTGGCTTCCAGTATCCTGAGGGTGGGGTAGTTCCTCCAACTGACATCAGCGTCTTGGTTTGAATAGAATCCCTTTGCTTGTCTTCCCTGATGGTTTGCCTAGGCCAGTGTGTGGTTGAAAGTGGGATTTGGGATCTAAAACTAAGTATTAGCGTGTGCCTCTCCATGGGTAGTGGAGATGTTTAAACTACAACCCACAACTTGGGAATTACTGTGACCCCTGAAAAATGCGTGTGCTATGTTTCCCCACGTCCAGCACACACAGGAAGAAGTGTTCTGGGGTTCTGAGTGTGGGGAGGTTCCTCCAACAGACAGCAGCACCTGGGTTGTAATAGAATCCCTTAGCTTGACTTCCCTAAGTGTTTTCCTAGGCCTAGCAGTAAGCGATGGTGGGGGATGGGCTCTAAAGCCAAGTATTAGCGAGTGCATCTCTGTGGGTAGTGGAGGGTTTTAAACTACTTCCCCAACCTTGGAACACCTGTGCCCCATAAAGATGCGTGGAATCTGTTTCCCCACCTCCAGCACACACACGGAGACGTGCTCAGGTATCCTGATTGTGGGGAGGCTCCTCCAAATGACAGCAGCGCCTGGGTTCTAAAAGAATCCCTTAGCTTGTCTTCCCTGATGGCATGGCTAGGCTGGAGAGTGGGGGAAAGTGGGGGTTGGGCTCTAAACCAAGTATAAGCGAGAGCCTATCCATGGGATGTGGGTTTTTAACCTACAACCCACAACCATGGAATAAATGTGCCCCCTGAAAGATGCTTTGACTATTTCCCTACATCCAGCACACACACGAAGATGTGTTCTGGTATTCTGAGTGTGGGGAAGTTCCTCAAACTGACAGTAGCACCTGGATTCTATTAGTATCCCTTAGCTTCTGTTCCCTGAGTGTTCTTTTAGGCCAGGCCATGAGGGAAAGCTGGGGGTTGGGCGTGGAGGCCACGTAGCAGTGAGTGCCCCCTGATCCATTGAGGAAGTACTTAGAGGACTTCTCCCTAAAGGGAACACCTTTTCCTGCATTCATCTGGGTGCAGTGGGGCTGCACATCTCTCCCACACCTAAGAATGTGTTCTGGAATTCTGAGTGCAGGGAAGTTCCTCCAACTGACAGCAGCGCCTGGGTTCTAATTGAATCCCTTTGCTTGTCTTCCCTGATGGAAAGCCTAGGCGGGAGTGCGGGGGAAAGTGTGGTTTGGGCTCCAAAACCAAGTATTTGCGATGACCTCTCTATGGTTTGTGGAGGTGTTTAAACTACATCCCTAACCTGGGAACACCTGTGCCCCCATAAAGATCCGTGGAGTCTGTTTCCACACCTCCAGCACACACACGAACACTTGCACAGTTATCCTGAGAGTGGGCAGCCTCCTCCAACTGAGAGCAGGGCCTTGGTTCTTATAAAATCGCTTAACTTGTCTACCCTGTTTGGTTGCCTGATACGGAGTGCTGGGGAAAGGGTGGGTTGGGCTCTAAATCCAAGTATTAGCGAGTGCTTCTCCATGGGATTTGGAGGTTATTAACCAAAAGCCCACAACATGGGAATACCTGTGCTCCTTGAAAAAAGCGTGGACTCTGTATCCCCACCACCAGAACACACATGAAGAAGTTTTCTGCTATCCTGAGTGTGGGCTGGCAACTTCAGGTGACAGAAGCGGCTGGGTTCTAATAGAATCCCTTAGCTTGTAATCCCTGAGTGTTTCCCTAGGACTGACTCTGAGAGAAACCTGGGGGTTGGGCTTTGAGGCCAAATAGTAGCGAGTGTCCCCGATGGACTGAGGAAGTATTTAGATGAATTCTCCATAAAGGGAAACACCTGAGCACCCATTCATCTGCGTGGAGTGGGGCTTCAAATCTCCCCACCACACAAGGTTGGCTTCCAGTATCCTGAGGGTGGGGTAGTTCCTCCAACTGACATCAGCGTCTTGGTTTGAATAGAATCCCTTTGCTTGTCTTCCCTGATGGTTTGCCTAGGCCAGTGTGTGGTTGAAAGTGGGATTTGGGATCTAAAACTAAGTATTAGCGTGTGCCTCTCCATGGGTAGTGGAGATGTTTAAACTACAACCCACAACTTGGGAATTACTGTGACCCCTGAAAAATGCGTGTGCTATGTTTCCCCACGTCCAGCACACACAGGAAGAAGTGTTCTGGGGTTGTGAGTGTGGGGAGGTTCCTCCAACTGACAGCAGCACCTGGGTTGTAATAGAATCCCTTAGCTTGACTTCCCTAAGTGTTTACGTAGGCCTAGCAGTAAGCGATGGTGGGGGATGGGCTCTAAAGCCAAGTATTAGCGAGTGCATCTCTGTGGGTAGTGGAGGGTTTTAAACTACTTCCCCAACCTTGGAACACCTGTGCCCCATAAAGATGCGTGGAATCTGTTTCCCCACCTCCAGCACACACACGGAGACGTGCTCAGGTATCCTGATTGTGGGGAGGCTCCTCCAAATGACAGCAGCGCCTGGGTTCTAAAAGAATCCCTTAGCTTGTCTTCCCTGATGGCATGCCTAGGCTGGAGAGTGGGGGAAAGTGGGGGTTGGGCTCTAAACCAAGTATAAGCGAGAGCCTATCCATGGGATGTGGGTTTTTAACATACAACCCACAACCATGGAATAAATGTGCCCCCTGAAAGATGCTTTGACTGTTTCCCTACATCCAGCACACACACGAAGATGTGTTCTGGTATTCTGAGTGTGGGGAAGTTCCTCAAAAAGACAGCAGCCCCTGGATTCTATTAGTATCTTTTAGCTTCTGTTCCCTGAGTGTTCTCTTAGACCAGGCCATGAGGGAAAGCTGGGGGTTGGGCTTGGAGGCCACGTAGCAGTGAGTGCCCCCTGATCCATTTAGGAAGTACTTAGAGGACTTCTCCCTAAACAGAACACTTTTTCCTCCATTAATCTGGGTGCAGTGGGGCTGCACATCTCTCCCACACCTAAGAATGTGTTCTGGAATTCTGAGTGCAGGGAAGTTCCTCCAACTGACAGCAGCGCCTGGGTTCTAATTGAATCCCTTTGCTTGTCTTCCCTGATGGAAAGCCTAGGCGGGAGTGCGGGGGAAAGTGTGGTTTGGGCTCCAAAACCAAGTATTTGCGATGACCTCTCTATGGTTTTTGGAGGTGTTTAAACTACATCCCTAACCTGGGAACACCTGTGCCCCCATAAAGATCCGTGGAGTCTGTTTCCACACCTCCAGCACACACACGAACACTTGCACAGTTATCCTGAGAGTGGGCAGCCTCCTCCAACTGAGAGCAGGGCCTTGGTTCTTATAAAATCGCTTAACTTGTCTACCCTGTTTGGTTGCCTGATACGGAGTGCTGGGGAAAGGGTGGGTTGGGCTCTAAATCCAAGTATTAGCGAGTGCTTCTCCATGGGATTTGGAGGTTATTAACCAAAAGCCCACAACATGGGAATACCTGTGCTCCTTGAAAAAAGCGTGGACTCTGTATCCCCACCACCAGAACACACATGAAGAAGTTTTCTGCTATCCTGAGTGTGGGCTGGCAATTTCAGGTGACAGAAGCGGCTGGGTTCTAATAGAATCCCTTAGCTTGTAATCCCTGAGTGTTTCCCTAGGACTGACTCTGAGAGAAACCTGGGGGTTGGGCTTTGAGGCCAAATAGTAGCGAGTGTCCCCGATGGACTGAGGAAGTATTTAGATGAATTCTCCATAAAGGGAAACACCTGAGCACCCATTCATCTGCGTGGAGTGGGGCTTCAAATCTCCCCACCACACAAGGTTGGCTTCCAGTATCCTGAGGGTGGGGTAGTTCCTCCAACTGACATCAGCGTCTTGGTTTGAATAGAATCCCTTTGCTTGTCTTCCCTGATGGTTTGCCTAGGCCAGTGTGTGGTTGAAAGTGGGATTTGGGATCTAAAACTAAGTATTAGCGTGTGCCTCTCCATGGGTAGTGGAGATGTTTAAACTACAACCCACAACTTGGGAATTACTGTGACCCCTGAAAAATGCGTGTGCTATGTTTCCCCACGTCCAGCACACACAGGAAGAAGTGTTCTGGGGTTCTGAGTGTGGGGAGGTTCCTCCAACAGACAGCAGCACCTGGGTTGTAATAGAATCCCTTAGCTTGACTTCCCTAAGTGTTTTCCTAGGCCTAGCAGTAAGCGATGGTGGGGGATGGGCTCTAAAGCCAAGTATTAGCGAGTGCATCTCTGTGGGTAGTGGAGGGTTTTAAACTACTTCCCCAACCTTGGAACACCTGTGCCCCATAAAGATGCGTGGAATCTGTTTCCCCACCTCCAGCACACACACGGAGACGTGCTCAGGTATCCTGATTGTGGGGAGGCTCCTCCAAATGACAGCAGCGCCTGGGTTCTAAAAGAATCCCTTAGCTTGTCTTCCCTGATGGCATGGCTAGGCTGGAGAGTGGGGGAAAGTGGGGGTTGGGCTCTAAACCAAGTATAAGCGAGAGCCTATCCATGGGATGTGGGTTTTTAACCTACAACCCACAACCATGGAATAAATGTGCCCCCTGAAAGATGCTTTGACTATTTCCCTACATCCAGCACACACACGAAGATGTGTTCTGGTATTCTGAGTGTGGGGAAGTTCCTCAAACTGACAGTAGCACCTGGATTCTATTAGTATCCCTTAGCTTCTGTTCCCTGAGTGTTCTTTTAGGCCAGGCCATGAGGGAAAGCTGGGGGTTGGGCGTGGAGGCCACGTAGCAGTGAGTGCCCCCTGATCCATTGAGGAAGTACTTAGAGGACTTCTCCCTAAAGGGAACACCTTTTCCTGCATTCATCTGGGTGCAGTGGGGCTGCACATCTCTCCCACACCTAAGAATGTGTTCTGGAATTCTGAGTGCAGGGAAGTTCCTCCAACTGACAGCAGCGCCTGGGTTCTAATTGAATCCCTTTGCTTGTCTTCCCTGATGGAAAGCCTAGGCGGGAGTGCGGGGGAAAGTGTGGTTTGGGCTCCAAAACCAAGTATTTGCGATGACCTCTCTATGGTTTGTGGAGGTGTTTAAACTACATCCCTAACCTGGGAACACCTGTGCCCCCATAAAGATCCGTGGAGTCTGTTTCCACACCTCCAGCACACACACGAACACTTGCACAGTTATCCTGAGAGTGGGCAGCCTCCTCCAACTGAGAGCAGGGCCTTGGTTCTTATAAAATCGCTTAACTTGTCTACCCTGTTTGGTTGCCTGATACGGAGTGCTGGGGAAAGGGTGGGTTGGGCTCTAAATCCAAGTATTAGCGAGTGCTTCTCCATGGGATTTGGAGGTTATTAACCAAAAGCCCACAACATGGGAATACCTGTGCTCCTTGAAAAAAGCGTGGACTCTGTATCCCCACCACCAGAACACACATGAAGAAGTTTTCTGCTATCCTGAGTGTGGGCTGGCAACTTCAGGTGACAGAAGCGGCTGGGTTCTAATAGAATCCCTTAGCTTGTAATCCCTGAGTGTTTCCCTAGGACTGACTCTGAGAGAAACCTGGGGGTTGGGCTTTGAGGCCAAATAGTAGCGAGTGTCCCCGATGGACTGAGGAAGTATTTAGATGAATTCTCCATAAAGGGAAACACCTGAGCACCCATTCATCTGCGTGGAGTGGGGCTTCAAATCTCCCCACCACACAAGGTTGGCTTCCAGTATCCTGAGGGTGGGGTAGTTCCTCCAACTGACATCAGCGTCTTGGTTTGAATAGAATCCCTTTGCTTGTCTTCCCTGATGGTTTGCCTAGGCCAGTGTGTGGTTGAAAGTGGGATTTGGGATCTAAAACTAAGTATTAGCGTGTGCCTCTCCATGGGTAGTGGAGATGTTTAAACTACAACCCACAACTTGGGAATTACTGTGACCCCTGAAAAATGCGTGTGCTATGTTTCCCCACGTCCAGCACACACAGGAAGAAGTGTTCTGGGGTTCTGAGTGTGGGGAGGTTCCTCCAACAGACAGCAGCACCTGGGTTGTAATAGAATCCCTTAGCTTGACTTCCCTAAGTGTTTTCCTAGGCCTAGCAGTAAGCGATGGTGGGGGATGGGCTCTAAAGCCAAGTATTAGCGAGTGCATCTCTGTGGGTAGTGGAGGGTTTTAAACTACTTCCCCAACCTTGGAACACCTGTGCCCCATAAAGATGCGTGGAATCTGTTTCCCCACCTCCAGCACACACACGGAGACGTGCTCAGGTATCCTGATTGTGGGGAGGCTCCTCCAAATGACAGCAGCGCCTGGGTTCTAAAAGAATCCCTTAGCTTGTCTTCCCTGATGGCATGGCTAGGCTGGAGAGTGGGGGAAAGTGGGGGTTGGGCTCTAAACCAAGTATAAGCGAGAGCCTATCCATGGGATGTGGGTTTTTAACCTACAACCCACAACCATGGAATAAATGTGCCCCCTGAAAGATGCTTTGACTATTTCCCTACATCCAGCACACACACGAAGATGTGTTCTGGTATTCTGAGTGTGGGGAAGTTCCTCAAACTGACAGTAGCACCTGGATTCTATTAGTATCCCTTAGCTTCTGTTCCCTGAGTGTTCTTTTAGGCCAGGCCATGAGGGAAAGCTGGGGGTTGGGCGTGGAGGCCACGTAGCAGTGAGTGCCCCCTGATCCATTGAGGAAGTACTTAGAGGACTTCTCCCTAAAGGGAACACCTTTTCCTGCATTCATCTGGGTGCAGTGGGGCTGCACATCTCTCCCACACCTAAGAATGTGTTCTGGAATTCTGAGTGCAGGGAAGTTCCTCCAACTGACAGCAGCGCCTGGGTTCTAATTGAATCCCTTTGCTTGTCTTCCCTGATGGAAAGCCTAGGCGGGAGTGCGGGGGAAAGTGTGGTTTGGGCTCCAAAACCAAGTATTTGCGATGACCTCTCTATGGTTTGTGGAGGTGTTTAAACTACATCCCTAACCTGGGAACACCTGTGCCCCCATAAAGATCCGTGGAGTCTGTTTCCACACCTCCAGCACACACACGAACACTTGCACAGTTATCCTGAGAGTGGGCAGCCTCCTCCAACTGAGAGCAGGGCCTTGGTTCTTATAAAATCGCTTAACTTGTCTACCCTGTTTGGTTGCCTGATACGGAGTGCTGGGGAAAGGGTGGGTTGGGCTCTAAATCCAAGTATTAGCGAGTGCTTCTCCATGGGATTTGGAGGTTATTAACCAAAAGCCCACAACATGGGAATACCTGTGCTCCTTGAAAAAAGCGTGGACTCTGTATCCCCACCACCAGAACACACATGAAGAAGTTTTCTGCTATCCTGAGTGTGGGCTGGCAACTTCAGGTGACAGAAGCGGCTGGGTTCTAATAGAATCCCTTAGCTTGTAATCCCTGAGTGTTTCCCTAGGACTGACTCTGAGAGAAACCTGGGGGTTGGGCTTTGAGGCCAAATAGTAGCGAGTGTCCCCGATGGACTGAGGAAGTATTTAGATGAATTCTCCATAAAGGGAAACACCTGAGCACCCATTCATCTGCGTGGAGTGGGGCTTCAAATCTCCCCACCACACAAGGTTGGCTTCCAGTATCCTGAGGGTGGGGTAGTTCCTCCAACTGACATCAGCGTCTTGGTTTGAATAGAATCCCTTTGCTTGTCTTCCCTGATGGTTTGCCTAGGCCAGTGTGTGGTTGAAAGTGGGATTTGGGATCTAAAACTAAGTATTAGCGTGTGCCTCTCCATGGGTAGTGGAGATGTTTAAACTACAACCCACAACTTGGGAATTACTGTGACCCCTGAAAAATGCGTGTGCTATGTTTCCCCACGTCCAGCACACACAGGAAGAAGTGTTCTGGGGTTCTGAGTGTGGGGAGGTTCCTCCAACAGACAGCAGCACCTGGGTTGTAATAGAATCCCTTAGCTTGACTTCCCTAAGTGTTTTCCTAGGCCTAGCAGTAAGCGATGGTGGGGGATGGGCTCTAAAGCCAAGTATTAGCGAGTGCATCTCTGTGGGTAGTGGAGGGTTTTAAACTACTTCCCCAACCTTGGAACACCTGTGCCCCATAAAGATGCGTGGAATCTGTTTCCCCACCTCCAGCACACACACGGAGACGTGCTCAGGTATCCTGATTGTGGGGAGGCTCCTCCAAATGACAGCAGCGCCAGGGTTCTTAAAAAATCCCTTAGCTTGTCTTCCCTGATGGCATGCCTAGGCTGGAGAGTGGGGGAAAGTGGGGGTTGGGCTCTAAACCAAGTATAAGCGAGAGCCTATCCATGGGATGTGGGTTTTTAACATACAACCCACAACCATGGAATAAATGTGCCCCCTGAAAGATGCTTTGACTGTTTCCCTACATCCAGCACACACACGAAGATGTGTTCTGGTATTCTGAGTGTGGGGAAGTTCCTCAAACTGACAGCAGCCCCTGGATTCCATTAGTATCTTTTAGCTTCTGTTCCCTGAGTGTTCTCTTAGACCAGGCCATGAGGGAAAGCTGGGGGTTGGGCTTGGAGGCCACGTAGCAGTGAGTGCCCCCTGATCCATTTAGGAAGTACTTAGAGGACTTCTCCCTAAACAGAACACATTTTCCTCCATTAATCTGGGTGCAGTGGGGCTGCACATCTCTCCCACACCTAAGAATGTGTTCTGGAATTCTGAGTGCAGGGAAGTTCCTCCAACTGACAGCAGCGCCTGGGTTCTAATTGAATCCCTTTGCTTGTCTTCCCTGATGGAAAGCCTAGGCGGGAGTGCGGGGGAAAGTGTGGTTTGGGCTCCAAAACCAAGTATTTGCGATGACCTCTCTATGGTTTGTGGAGGTGTTTAAACTACATCCCTAACCTGGGAACACCTGTGCCCCCATAAAGATCCGTGGAGTCTGTTTCCACACCTCCAGCACACACACGAACACTTGCACAGTTATCCTGAGAGTGGGCAGCCTCCTCCAACTGAGAGCAGGGCCTTGGTTCTTATAAAATCGCTTAACTTGTCTACCCTGTTTGGTTGCCTGATACGGAGTGCTGGGGAAAGGGTGGGTTGGGCTCTAAATCCAAGTATTAGCGAGTGCTTCTCCATGGGATTTGGAGGTTATTAACCAAAAGCCCACAACATGGGAATACCTGTGCTCCTTGAAAAAAGCGTGGACTCTGTATCCCCACCACCAGAACACACATGAAGAAGTTTTCTGCTATCCTGAGTGTGGGCTGGCAATTTCAGGTGACAGAAGCGGCTGGGTTCTAATAGAATCCCTTAGCTTGTAATCCCTGAGTGTTTCCCTAGGACTGACTCTGAGAGAAACCTGGGGGTTGGGCTTTGAGGCCAAATAGTAGCGAGTGTCCCCGATGGACTGAGGAAGTATTTAGATGAATTCTCCATAAAGGGAAACACCTGAGCACCCATTCATCTGCGTGGAGTGGGGCTTCAAATCTCCCCACCACACAAGGTTGGCTTCCAGTATCCTGAGGGTGGGGTAGTTCCTCCAACTGACATCAGCGTCTTGGTTTGAATAGAATCCCTTTGCTTGTCTTCCCTGATGGTTTGCCTAGGCCAGTGTGTGGTTGAAAGTGGGATTTGGGATCTAAAACTAAGTATTAGCGTGTGCCTCTCCATGGGTAGTGGAGATGTTTAAACTACAACCCACAACTTGGGAATTACTGTGACCCCTGAAAAATGCGTGTGCTATGTTTCCCCACGTCCAGCACACACAGGAAGAAGTGTTCTGGGGTTCTGAGTGTGGGGAGGTTCCTCCAACAGACAGCAGCACCTGGGTTGTAATAGAATCCCTTAGCTTGACTTCCCTAAGTGTTTTCCTAGGCCTAGCAGTAAGCGATGGTGGGGGATGGGCTCTAAAGCCAAGTATTAGCGAGTGCATCTCTGTGGGTAGTGGAGGGTTTTAAACTACTTCCCCAACCTTGGAACACCTGTGCCCCATAAAGATGCGTGGAATCTGTTTCCCCACCTCCAGCACACACACGGAGACGTGCTCAGGTATCCTGATTGTGGGGAGGCTCCTCCAAATGACAGCAGCGCCTGGGTTCTAAAAGAATCCCTTAGCTTGTCTTCCCTGATGGCATGGCTAGGCTGGAGAGTGGGGGAAAGTGGGGGTTGGGCTCTAAACCAAGTATAAGCGAGAGCCTATCCATGGGATGTGGGTTTTTAACCTACAACCCACAACCATGGAATAAATGTGCCCCCTGAAAGATGCTTTGACTATTTCCCTACATCCAGCACACACACGAAGATGTGTTCTGGTATTCTGAGTGTGGGGAAGTTCCTCAAACTGACAGTAGCACCTGGATTCTATTAGTATCCCTTAGCTTCTGTTCCCTGAGTGTTCTTTTAGGCCAGACCATGAGGGAAAGCTGGGGGTTGGGCGTGGAGGCCACGTAGCAGTGAGTGCCCCCTGATCCATTGAGGAAGTACTTAGAGGACTTCTCCCTAAAGGGAACACCTTTTCCTGCATTCATCTGGGTGCAGTGGGGCTGCACAACTCTCCCACACCTAAGAATGTGTTCTGGAATTCTGAGTGCAGGGAAGTTCCTCCAACTGACAGCAGCGCCTGGGTTCTAATTGAATCCCTTTGCTTGTCTTCCCTGATGGAAAGCCTAGGCGGGAGTGCGGGGTAAAGTGTGGTTTGGGCTCCAAAATCAAGTATTTGCGATGACCTCTCTATGGTTTGTGGAGGTGTTTAAACTACATCCCTAACCTGGGAACACCTGTGCCCCTATAAATATCCGTGGAGTCTGTTTCCACACCTCCAGCACACACACGAACACTTGCACAGTTATCCTGAGAGTGGGCAGCCTCCTCCAACTGAGAGCAGGGCCTTGGTTCTTATAAAATCGCTTAACTTGTCTACCCTGTTTGTTTGCTTGATACGGAGTGCTGGGGAAAGGGTGGGTTGGGCTCTAAATCCAAGTATTAGCGAGTGCTTCTCCATGGGATTTGGAGGTTATTAACCAAAAGCCCACAACATGGGAATACCTGTGCTCCTTGAGAAAAGCGTGGACTCTGTATCCCCACCACCAGAACACACATGAAGAAGTTTTCTGCTATCCTGAGTGTGGGCTGGCAATTTCAGGTGACAGAAGCGGCTGGGTTCTAATAGAATCCCTTAGCTTGTAATCCCTGAGTGTTTCCCTAGGACTGAATCTGAGAGAAACCTGGGGGTTGGGCTTTGAGGCCAAATAGTAGCGAGTGTCCCCGATGGACTGAGGAAGAATTTAGATGAATTCTCCATAAAGGGAAACACCTGAGCACCCATTCATCTGCGTGGAGTGGGGCTTCAAATCTCCCCACCACACAAGGTTGGGTTCCAGTATCCTGAGGGTGGGGTAGTTCCTCCAACTGACATCAGCGTCTTGGTTTGAATAGAATCCCTTTGCTTGTCTTCCCTGATGGTTTGCCTAGGCCAGTGTGTGGTTGAAAGTGGGATTTGGGATCTAAAACTAAGTATTAGCGTGTGCCACTCCATGGGTAGTGGAGATGTTTAAACTACAACCCACAACTTGGGAATTACTGTGACCCCTGAAAAATGCGTGTGCTATGTTTCCCCACGTCCAGCACACACAGGAAGAAGTGTTCTGGGGTTCTGAGTGTGGGGAGGTTCCTCCAACAGACAGCAGCACCTGGGTTGTAATAGAATCCCTTAGCTTGACTTCCCTAAGTGTTTTCCTAGGCCTAGCAGTAAGCGATGGTGGGGGATGGGCTCTAAAGCCAAGTATTAGCGAGTGCATCTCTGTGGGTAGTGGAGGGTTTTAAACTACTTCCCCAACCTTGGAACACCTGTGCCCCATAAAGATGCGTGGAATCTGTTTCCCCACCTCCAGCACACACACGGAGACGTGCTCAGGTATCCTGATTGTGGGGAGGCTCCTCCAAATGACAGCAGCGTCTGGGTTCTAAAAGAATCCCTTTGCTTGTCTTCCCTGATGGCATGCCTAGGCTGGAGAGTGGGGGAAAGTGGGGGTTGGGCTCTAAACCAAGTATAAGCGAGAGCCTATCCATGGGATGTGGGTTTTTAACCTACAACCCACAACCATGGAATAAATGTGCCCCCTGAAAGATGCTTTGACTATTTCCCTACATCCAGCACACACACGAAGATGTGTTCTTGTATTCTTAGTGTGGGGAAGTTCCTCAAACTGACAGCAGCACCTGGATTCTATTAGTATCCCTTAGCTTCTGTTCCCTGAGTGTTCTTTTAGGCCAGGCCATGAGGGAAAGCTGGGGGTTGGGCTTGGAGGCCACGTAGCAGTGAGTGCCCCCTGATCCATTGAGGAAGTACTTAGAGGACTTCTCCCTAAAGGGAACACCTTTTCCTGCATTCATCTGGGTGCAGTGGGGCTGCACAACTCTCCCACACCTAAGAATGTGTTCTGGAATTCTGAGTGCAGGGAAGTTCCTCCAACTGACAGCAGCGCCTGGGTTCTAATTGAATCCCTTTGCTTGTCTTCCCTGATGGAAAGCCTAGGCGGGAGTGCGGGGGAAAGTGTGGTTTGGGCTCCAAAACCAAGTATTTGCGATGACCTCTCTATGGTTTGTGGAGGTGTTTAAACTACATCCCTAACCTGGGAACACCTGTGCCCCTATAAAGATCCGTGGAGTCTGTTTCCACACCTCCAGCACACACACGAACACTTGCACAGTTATCCTGAGAGTGGGCAGCCTCCTCCAACTGAGAGCAGGGCCTTGGTTCTTATAAAATCGCTTAACTTGTCTACCCTGTTTGTTTGCTTGATACGGAGTGCTGGGGAAAGAGTGGGTTGGGCTCTAAATCCAAGTATTAGCGAGTGCTTCTCCATGGGATTTGGAGGTTATTAACCAAAAGCCCACAACATGGGAATACCTGTGCTCCTTGAAAAAAGCGTGGACTCTGTATCCCCACCACCAGAACACACATGAAGTAGTTTTCTGCTATCCTGAGTGTGGGCTGGCAATTTCAGGTGACAGAAGCGGCTGGGTTCTAATAGAATCCCTTAGCTTGTAATCCCTGAGTGTTTCCCTAGGACTGACTCTGAGAGAAACCTGGGGGTTGGGCTTTGAGGCCAAATAGTAGCGAGTGTCCCCGATGGACTGAGGAAGTATTTAGATGAATTCTCCATAAAGGGAAACACCTGAGCACCCATTCATCTGCGTGGAGTGGGGCTTCAAATCTCCCCACCACACAAGGTTGGGTTCCAGTATCCTGAGGGTGGGGTAGTTCCTCCAACTGACATCAGCGTCTTGGTTTGAATAGAATCCCTTTGCTTGTCTTCCCTGATGGTTTGCCTAGGCCAGTGTGTGGTTGAAAGTGGGATTTGGGATCTAAAACTAAGTATTAGCGTGTGCCTCTCCATGGGTAGTGGAGATGTTTAAACTACAACCCACAACTTGGGAATTACTGTGACCCCTGAAAAATGCGTGTGCTATGTTTCCCCACGTCCAGCACACACAGGAAGAAGTGTTCTGGGGTTCTGAGTGTGGGGAGGTTCCTGCAACAGACAGCAGCACCTGGGTTGTAATAGAATCCCTTAGCTTGACTTCCCTAAGTGTTTTCCTAGGCCTAGCAGTAAGCGATGGTGGGGGATGGGCTCTAAAGCCAAGTATTAGCGAGTGCATCTCTGTGGGTAGTGGAGGGTTTTAAACTACTTCCCCAACCTTGGAACACCTGTGCCCCATAAAGATGCGTGGAATCTGTTTCCCCACCTCCAGCACACACACGGAGACGTGCTCAGGTATCCTGATTGTGGGGAGGCTCCTCCAAATGACAGCAGCGCCTGGGTTCTAAAAGAATCCCTTAGCTTGACTTCCCTGATGGCATGCCTAGGCTGGAGAGTGGGGGAAAGTGGGGATTGGGCTCTAAACCAAGTATAAGCGAGAGCCTATCCATGGGATGTGGGTTTTTAAACTACAACCCACAACCATGGAATAAATGTGCCCCCTGAAAGATGCTTTGACTGTTTCCCTACATCCAGCACACACACGAAGATGTGTTCTTGTATTCTGAGTGTGGAGAAGTTCCTCAAACTGACAGCAGCACCTGGATTCTATTAGTATCCCTTAGCTTCTGTTCCCTGAGTGTTCTTTTAGGCCAGGCCATGAGGGAAAGCTGGGGGTTGGGCTTGGAGGCCACGTAGCAGTGAGTGCCCCCTGATCCATTGAGGAAGTACTTAGAGGACTTCTCCCTAAAGGGAACACCTTTTCATGCCTTCATCTGGGTGCAGTGGGGCTGCACAACTCTCCCACACCTAAGAATGTGTTCTGGAATTCTGAGTGCAGGGAAGTTCCTCCAACTGACAGCAGCGCCTGGGTTCTAATTGAATCCCTTTGCTTGTCTTCCCTGATGGAAAGCCTAGGCGGGAGTGCGGGGGAAAGTGTGGTTTGGGCTCCAAAACCAAGTATTTGCGATGACCTCTCTATGGTTTGTGGAGGTGTTTAAACTACATCCCTAACCTGGGAACACCTGTGCCCCCATAAAGATCCGTGGAGTCTGTTTCCACACCTCCAGCACACACACGAACACTTGCACAGTTATCCTGAGAGTGGGCAGCCTCCTCCAACTGAGAGCAGGGCCTTGGTTCTTATAAAATCGCTTAACTTGTCTACCCTGTTTGGTTGCCTGATACGGAGTGCTGGGGAAAGGGTGGGTTGGGCTCTAAATCCAAGTATTAGCGAGTGCTTCTCCATGGGATTTGGAGGTTATTAACCAAAAGCCCACAACATGGGAATACCTGTGCTCCTTGAAAAAAGCGTGGACTCTGTATCCCCACCACCAGAACACACATGAAGAAGTTTTCTGCTATCCTGAGTGTGGGCTGGCAATTTCAGGTGACAGAAGCGGCTGGGTTCTAATAGAATCCCTTAGCTTGTAATCCCTGAGTGTTTCCCTAGGACTGACTCTGAGAGAAACCTGGGGGTTGGGCTTTGAGGCCAAATAGTAGCGAGTGTCCCCGATGGACTGAGGAAGTATTTAGATGAATTCTCCATAAAGGGAAACACCTGAGCACCCATTCATCTGCGTGGAGTGGGGCTTCAAATCTCCCCACCACACAAGGTTGGGTTCCAGTATCCTGAGGGTGGGGTAGTTCCTCCAACTGACATCAGCGTCTTGGTTTGAATAGAATCCCTTTGCTTGTCTTCCCTGATGGTTTGCCTAGGCCAGTGTGTGGTTGAAAGTGGGATTTGGGATCTAAAACTAAGTATTAGCGTGTGCCTTTCCATGGGTAGTGGAGATGTTTAAACTACAACCCACAACTTGGGAATTACTGTGACCCCTGCAAAATGCGTGTGCTATGTTTCCCCACGTCCAGCACACACAGGAAGAAGTGTTCTGGGGTTCTGAGTGTGGGGAAGTTCCTCCAACAGACAGCAGCACCTGGGTTGTAATAGAATCCCTTAGCTTGACTTCCCTAAGTGTTTTCCTAGGCCTAGCAGTAAGCGATGGTGGGGGATGGGCTCTAAAGCCAAGTATTAGGGAGTGCAACTCTGTGGGTAGTGGAGGGTTTTAAAATACTTCCCCAACCTTGGAACACCTGTGCCCCATAAAGATGCGTGGAATCTGTTTCCCCACCTCCAGCACACACACGGAGACGTGCTCAGGTATCCTGATTGTGGGGAGGCTCCTCCAAATGACAGCAGCGCCTGGGTTCTAAAAGAATCCCTTAGCTTGTCTTCCCTGAAGGCATGCCTAGGCTGGAGAGTGGGGGAAAGTGGGGGTTGGGCTCTAAACCAAGTATAAGCGAGAGCCTATCCATGGGATGTGGGTTTTTAACCTACAACCCACAACCATGGAATAAATGTGCCCCCTGAAAGATGCTTTGACTGTTTCCCTACATCCAGCACACACACGAAGAAGTGTTCTGGTATTCTGAGTGTGGGGAAGTTCCTCAAACTGACAGCAGCACCTGGATTCTATTAGTATCCCTTAGCTTCTGTTCCCTGAGTGTTCTTTTAGGCCAGGCCATGAGGGAAAGCTGAGGGTTGGGCTTGGAGACCACGTAGCAGTGAGTGCCCCCTGATCCATTGAGGAAGTACTTAGAGGACTTCTCCCTAAACGGAACACCTTTTCCTGCTTTCATCTGGGTGCAGTGGGGCTGCACAACTCTCCCACACCTAAGAATGTGTTCTGGAATTCTGAGTGCAGGGAAGTTCCTCCAACTGACAGCAGCGCCTGGGTTCTAATTGAATCCCTTTGCTTGTCTTCCCTGATGGAAAGCCTAGGCGGGAGTGCGGGGGAAAGTGTGGTTTGGGCTCCAAAACCAAGTATTTGCGATGACCTCTCTATGGTTTGTGGAGGTGTTTAAACTACATCCCTAACCTGGGAACACCTGTGCCCCCATAAAGATCCGTGGAGTCTGTTTCCACACCTCCAGCACACACACGAACACTTGCACAGTTATCCTGAGAGTGGGCAGCCTCCTCCAACTGAGAGCAGGGCCTTGGTTCTTATAAAATCGCTTAACTTGTCTACCCTGTTTGGTTGCCTGATACGGAGTGCTGGGGAAAGGGTGGGTTGGGCTGTAAATCCAAGTATTAGCGAGTGCTTCTCCATGGGATTTGGAGGTTATTAACCAAAAGCCCACAACATGGGAATACCTGTGCTCCTTGAAAAAAGCGTGGACTCTGTATCCCCACCACCAGAACACACATGAAGAAGTTTTCTGCTATCCTGAGTGTGGGCTGGCAATTTCAGGTGACAGAAGCGGCTGGGTTCTAATAGAATCCCTTAGCTTGTAATCCCTGAGTGTTTCCCTAGGACTGACTCTGAGAGAAACCTGGGGGTTGGGCTTTGAGGCCAAATAGTAGCGAGTGTCCCCGATGGACTGAGGAAGTATTTAGATGAATTCTCCATAAAGGGAAACACCTGAGCACCCATTCATCTGCGTGGAGTGGGGCTTCAAATCTCCCCACCACACAAGGTTGGGTTCCAGTATCCTGAGGGTGGGGTAGTTCCTCCAACTGACATCAGCGTCTTGGTTTGAATAGAATCCCTTTGCTTGTCTTCCCTGATGGTTTGCCTAGGCCAGTGTGTGGTTGAAAGTGGGATTTGGGATCTAAAACTAAGTATTAGCGTGTGCCTTTCCATGGGTAGTGGAGATGTTTAAACTACAACCCACAACTTGGGAATTACTGTGACCCCTGAAAAATGCGTGTGCTATGTTTCCCCACGTCCAGCACACACAGGAAGAAGTGTTCTGGGGTTCTGAGTGTGGGGAAGTTCCTCCAACAGACAGCAGCACCTGGGTTGTAATAGAATCCCTTAGCTTGACTTCCGTAAGTGTTTTCCTAGGCCTAGCAGTAAGCGATGGTGGGGGATGGGCTCTAAAGCCAAGTATTAGGGAGTGCAACTCTGTGGGTAGTGGAGGGTTTTAAACTACTTCCCCAACCTTGGAACACCTGTGCCCCATAAAGATGCGTGGAATCTGTTTCCCCACCTCCAGCACACACACGGAGACGTGCTCAGGTATCCTGATTGTGGGGAGGCTCCTCCAAATGACAGCAGCGCCTGGGTTCTAAAAGAATCCCTTAGCTTGTCTTCCCTGAAGGCATGCCTAGGCTGGAGAGTGGGGGAAAGTGGGGGTTGGGCTCTAAACCAAGTGTAAGCGAGAGCCTATCCATGGGATGTGGGTTTTTAACCTACAACCCACAACCATGGAATAAATGTGCCCCCTGAAAGATGCTTTGACTGTTTCCCTACATCCAGCACACACACGAAGAAGTGTTCTGGTATTCTGAGTGTGGGGAAGTTCCTCAAACTGACAGCAGCAGCTGGATTCTATTAGTATCCCTTAGCTTCTGTTCCCTGAGTGTTCTTTTAGGCCAGGCCATGAGGGAAAGCTGAGGGTTGGGCTTGGAGACCACGTAGCAGTGAGTGCCCCCTGATCCATTGAGGAAGTACTTAGAGGACTTCTCCCTAAACGGAACACCTTTTCCTGCTTTCATCTGGGTGCAGTGGGGCTGCACATCTCTCCCACACCTAAGAATGTGTTCTGGAATTCTGAGTGCAGGGAAGTTCCTCCAACTGACAGCAGCGCCTGGGTTCTAATTGAATCCCTTTGCTTGTCTTCCCTGATGGAAAGCCTAGGCGGGAGTGCGGGGGAAAGTGTGGTTTGGGCTCCAAAACCAAGTATTTGCGATGACCTCTCTATGGTTTGTGGAGGTGTTTAAACTACATCCCTAACCTGGGAACACCTGTGCCCCCATAAAGATCCGTGGAGTCTGTTTCCACACCTCCAGCACACACACGAACACTTGCACAGTTATCCTGAGAGTGGGCAGCCTCCTCCAACTGAGAGCAGGGCCTTGGTTCTTATAAAATCGCTTAACTTGTCTACCCTGTTTGTTTGCCTGATACGGAGTGCTGGGGAAAGGGTGGGTTGGGCTCTAAATCCAAGTATTAGTGAGTGCTTCTCCATGGGATTTGGAGGTTATTAACCAAAAGCCCACAACATGGGAATACCTGTGCTCCTTGAAAAAAGCGTGGACTCTGTATCCCCACCACCAGAACACACATGAAGAAGTTTTCTGCTATCCTGAGTGTGGGCTGGCAATTTCAGGTGACAGAAGCGGCTGGGTTCTAATAGAATCCCTTAGCTTGTAATCCCTGAGTGTTTCCCTAGGACTGACTCTGAGAGAAACCTGGGGGTTGGGCTTTGAGGCCAAATAGTAGCGAGTGTCCCCGATGGACTGAGGAAGTATTTAGATGAATTCTCCATAAAGGGAAACACCTGAGCACCCATTGATCTGCGTGGAGTGGGGCTTCAAATCTCCCCACCACACAAGGTTGGCTTCCAGTATCCTGAGGGTGGGGTAGTTCCTCCAACTGACATCAGCGTCTTGGTTTGAATAGAATCCCTTTGCTTGTCTTCCCTGATGGTTTGCCTAGGCCAGTGTGTGGTTGAAAGTGGGATTTGGGATCTAAAACTAAGTATTAGCGTGTGCCTCTCCATGGGTAGTGGAGATGTTTAAACTACAACCCACAACTTGGGAATTACTGTGACCCCTGAAAAATGCGTGTGCTATGTTTCCCCACGTCCAGCACACACAGGAAGAAGTGTTCTGGGGTTCTGAGTGTGGGGAGGTTCCACCAACAGACAGCAGCACCTGGGTTGTAATAGAATGACTTAGCTTGACTTCCCTAAGTGTTTTCCTAGGCCTAGCAGTAAGCGATGGTGGGGGATGGGCTCTAAAGCCAAGTATTAGCGAGTGCATCTCTGTGGGTAGTGGAGGGTTTTAAACTACTTCCCCAACCTTGGAACACCTGTGCCCCATAAAGATGCGTGGAATCTGTTTCCCCACCTCCAGCACACACACGGAGACGTGCTCAGGTATCCTGATTGTGGGGAGGCTCCTCCAAATGACAGCAGCGCCTGGGTTCTAAAAGAATCCCTTAGCTTGTCTTCCCTGATGGCATGCCTAGGCTGGAGAGTGGGGGAAAGTGGGGGTTGGGCTCTAAACCAAGTATAAGCGAGAGCCTATCCATGGGATGTGGGTTTTTAACCTACAACCCACAACCATGGAATAAATGTGCCCCCTGAAAGATGCTTTGACTGTTTCCCTACATCCAGCACACACACGAAGAAGTGTTCTGGTATTCTGAGTGTGGGGAAGTTCCTCAAACTGACAGCAGCACCTGGATTCTATTAGTTTCCCTTAGCTTCTGTTCCCTGAGTGTTCTCTTAGACCAGGCCATGAGGGAAAGCTGAGGGTTGGGCTTGGAGGCCACGTAGCAGTGAGTTCCCCCTGATCCATTGAGGAAGTACTTAGAGGACTTCTCCCTAAACGGAACACCTTTTCCTGCATTCATCTGGGTGCAGTGGGGCTGCACATCTCTCCCACACCTAAGAATGTGTTCTGGAATTCTGAGTGCAGGGAAGTTCCTCCAACTGACAGCAGCGCCTGGGTTCTAATTGAATCCCTTTGCTTGTCTTCCCTGATGGAAAGCCTAGGCGGGAGTGCGGGGGAAAGTGTGGTTTGGGCTCCAAAACCAAGTATTTGCGATGACCTCTCTATGGTTTGTGGAGGTGTTTAAACTACATCCCTAACCTGGGAACACCTGTGCCCCCATAAAGATCCGTGGAGTCTGTTTCCACACCTCCAGCACACACACGAACACTTGCACAGTTATCCTGAGAGTGGGCAGCCTCCTCCAACTGAGAGCAGGGCCTTGGTTCTTATAAAATTGCTTAACTTGTCTACCCTGTTTGGTTGCCTAATACGGAGTGCTGGGGAAAGGGTGGGTTGGGCTCTAAATCCAAGTATTAGCGAGTGCTTCTCCATGGGATTTGGAGGTTATTAACCAAAAGCCCACAACATGGGAATACCTGTGCTCCTTGAAAAAAGCGTGGACTCTGTATCCCCACCACCAGAACACACATGAAGAAGTTTTCTGCTATCCTGAGTGTGGGCTGGCAATTTCAGGTGACAGAAGCGGCTGGGTTCTAATAGAATCCCTTAGCTTGTGATCCCTGAGTGTTTCCCTAGGACTGACTCTGAGAGAAACCTGGGGGTTGGGCTTTGAGGCCAAATAGTAGCGAGTGTCCCCGATGGACTGAGGAAGTATTTAGATGAATTCTCCATAAAGGGAAACACCTGAGCACCCATTCATCTGCGTGGAGTGGGGCTTCAAATCTCCCCACCACACAAGGTTGGCTTCCAGTATCCTGAGGGTGGGGTAGTTCCTCCAACTGACATCAGCGTCTTGGTTTGAATAGAATCCCTTTGCTTGTCTTCCCTGATGGTTTGCCTAGGCCAGTGTGTGGTTGAAAGTGGGATTTGGGATCTAAAACTAAGTATTAGCGTGTGCCTCTCCATGGGTAGTGGAGATGTTTAAACTACAACCCACAACTTGGGAATTACTGTGACCCCTGAAAAATGCGTGTGCTATGTTTCCCCACGTCCAGCACACACAGGAAGAAGTGTTCTGGGGTTCTGAGTGTGAGGAGGTTCCACCAACAGACAGCAGCACCTGGGTTGTAATAGAATCCCTTAGCTTGACTTCCCTAAGTGTTTTCCTAGGCCTAGCAGTAAGCGATGGTGGGGGATGGGCTCTAAAGCCAAGTATTAGCGAGTGCATCTCTGTGGGTAGTGGAGGGTTTTAAACTACTTCCCCAACCTTGGAACACCTGTGCCCCATAAAGATGCGTGGAATCTGTTTCCCCACCTCCAGCACACACACGGAGACGTGCTCAGGTATCCTGATTGTGGGGAGGCTCCTCCAAATGACAGCAGCGCCTGGGTTCTAAAAGAATCCCTTAGCTTGTCTTCCCTGATGGCATGGCTAGGCTGGAGAGTGGGGGAAAGTGGGGGTTGGGCTCTAAACCAAGTATAAGCGAGAGCCTATCCATGGGATGTGGGTTTTTAACCTACAACCCACAACCATGGAATAAATGTGCCCCCTGAAAGATGCTTTGACTGTTTCCCTACATCCAGCACACACACGAAGATGTGTTCTTGTATTCTGAGTGTGGGGAAGTTCCTCAAACTGACAGCAGCACCTGGATTCTATTAGTATCCCTTAGCTTCTGTTCCCTGAGTGTTCTTTTAGGCCAGGCCATGAGGGAAAGCTGGGGGTTGGGCTTGGAGGCCACGTAGCAGTGAGTGCCCCCTGATCCATTGAGGAAGTACTTAGAGGACTTCTCCCTAAAGGGAACACCTTTTCCTGCATTCATCTGGGTGCAGTGGGGCTGCACATCTCTCCCACACCTAAGAATGTGTTCTGGAATTCTGAGTGCAGGGAAGTTCCTCCAACTGACAGCAGCGCCTGGGTTCTAATTGAATCCCTTTGCTTGTCTTCCCTGATGGAAAGCCTAGGCGGGAGTGCGGGGGAAAGTGTGGTTTGGGCTCCAAAACCAAGTATTTGCGATGACCTCTCTATGGTTTGTGGAGGTGTTTAAACTACATCCCTAACCTGGGAACACCTGTGCCCCCATAAAGATCCGTGGAGTCTGTTTCCACACCTCCAGCACACACACGAACACTTGCACAGTTATCCTGAGAGTGGGCAGCCTCCTCCAACTGAGAGCAGGGCCTTGGTTCTTATAAAATCGCTTAACTTGTCTACCCTGTTTGTTTGCTTGATACGGAGTGCTGGGGAAAGGGTGGGTTGGGCTCTAAATCCAAGTATTAGCGAGTGCTTCTCCATGGGATTTGGAGTTTATTAACCAAAAGCCCACAACATGGGAATACCTGTGCTCCTTGAAAAAAGCGTGGACTCTGTATCCCCACCACCAGAACACACATGAAGAAGTTTTCTGCTATCCTGAGTGTGGGCTGGCAATTTCAGGTGACAGAAGCGGCTGGGTTCTAATAGAATCCCTTAGCTTGTAATCCCTGAGTGTTTCCCTAGGACTGACTCTGAGAGAAACCTGGGGGTTGGGCTTTGAGGCCAAATAGTAGCGAGTGTCCCCGATGGACTGAGGAAGTATTTAGATGAATTCTCCATAAAGGGAAACACCTGAGCACCCATTCATCTGCGTGGAGTGGGGCTTCAAATCTCCCCACCACACAAGGTTGGGTTCCAGTATCCTGAGGGTGGGGTAGTTCCTCCAACTGACATCAGCGTCTTGGTTTGAATAGAATCCCTTTGCTTGTCTTCCCTGATGGTTTGCCTAGGCCAGTGTGTGGTTGAAAGTGGGATTTGGGATCTAAAACTAAGTATTAGCGTGTGCCTCTCCATGGGTAGTGGAGATGTTTAAACTACAACCCACAACTTGGGAATTACTGTGACCCCTGAAAAATGCGTGTGCTATGTTTCCCCACGTCCAGCACACACAGGAAGAAGTGTTCTGGGGTTCTGAGTGTGGGGATGTTCCTCCAACAGACAGCAGCACCTGGGTTGTAATAGAATCCCTTAGCTTGACTTCCCTAAGTGTTTTCCTAGGCCTAGCAGTAAGCGATGGTGGGGGATGGGCTCTAAAGCCAAGTATTAGCGAGTGCATCTCTGTGGGTAGTGGAGGGTTTTAAACTACTTCCCCAACCTTGGAACACCTGTGCCCCATAAAGATGCGTGGAATCTGTTTCCCCACCTCCAGCACACACACGGAGACGTGCTCAGGTATCCTGATTGTGGGGAGGCTCCTCCAAATGACAGCAGCGCCTGGGTTCTAAAAGAATCCCTTAGCTTGTCTTCCCTGATGGCATGCCTAGGCTGGAGAGTGGGGGAAAGTGGGGGTTGGGCTCTAAACCAAGTATAAGCGAGAGCCTATCCATGGGATGTGGGTTTTTAACCTACAACCCACAACCATGGAATAAATGTGCCCCCTGAAAGATGCTTTGACTGTTTCCCTACATCCAGCACACACACGAAGATGTGTTCTTGTATTCTGAGTGTGGGGAAGATCCTCAAACTGACAGCAGCACCTGGATTCTATTAGTATCCCTTAGCTTCTGTTCCCTGAGTGTTCTTTTAGGCCAGGCCATGAGGGAAAGCTGGGGGTTGGGCGTGGAGTCCACGTAGCAGTGAGTGCCCCCTGATCCATTGAGGAAGTACTTAGAGGACTTCTCCCTAAAGGGAACACCTTTTCCTGCATTCATCTGGGTGCAGTGGGGCTGCACATCTCTCCCACACCTAAGAATGTGTTCTGGAATTCTGAGTGCAGGGAAGTTCCTCCAACTGACAGCAGCGCCTGGGTTCTAATTGAATCCCTTTGCTTGTCTTCCCTGATGGAAAGCCTAGGCGGGAGTGCGGGGGAAAGTGTGGTTTGGGCTCCAAAACCAAGTATTTGCGATGACCTCTCTATGGTTTGTGGAGGTGTTTAAACTACATCCCTAACCTGGGAACACCTGTGCCCCTATAAATATCCGTGGAGTCTGTTTCCACACCTCCAGCACACACACGAACACTTGCACAGTTATCCTGAGAGTGGGCAGCCTCCTCCAACTGAGAGCAGGGCCTTGGTTCTTATAAAATCGCTTAACTTGTCTACCCTGTTTGGTTGCTTGATACGGAGTGCTGGGGAAAGGGTGGGTTGGGCTCTAAATCCAAGTATTAGCGAGTGCTTCTCCATGGGATTTGGAGGTTATTAACCAAAAGCCCACAACATGGGAATACCTGTGCTCCTTGAAAAAAGCGTGGACTCTGTATCCCCACCACCAGAACACACATGAAGAAGTTTTCTGCTATCCTTAGTGTGGGCTGGCAATTTCAGGTGACAGAAGCGGCTGGGTTCTAATAGAATCCCTTAGCTTGTAATCCCTGAGTGTTTCCCTAGGACTGACTCTGAGAGAAACCTGGGGGTTGGGCTTTGAGGCCAAATAGTAGCGAGTGTCCCCGATGGACTGAGGAAGTATTTAGATGAATTCTCCATAAAGGGAAACACCTGAGCACCCATTCATCTGCGTGGAGTGGGGCTTCAAATCTCCCCACAACACAAGGTTGGGTTCCAGTATCCTGAGGGTGGGGTAGTTCCTCCAACTGACATCAGCGTCTTGGTTTGAATAGAATCCCTTTGCTTGTCTTCCCTGATGGTTTGCCTAGGCCAGTGTGTGGTTGAAAGTGGGATTTGGGATCTAAAACTAAGTATTAGCGTGTGCCTCTCCATGGGTAGTGGAGATGTTTAAACTACAACCCACAACTTGGGAAATACTGTGACCCCTGCAAAATGCGTGTGCTATGTTTCCCCACGTCCAGCACACACAGGAAGAAGTGTTCTGGGGTTCTGAGTGTGGGGAGGTTCCTCCAACAGACAGCAGCACCTGGGTTGTAATAGAATCCCTTAGCTTGACTTCCCTAAGTGTTTTCCTAGGCCTAGCAGTAAGCGATGGTGGGGGATGGGCTCTAAAGCCAAGTATTAGCGAGTGCATCTCTGTGGGTAGTGGAGGGTTTTAAACTACTTCCCCAACCTTGGAACACCTGTGCCCCATAAAGATGCGTGGAATCTGTTTCCCCACCTCCAGCACACACACGGAGACGTGCTCAGGTATCCTGATTGTGGGGAGGCTCCTCCAAATGACAGCAGCGCCTGGGTTCTAAAAGAATCCCTTAGCTTGTCTTCCCTGATGGGATGCCTAGGCTGGAGATTGGGGGAAAGTGGGGGTTGGGCTCTAAACCAAGTATAAGCGAGAGCCTATCCATGGGATGTGGGTTTTTAACCTACAACCCACAACCATGGAATAAATGTGCCCCCTGAAAGATGCTTTGACTGTTTCCCTACATCCAGCACACACACGAAGATGTGTTCTTGTATTCTGAGTGTGGGGAAGTTCCTCAAACTGACAGCAGCACCTGGATTCTATTAGTATCCCTTAGCTTCTGTTCCCTGAGTGTTCTTTTAGGCCAGGCCATGAGGGAAAGCTGGGGGTTGGGCGTGGATTCCACGTAGCAGTGAGTGCCCCCTGATCCATTGAGGAAGTACTTAGAGGACTTCTCCCTAAAGGGAACACCTTTTCCTGCATTCATCTGGGTGCAGTGGGGCTGCACATCTCTCCCACACCTAAGAATGTGTTCTGGAATTCTGAGTGCAGGGAAGTTCCTCCAACTGACAGCAGCGCCTGGGTTCTAATTGAATCCCTTTGCTTGTCTTCCCTGATGGAAAGCCTAGGCGGGAGTGCGGGGGAAAGTGTGGTTTGGGCTCCAAAACCAAGTATTTGCGATGACCTCTCTATGGTTTGTGGAGGTGTTTAAACTACATCCCTAACCTGGGAACAACTGTGCCCCTATAAAGATCCGTGGAGTCTGTTTCCACACCTCCAGCACACACACGAACACTTGCACAGTTATCCTGAGAGTGGGCAGCCTTCTCCAACTGAGAGCAGAGCCTTGGTTCTTATAAAATTGCTTAACTTGTCTACCCTGTTTGGTTGCCTGATACGGAGTGCTGGGGAAAGGGTGGGTTGGGCTCTAAATCCAAGTATTAGCGAGTGCTTCTCCATGGGATTTGGAGGTTATTAACCAAAAGCCCACAACATGGGAATACCTGTGCTCCTTGAAAAAAGCGTGGACTCTGTATCCCCACCACCAGAACACACATGAAGAAGTTTTCTGCTATCCTTAGTGTGGGCTGGCAATTTCAGGTGACAGAAGCGGCTGGGTTCTAATAGAATCCCTTAGCTTGTAATCCCTGAGTGTTTCCCTAGGACTGACTCTGAGAGAAACCTGGGGGTTGGGCTTTGAGGCCAAATAGTAGCGAGTGTCCCCGATGGACTGAGGAAGTATTTAGATGAATTCTCCATAAAGGGAAACACCTGAGCACCCATTCATCTGCGTGGAGTGGGGCTTCAAATCTCCCCACAACACAAGGTTGGGTTCCAGTATCCTGAGGGTGGGGTAGTTCCTCCAACTGACATCAGCGTCTTGGTTTGAATAGAATCCCTTTGCTTGTCTTCCCTGATGGTTTGCCTAGGCCAGTGTGTGGTTGAAAGTGGGATTTGGGATCTAAAACTAAGTATTAGCGTGTGCCTCTCCATGGGTAGTGGAGATGTTTAAACTACAACCCACAACTTGGGAAATACTGTGACCCCTGCAAAATGCGTGTGCTATGTTTCCCCACGTCCAGCACACACAGGAAGAAGTGTTCTGGGGTTCTGAGTGTGGGGAGGTTCCTCCAACAGACAGCAGCACCTGGGTTGTAATAGAATCCCTTAGCTTGACTTCCCTAAGTGTTTTCCTAGGCCTAGCAGTAAGCGATGGTGGGGGATGGGCTCTAAAGCCAAGTATTAGCGAGTGCATCTCTGTGGGTAGTGGAGGGTTTTAAACTACTTCCCCAACCTTGGAACACCTGTGCCCCATAAAGATGCGTGGAATCTGTTTCCCCACCTCCAGCACACACACGGAGACGTGCTCAGGTATCCTGATTGTGGGGAGGCTCCTCCAAATGACAGCAGCGCCTGGGTTCTAAAAGAATCCCTTAGCTTGTCTTCCCTGATGGCATGCCTAGGCTGGAGATTGGGGGAAAGTGGGGGTTGGGCTCTAAACCAAGTATAAGCGAGAGCCTATCCATGGGATGTGGGTTTTTAACCTACAACCCACAACCATGGAATAAATGTGCCCCCTGAAAGATGCTTTGACTGTTTCCCTACATCCAGCACACACACGAAGATGTGTTCTTGTATTCTGAGTGTGGGGAAGTTCCTCAAACTGACAGTAGCACCTGGATTCTATTAGTATCCCTTAGCTTCTGTTCCCTGAGTGTTCTTTTAGGCCAGGCCATGAGGGAAAGCTGGGGGTTGGGCGTGGATTCCACGTAGCAGTGAGTGCCCCCTGATCCATTGAGGAAGTACTTAGAGGACTTCTCCCTAAAGGGAACACCTTTTCCTGCATTCATCTGGGTGCAGTGGGGCTGCACATCTCTCCCACACCTAAGAATGTGTTCTGGAATTCTGAGTGCAGGGAAGTTCCTCCAACTGACAGCAGCGCCTGGGTTCTAATTGAATCCCTTTGCTTGTCTTCCCTGATGGAAAGCCTAGGCGGGAGTGCGGGGGAAAGTGTGGTTTGGGCTCCAAAACCAAGTATTTGCGATGACCTCTCTATGGTTTGTGGAGGTGTTTAAACTACATCCCTAACCTGGGAACAACTGTGCCCCTATAAAGATCCGTGGAGTCTGTTTCCACACCTCCAGCACACACACGAACACTTGCACAGTTATCCTGAGAGTGGGCAGCCTTCTCCAACTGAGAGCAGAGCCTTGGTTCTTATAAAATTGCTTAACTTGTCTACCCTGTTTGGTTGCCTGATACGGAGTGCTGGGGAAAGGGTGGGTTGGGCTCTAAATCCAAGTATTAGCGAGTGCTTCTCCATGGGATTTGGAGGTTATTAACCAAAACCCCACAACATGGGAATACCTGTGCTCCTTGAAAAAAGCGTGGACTCTGTATCCCCACCACCAGAACACACATGAAGAAGTTTTCTGCTATCCTGAGAGTTGGCTGGCAATTTCAGGTGACAGAAGCGGCTGGGTTCTAATAGAATCCCTTAGCTTGTAATCCCTGAGTGTTTCCCTAGGACTGACTCTGAGAGAAACCTGGGGGTTGGGCTTTGAGGCCAAATAGTAGCGAGTGTCCCCGATGGACTGAGGAAGTATTTAGATGAATTCTCCATAAAGGGAAACACCTGAGCACCCATTCATCTGCGTGGAGTGGGGCTTCAAATCTCCCCACCACACAAGGTTGGGTTCCAGTATCCTGAGGGTGGGGTAGTTCCTCCAACTGACATCAGCGTCTTGGTTTGAATAGAATCCCTTTGCTTGTCTTCCCTGATGGTTTGCCTAGGCCAGTGTGTGGTTGAAAGTGGGATTTGGGATCTAAAACTAAGTATTAGCGTGTGCCTCTCCATGGGTAGTGGAGATGTTTAAACTACAACCCACAACTTGGGAATTACTGTGACCCCTGAAAAATGCGTGTGCTATGTTTCCCCACGTCCAGCACACACAGGAAGAAGTGTTCTGGGGTTCTGAGTGTGGGGAGGTTCCTCCAACAGACAGCAGCACCTGGGTTGTAATAGAATCCCTTATCTTGACTTCCCTAAGTGTTTTCCTAGGCCTAGCAGTAAGCGATGGTGGGGGATGGGCTCTAAAGCCAAGTATTAGCGAGTGCATCTCTGTGGGTAGTGGAGGGTTTTAAACTACTTCCCCAACCTTGGAACACCTGTGCCCCATAAAGATGCGTGGAATCTGTTTCCCCACCTCCATCACACACACGGAGACGTGCTCAGGTATCCTGATTGTGGGGAGGCTCCTCCAAATGACAGCAGCGCCTGGGTTCTAAAAGAATCCTTTAGCTTGTCTTCCCTGAAGGCATGCCTAGGCTGGAGAGTGGGGGAAAGTGGGGGTTGGGCTCTAAACCAAGTATAAGCGAGAGCCTATCCATGGGATGTGGGTTTTTAACCTACAACCCACAACCATGGAATAAATGTGCCCCCTGAAAGATGCTTTGACTCTTTCCCTACATCCAGCACACACACGAAGATGTGTTCTTGTATTCTGAGTGTGGGGAAGTTCCTCAAACTGACAGCAGCACCTGGATTCTATTAGTATCCCTTAGCTTCTGTTCCCTGAGTGTTCTTTTAGGCCAGGCCATGAGGGAAAGCTGGGGGTTGGGCTTGGAGGCCACGTAGCAGTGAGTGCCCCCTGATCCATTTAGGAAGTACTTAGAGGACTCTTCCTAAAGGGAACACCTTTTCCTGCATTCATCTGGGTGCAGTGGGGCTGCACATCTCTCCCACACCTAAGAATGTGTTCTGGAATTCTGAGTGCAGGGAAGTTCCTCCAACTGACAGCAGCGCCTGGGTTCTAATTGTATTCCTTTGCTTGTCTTCCCTGATGGAAAGCCTAGGCGGGAGTGCGGGGGAAAGTGTGGTTTGGGCTCCAAAACCAAGTATTTGCGATGACCTCTCTATGGTTTGTGGAGGTGTTTAAACTACATCCCTAACCTGGGAACACCTGTGCCCCCATAAAGATCCGTGGAGTCTGTTTCCACACCTCCAGCACACACACGAACACTTGCACAGTTATCCTGAGAGTGGGCAGCCTCCTCCAACTGAGAGCAGGGCCTTGGTTCTTATAAAATCGCTTAACTTGTCTACCCTGTTTGGTTGCCTGATACGGAGTGCTGGGGAAAGGGTGGGTTGGGCTGTAAATCCAAGTATTAGCGAGTGCTTCTCCATGGGATTTGGAGGTTATTAACCAAAAGCCCACAACATGGGAATACCTGTGCTCCTTGAAAAAAGCGTGGACTCTGTATCCCCACCACCAGAACACACATGAAGAAGTTTTCTGCTATCCTGAGTGTGGGCTGGCAATTTCAGGTGACAGAAGCGGCTGGGTTCTAATAGAATCCCTTAGCTTGTAATCCCTGAGTGTTTCCCTAGGACTGACTCTGAGAGAAACCTGGGGGTTGGGCTTTGAGGCCAAATAGTAGCGAGTGTCCCCGATGGACTGAGGAATTATTTAGATGAATTCTCCATAAAGGGAAACACCTGAGCACCCATTCATCTGCGTGGAGTGGGGCTTCAAATCTCCCCACCACACAAGGTTGGGTTCCAGTATCCTGAGGGTGGGGTAGTTCCTCCAACTGACATCAGCGTCTTGGTTTGAATAGAATCCCTTTGCTTGTCTTCCCTGATGGTTTGCCTAGGCCAGTGTGTGGTTGAAAGTGGGATTTGGGATCTAAAACTAAGTATTAGCGTGTGCCTCTCCATGGGTAGTGGAGATGTTTAAACTACAACCCACAACTTGGGAATTACTGTGACCCCTGAAAAATGCGTGTGCTATGTTTCCCCACGTCCAGCACACACAGGAAGAAGTGTTCTGGGGTTCTGAGTGTGGGGAGGTTCCTCCAACAGACAGCAGCACCTGGGTTGTAATAGAATCCCTTAGCTTGACTTCCCTAAGTGTTTTCCTAGGCCTAGCAGTAAGCGATGGTGGGGGATGGGCTCTAAAGCCAAGTATTAGCGAGTGCATCTCTGTGGGTAGTGGAGGGTTTTAAACTACTTCCCCAACCTTGGAACACCTGTGCCCCATAAAGATGCGTGGAATCTGTTTCCCCACCTACAGCACACACACGGAGAAGTGCTCAGGTATCCTGATTGTGGGGAGGCTCCTCCAAATGACAGCAGCGCCTGGGTTCTAAAAGAATCCCTTAGCTTGTCTTCCCTGATGGCATGCCTAGGCTGGAGAGTGGGGGAAAGTGGGGGTTGGGCTCTAAACCAAGTATAAGCGAGAGCCTATCCATGGGATGTGGGTTTTTAACCTACAACCCACAACCATGGAATAAATGTGCCCCCTGAAAGATGCTTTGACTCTTTCCCTACATCCAGCACACACACGAAGATGTGTTCTTGTATTCTGAGTGTGGGAAAGTTCCTCAAACTGACAGAAGCACCTGAATTCTATTAGTATCCCTTAGCTTCTGTTCCCTGAGTGTTCTTTTAGGCCAGGCCATGAGGGAAAGCTGGGGGTTGGGCTTGGAGGCCACGTAGCAGTGAGTGCCCCCTGATCCATTGAGGAAGTACTTAGAGGACTCTTCCTAAAGGGAACACCTTTTCCTGCATTCATCTGGGTGCAGTGGGGCTGCACATCTCTCCCACACCTAAGAATGTGTTCTGGAATTCTGAGTGCAGGGAAGTTCCTCCAACTGACAGCAGCGCCTGGGTTCTAATTGTATTCCTTTGCTTGTCTTCCCTGATGGAAAGCCTAGGCGGGAGTGCGGGGGAAAGTGTGGTTTGGGCTCCAAAACCAAGTATTTGCGATGACCTCTCTATGGTTTGTGGAGGTGTTTAAACTACATCCCTAACCTGGGAACACCTGTGCCCCCATAAAGATCCGTGGAGTCTGTTTCCACACCTCCAGCACACACACGAACACTTGCACAGTTATCCTGAGTGTGGGCAGCCTCCTCCAACTGAGAGCAGGGCCTTGGTTCTTATAAAATCGCTTAACTTGTCTACCCTGTTTGGTTGCCTGATACGGAGTGCTGGGGAAAGGGTGGGTTGGGCTCTAAATCCAAGTATTAGCGAGTGCTTCTCCATGGGATTTGGAGGTTATTAACCAAAAGCCCACAACATGGGAATACCTGTGCTCCTTGAAAAAAGCGTGGACTCTGTATCCCCACCACCAGAACACACATGAAGAAGTTTTCTGCTATCCTGAGTGTGGGCTGGCAATTTCAGGTGACAGAAGCGGCTGGGTTCTAATAGAATCCCTTAGCTTGTAATCCCTGAGTGTTTCCCTAGGACTGACTCTGAGAGAAACCTGGGGGTTGGGCTTTGAGGCCAAATAGTAGCGAGTGTCCCCGATGGACTGAGGAAGTATTTAGATGAATTCTCCATAAAGGGAAACACCTGAGCACCCATTCATCTGCGTGGAGTGGGGCTTCAAATCTCCCCACCACACAAGGTTGGGTTCCAGTATCCTGAGGGTGGGGTAGTTCCTCCAACTGACATCAGCGTCTTGGTTTGAATAGAATCCCTTTGCTTGTCTTCCCTGATGGTTTGCCTAGGCCAGTGTGTGGTTGAAAGTGGGATTTGGGATCTAAAACTAAGTATTAGCGTGTGCCTCTCCATGGGTAGTGGAGATGTTTAAACTACAACCCACAACTTGGGAATTACTGTGACCCCTGAAAAATGCGTGTGCTATGTTTCCCCACGTCCAGCACACACAGGAAGAAGTGTTCTGGGGTTCTGAGTGTGGGGAGGTTCCTCCAACAGACAGCAGCACCTGGGTTGTAATAGAATCCCTTAGCTTGACTTCCCTAAGTGTTTTCCTAGGCCTAGCAGTAAGCGATGGTGGGGGATGGGCTCTAAAGCCAAGTATTAGCGAGTGCATCTCTGTGGGTAGTGGAGGGTTTTAAACTACTTCCCCAACCTTGGAACACCTGTGCCCCATAAAGATGCGTGGAATCTGTTTCCCCACCTCCAGCACACACACGGAGACGTGCTCAGGTATCCTGATTTTGGGGAGGCTCCTCCAAATGACAGCAGCGCCTGGGTTCTAAAAGAATCCTTTAGCTTGTCTTCCCTGATGGCATGCCTAGGCTGGAGAGTGGGGGAAAGTGGGGGTTGGGCTCTAAACCAAGTATAAGCGAGAGCCTATCCATGGGATGTGGGTTTTTAACCTACAACCCACAACCATGGAATAAATGTGCCCCCTGAAAGATGCTTTGACAGTTTCCCTACATCCAGCACACACACGAAGATGTGTTCTTGTATTCTGAGTGTGGGGAAGTTCCTCAAACTGACAGCAGCACCTGGATTCTATTAGTATCCCTTAGCTTCTGTTCCCTGAGTGTTCTTTTAGGCCAGGCCATGAGGGAAAGCTGGGGGTTGGGCTTGGAGGCCACGTAGCAGTGAGTGCCCCCTGATCCATTGAGGAAGTACTTAGAGGACTTCTCCCTAAAGGGAACACCTTTTCCTGCATTCATCTGGGTGCAGTGGGGCTGCACATCTCTCCCACACCTAAGAATGTGTTCTGGAATTCTGAGTGCAGGGAAGTTCCTCCAACTGACAGCAGCGCCTGGGTTCTAATTGAATCCCTTTGCTTGTCTTCCCTGATGGAAAGCCTAGGCGGGAGTGCGGGGGATAGTGTGGTTTGGGCTCCAAAACCAAGTATTTGCGATGACCTCTCTATGGTTTGTGGAGGTGTTTAAACTACATCCCTAACCTGGGAACACCTGTGCCCCCATAAAGATCCGTGGAGTCTGTTTCCACACCTCCAGCACACACACGAACACTTGCACAGTTATCCTGAGAGTGGGCAGCCTCCTCCAACTGAGAGCAGGGCCTTGGTTCTTATAAAATCGCTTAACTTGTCTACCCTGTTTGGTTGCCTGATACGGAGTGCTGGGGAAAGGGTGGGTTGGGCTGTAAATCCAAGTATTAGCGAGTGCTTCTCCATGGGATTTGGAGGTTATTAACCAAAAGCCCACAACATGGGAATACCTGTGCTCCTTGAAAAAAGCGTGGACTCTGTATCCCCACCACCAGAACACACATGAAGAAGTTTTCTGCTATCCTGAGTGTGGGCTGGCAATTTCAGGTGACAGAAGCGGCTGGGTTCTAATAGAATCCCTTAGCTTGTAATCCCTGAGTGTTTCCCTAGGACTGACTCTGAGAGAAACCTGGGGGTTGGGCTTTGAGGCCAAATAGTAGCGAGTGTCCCCGATGGACTGAGGAAGTATTTAGATGAATTCTCCATAAAGGGAAACTCCTGAGCACCCATTCATCTGCGTGGAGTGGGGCTTCAAATCTCCCCACCACACAAGGTTGGCTTCCAGTATCCTGAGGGTGGGGTAGTTCCTCCAACTGACATCAGCGTCTTGGTTTGAATAGAATCCCTTTGCTTGTCTTCCCTGATGGTTTGCCTAGGCCAGTGTGTGGTTGAAAGTGGGATTTGGGATCTAAAACTAAGTATTAGCGTGTGCCTCTCCATGGGTAGTGGAGATGTTTAAACTACAACCCACAACTTGGGAATTACTGTGACCCCTGAAAAATGCGTGTGCTATGTTTCCCCACGTCCAGCACACACAGGAAGAAGTGTTCTGGGGTTCTGAGTGTGGGGAGGTTCCTCCAACAGACAGCAGCACCTGGGTTGTAATAGAATCCCTTAGCTTGACTTCCCTAAGTGTTTTCCTAGGCCTAGCAGTAAGCGATGGTGGGGGATGGGCTCTAAAGCCAAGTATTAGCGAGTGCATCTCTGTGGGTAGTGGAGGGTTTTAAACTACTTCCCCAACCTTGGAACACCTGTGCCCCATAAAGATGCGTGGAATCTGTTTCCCCACCTACAGCACACACACGGAGAAGTGCTCAGGTATCCTGATTGTGGGGAGGCTCCTCCAAATGACAGCAGCGCCTGGGTTCTAAAAGAATCCCTTAGCTTGTCTTCCCTGATGGCATGCCTAGGCTGGAGAGTGGGGGAAAGTGGGGGTTGGGCTCTAAACCAAGTATAAGCGAGAGCCTATCCATGGGATGTGGGTTTTTAACCTACAACCCACAACCATGGAATAAATGTGCCCCCTGAAAGATGCTTTGACTCTTTCCCTACATCCAGCACACACACGAAGATGTGTTCTGGTATTCTGAGTGTGGGGAAGTTCCTCAAACTGACAGCAGCACCTGGATTCTATTAGTATCCCTTAGCTTCTGTTCCCTGAGTGTTCTTTTAGGCCAGGCCATGAGGGAAAGCTGGGGGTTGGGCTTGGAGGCCACGTAGCAGTGAGTGCCCCCTGATCCATTGAGGAAGTACTTAGAGGACTTCTCCCTAAAGGGAACACCTTTTCCTGCATTCATCTGGGTGCAGTGGGGCTGCACATCTCTCCCACACCTAAGAATGTGTTCTGGAATTCTGAGTGCAGGGAAGTTCCTCCAACTGACAGCAGCGCCTGGGTTCTAATTGAATCCCTTTGCTTGTCTTCCCTGATGGAAAGCCTAGGCGGGAGTGCGGGGGAAAGTGTGGTTTGGGCTCCAAAACCAAGTATTTGCGATGACCTCTCTATGGTTTGTGGAGTTGTTTAAACTACATCCCTAACCTGGGAACACCTGTGCCCCCATAAAGATCCGTGGAGTCTGTTTCCACACCTCCAGCACACACACGAACACTTGCACAGTTATCCTGAGAGTGGGCAGCCTCCTCCAACTGAGAGCAGGGCCTTGGTTCTTATAAAATTGCTTAACTTGTCTACCCTGTTTGGTTGCCTGATACGGAGTGCTGGGGAAAGGGTGGGTTGGGCTCTAAATCCAAGTATTAGCGAGTGCTTCTCCATGGGATTTGGAGGATATTAACCAAAACCCCACAACATGGGAATACCTGTGCTCCTTGAAAAAAGCGTGGACTCTGTATCCCCACCACCAGAACACACATGAAGAAGTTTTCTGCTATCCTGAGAGTGGGCTGGCAATTTCAGGTGACAGAAGCGGCTGGGTTCTAATAGAATCCCTTAGCTTGTAATCCCTGAGTGTTTCCCTAGGACTGACTCTGAGAGAAACCTGGGGGTTGGGCTTTGAGGCCAAATAGTAGCGAGTGTCCCCGATGGACTGAGGAAGCATTTAGATGAATTCTCCATAAAGGGAAACACCTGAGCACCCATTCATCTGCGTGGAGTGGGGCTTCAAATCTCCCCACCACACAAGGTTGGCTTCCAGTATCCTGAGGGTGGGGTAGTTCCTCCAACTGACATCAGCGTCTTGGTTTGAATAGAATCCCTTTGCTTGTCTTCCCTGATGGTTTGCCTAGGCCAGTGTGTGGTTGAAAGTGGGATTTGGGATCTAAAACTAAGTATTAGCGTGTGCCTCTCCATGGGTAGTGGAGATGTTTAAACTACAACCCACAACTTGGGAATTACTGTGACCCCTGAAAAATGCGTGTGCTATGTTTCCCCACGTCCAGCACACACAGGAAGAAGTGTTCTGGGGTTCTGAGTGTGGGGAGGTTCCTCCAACAGACAGCAGCACCTGGGTTGTAATAGAATCCCTTAGCTTGACTTCCCTAAGTGTTTTCCTAGGCCTAGCAGTAAGCGATGGTGGGGGATGGGCTCTAAAGCCAAGTATTAGCGAGTGAATCTCTGTGGTTAGTGCAGGGTTTTAAACTACTTCCCCAACCTTGGAACACCTGTGCCCCATAAAGATGCGTGGAATCTGTTTCCCCACCTCCAGCACACACACGGAGACGTGCTCAGGTATCCTGATTGTGGGGAGGCTCCTCCAAATGACAGCAGCGCCTGGGTTCTAAAAGAATCCCTTAGCTTGTCTTCCCTGATGGCATGCCTAGGCTGGAGAGTGGGGGAAAGTGGGGGTTGGGCTCTAAACCAAGTATAAGCGAGAGCCTATCCATGGGATGTGGGTTTTTAACCTACAACCCACAACCATGGAATAAATGTGCCCCCTGAAAGATGCTTTGACTGTTTCCCTACATCCAGCACACACACGAAGATGTGTTCTTGTATTCTGAGTGTGGGGAAGTTCCTCAAACTGACAGCAGCACCTGGATTCTATTAGTATCCCTTAGCTTCTGTTCCCTGAGTGTTCTTTTAGGCCAGGCCATGAGGGAAAGCTGGGGGTTGGGCTTGGAGGCCACGTAGCAGTGAGTGCCCCCTGATCCATTGAGGAAGTACTTAGAGGACTTCTCCCTAAAGGGAACACCTTTTCCTGCATTCATCTGGGTGCAGTGGGGCTGCACATCTCTCCCACACCTAAGAATGTGTTCTGGAATTCTGAGTGCAGGGAAGTTCCTCCAACTGACAGCAGCGCCTGGGTTCTAATTGAATCCCTTTGCTTGTCTTCCCTGATGGAAAGCCTAGGCGGGAGTGCGGGGGAAAGTGTGGTTTGGGCTCCAAAACCAAGTATTTGCGATGACCTCTCTATGGTTTGTGGAGATGTATAAACTACATCCCTAACCTGGGAACACCTGTGCCCCCATAAAGATCCGTGGAGTCTGTTTCCACACCTCCAGCACACACACGAACACTTGCACAGTTATCCTGAGAGTGGGCAGCCTCCTCCAACTGAGAGCAGGGCCTTGGTTCTTATAAAATTGTTAACTTGTCTACTCTGTTTGGTTGCCTGATACGGAGTGCTGGGGAAAGGATGGGTTGGGCTCTAAATCCAAGTATTAGCGAGTGCTTTTCCATGGGATTTGGAGGTTATTAACCAAAAGCCCACAACATGGGAATACCTGTGCTCCTTGAAAAAAGCGTGGACTCTGTATCCCCACCACCAGAACACACATGAAGAAGTGTTCTGCTATCCTGAGTGTGGGCTGGCAATTTCAGGTGACAGAAGCGGCTGGGTTCTAATAGAATCCCTTAGCTTGTAATCCCTGAGTGTTTCCCTAGGACTGACTCTGAGAGAAACCTGGGGGTTGGGCTTTGAGGCCAAATAGTAGCGAGTGTCCCCGATGGACTGAGGAAGTATTTAGATGAATTCTCCATAAAGGGAAACACCTGAGCACCCATTCATCTGCGTGGATTGGGGCTTCAAATCTCCACACCACACAAGGTTGGGTTCCAGTATCCTGAGGGTGGGGTAGTTCCTCCACCTGACATCAGCGTCTTGGTTTGAATAGAATCCTTTACGTGTCTTCCCTGATGGTTTGCCTAGGCCAGTGTGTGGTTGAAAGTGGGATTTGGGATCTAAAACTAAGTATTAGCGTGTGCCTCTCCATGGGTAGTGGAAATGTTTAAACTACAACCCACAACTTGGGAATTACTGTGACCCCTGAAAAATGCGTGTGCTATGTTTCCCCACGTCCAGCACACACAGGAAGAAGTGTTCTGGGGTTCTGAGTGTGGGGAGGTTCCTCCAACAGACAGCAGCACCTGGGTTGTAATAGAATCCCTTAGCTTGACTTCCCTAAGTGTTTTCCTAGGCCTAGCAGTAAGCGATGGTGGGGGATGGGCTCTAAAGCCAAGTATTAGCGAGTGCATCTCTGTGGGTAGTGGAGGGTTTTAAACTAGTTCCCCAAGCTTGGAACACCTGTGCCCCTTAAAGATGCGTGGAATCTGTTTCCCCACCTACAGCACACACACGGAGACGTGCTCAGGTATCCTGATTGTGGGGAGGCTCCTCCAAATGACAGCAGCGCCTGGGTTCTAAAAGAATCCCTTAGCTTGTCTTCCCTGAAGGCATGCCTAGGCTGGAGAGTGGGGGAAAGTGGGGGTTGGGCTCTAAACCAAGTATAAGCGAGAGCCTATCCATGGGATGTGGGTTTTTAACCTACAACCCACAACCATGGAATAAATGTGCCCCCTGAAAGATGCTTTGACTGTTTCCCTACATCCAGCACACACACGAAGATGTGTTCTGGTATTCTGAGTGTGGGGAAGTTCCTCAAACTGACAGCAGCACCTGGATTCTATTAGTATCCCTTAGCTTCTGTTCCCTGAGTGTTCTTTTAGGCCAGGCCATGAGGGAAAGCTGAGGGTTGGGCTTGGAGACCACGTAGCAGTGAGTGCCCCCTGATCCATTGAGGAAGTACTTAGAGGACTTCTCCCTAAACGGAACACCTTTTCCTGCTTTCATCTGGGTGCAGTGGGGCTGCACATCTCTCCCACACCTAAGAATGTGTTCTGGAATTCTGAGTGCAGGGAAGTTCCTCCAACTGACAGCAGCGCCTGGGTTCTAATTGTATTCCTTTGCTTGTCTTCCCTGATGGAAAGCCTAGGCGGGAGTGCGGGGGAAAGTGTGGTTTGGGCTCCAAAACCAAGTATTTGCGATGACCTCTCTATGGTTTGTGGAGGTGTTTAAACTACATCCCTAACCTGGGAACACCTGTGCCCCCATAAAAATCCGTGGAGTCTGTTTCCACACCTCCAGCACACACACGAACACTTGCACAGTTATCCTGAGAGTGGGCAGCCTCCTCCAACTGAGAGCAGGGCCTTGGTTCTTATAAAATCACTTAACTTGTCTACCCTGTTTGGTTGCCTGATACGGAGTGCTGGGGAAAGGGTGGGTTGGGCTCTAAATCCAAGTATTAGCGAGTGCTTCTCCATGGGATTTGGAGGTTATTAACCAAAAGCCCACAACATGGGAATACCTGTGCTCCTTGAAAAAAGCGTGGACTCTGTATCCCCACCACCAGAACACACATGAAGAAGTTTTCTGCTATCCTGAGTGTGGGCTGGCAATTTCAGGTGACAGAAGCGGCTGGGTTCTAATAGAATCCCTTAGCTTGTAATCCCTGAGTGTTTCCCTAGGACTGACTCTGAGAGAAACCTGGGGGTTGGGCTTTGAGGCCAAATAGTAGCGAGTGTCCCCGATGGACTGAGGAAGTATTTAGATGAATTCTCCATAAAGGGAAACTCCTGAGCACCCATTCATCTGCGTGGAGTGGGGCTTCAAATCTCCCCACCACACAAGGTTGGGTTCCAGTATCCTGAGGGTGGGGTAGTTCCTCCAACTGACATCAGCGTCTTGGTTTGAATAGAATCCCTTTGCTTGTCTTCCCTGATGGTTTGCCTAGGCCAGTGTGTGGTTGAAAGTGGGATTTGGGATCTAAAACTAAGTATTAGCGTGTGCCTCTCCATGGGTAGTGGAGATGTTTAAACTACAACCCACAACTTGGGAATTACTGTGACCCCTGAAAAATGCGTGTGCTATGTTTCCCCACGTCCAGCACACACAGGAAGAAGTGTTCTGGGGTTCTGAGTGTGGGGAGTTTCCACCAACAGACAGCAGCACCTGGGTTGTAATAGAATCCCTTAGCTTGACTTCCCTAAGTGTTTTCCTAGGCCTAGCAGTAAGCGATGGTGGGGGATGGGCTCTAAAGCCAAGTATTAGCGAGTGCATCTCTGTGGGTAGTGGAGGGTTTTAAACTACTTCCCCAACCTTGGAACACCTGTGCCCCATAAAGATGCGTGGAATCTGTTTCCCCACCTACAGCACACACACGGAGACGTGCTCAGGTATCCTGATTGTGGGGAGGCTCCTCCAAATGACAGCAGCGCCTGGGTTCTTAAAGAATCCCTTAGCTTGTCTTCCCTGATGGCATGCCTAGGCTGGAGAGTGGGGGAAAGTGGGGGTTGGGCTCTAAATCAAGTATAAGCGAGAGCCTATCCATGGGATGTGGGTTTTTAACCTACAACCCACAACCATGGAATAAATGTGCCCCCTGAAAGATGCTTTGACTGTTTCCCTACATCCAGCACACACACGAAGATGTGTTCTGGTATTCTGAGTGTGGGGAAGTTCCTCAAACTGACAGCAGCACCTGGATTCTATTAGTATCCCTTAGCTTCTGTTCCCTGAGTGTTCTTTTAGGCCAGGCCATGAGGGAAAGCTGAGGGTTGGGCTTGGAGGCCACGTAGCAGTGAGTGCCCCCTGATCCATTGAGAAAGTACTTAGAGGACTTCTCCCTAAACGGAACACCTTTTCCTGCATTCATCTGGGTGCAGTGGGGCTGCACATCTCTCCCACACCTAAGAATGTGTTCTGGAATTCTGAGTGCAGGGAAGTTCCTCCAACTGACAGCAGCGCCTGGGTTCTAATTGAATCCCTTTGCTTGTCTTCCCTGATGGAAAGCCTAGGCGGGAGTGCGGGGGAAAGTGTGGTTTGGGCTCCAAAACCAAGTATTTGCGATGACCTCTCTATGGTTTGTGGAGATGTATAAACTACATCCCTAACCTGGGAACACCTGTGCCCCCATAAAGATCCGTGGAGTCTGTTTCCACACCTCCAGCACACACACGAACACTTGCACAGTTATCCTGAGAGTGGGCAGCCTCCTCCAACTGAGAGCAGGGCCTTGGTTCTTATAAAATTGTTAACTTGTCTACTCTGTTTGGTTGCCTGATACGGAGTGCTGGGGAAAGGATGGGTTGGGCTCTAAATCCAAGTATTAGCGAGTGCTTTTCCATGGGATTTGGAGGTTATTAACCAAAAGCCCACAACATGGGAATACCTGTGCTCCTTGAAAAAAGCGTGGACTCTGTATCCCCACCACCAGAACACACATGAAGAAGTGTTCTGCTATCCTGAGTGTGGGCTGGCAATTTCAGGTGACAGAAGCGGCTGGGTTCTAATAGAATCCCTTAGCTTGTAATCCCTGAGTGTTTCCCTAGGACTGACTCTGAGAGAAACCTGGGGGTTGGGCTTTGAGGCCAAATAGTAGCGAGTGTCCCCGATGGACTGAGGAAGTATTTAGATGAATTCTCCATAAAGGGAAACACCTGAGCACCCATTCATCTGCGTGGATTGGGGCTTCAAATCTCCACACCACACAAGGTTGGGTTCCAGTATCCTGAGGGTGGGGTAGTTCCTCCACCTGACATCAGCGTCTTGGTTTGAATAGAATCCTTTACGTGTCTTCCCTGATGGTTTGCCTAGGCCAGTGTGTGGTTGAAAGTGGGATTTGGGATCTAAAACTAAGTATTAGCGTGTGCCTCTCCATGGGTAGTGGAAATGTTTAAACTACAACCCACAACTTGGGAATTACTGTGACCCCTGAAAAATGCGTGTGCTATGTTTCCCCACGTCCAGCACACACAGGAAGAAGTGTTCTGGGGTTCTGAGTGTGGGGAGGTTCCTCCAACAGACAGCAGCACCTGGGTTGTAATAGAATCCCTTAGCTTGACTTCCCTAAGTGTTTTCCTAGGCCTAGCAGTAAGCGATGGTGGGGGATGGGCTCTAAAGCCAAGTATTAGCGAGTGCATCTCTGTGGGTAGTGGAGGGTTTTAAACTAGTTCCCCAAGCTTGGAACACCTGTGCCCCATAAAGATGCGTGGAATCTGTTTCCCCACCTACAGCACACACACGGAGACGTGCTCAGGTATCCTGATTGTGGGGAGGCTCCTCCAAATGACAGCAGCGCCTGGGTTCTAAAAGAATCCCTTAGCTTGTCTTCCCTGAAGGCATGCCTAGGCTGGAGAGTGGGGGAAAGTGGGGGTTGGGCTCTAAACCAAGTATAAGCGAGAGCCTATCCATGGGATGTGGGTTTTTAACCTACAACCCACAACCATGGAATAAATGTGCCCCCTGAAAGATGCTTTGACTGTTTCCCTACATCCAGCACACACACGAAGATGTGTTCTTGTATTCTGAGTGTGGGGAAGTTCCTCAAACTGACAGCAGCACCTGGATTCTATTAGTATCCCTTAGCTTCTGTTCCCTGAGTGTTCTTTTAGGCCAGGCCATGAGGGAAAGCTGAGGGTTGGGCTTGGAGACCACGTAGCAGTGAGTGCCCCCTGATCCATTGAGGAAGTACTTAGAGGACTTCTCCCTAAACGGAACACCTTTTCCTGCTTTCATCTGGGTGCAGTGGGGCTGCACATCTCTCCCACACCTAAGAATGTGTTCTGGAATTCTGAGTGCAGGGAAGTTCCTCCAACTGACAGCAGCGCCTGGGTTCTAATTGTATTCCTTTGCTTGTCTTCCCTGATGGAAAGCCTAGGCGGGAGTGCGGGGGAAAGTGTGGTTTGGGCTCCAAAACCAAGTATTTGCGATGACCTCTCTATGGTTTGTGGAGGTGTTTAAACTACATCCCTAACCTGGGAACACCTGTGCCCCCATAAAAATCCGTGGAGTCTGTTTCCACACCTCCAGCACACACACGAACACTTGCACAGTTATCCTGAGAGTGGGCAGCCTCCTCCAACTGAGAGCAGGGCCTTGGTTCTTATAAAATCACTTAACTTGTCTACCCTGTTTGGTTGCCTGATACGGAGTGCTGGGGAAAGGGTGGGTTGGGCTCTAAATCCAAGTATTAGCGAGTGCTTCTCCATGGGATTTGGAGGTTATTAACCAAAAGCCCACAACATGGGAATACCTGTGCTCCTTGAAAAAAGCGTGGACTCTGTATCCCCACCACCAGAACACACATGAAGAAGTTTTCTGCTATCCTGAGTGTGGGCTGGCAATTTCAGGTGACAGAAGCGGCTGGGTTCTAATAGAATCCCTTAGCTTGTAATCCCTGAGTGTTTCCCTAGGACTGACTCTGAGAGAAACCTGGGGGTTGGGCTTTGAGCGCAAATAGTAGCGAGTGTCCCCGATGGACTGAGGAAGTATTTAGATGAATTCTCCATAAAGGGAAACTCCTGAGCACCCATTCATCTGCGTGGAGTGGGGCTTCAAATCTCCCCACCACACAAGGTTGGGTTCCAGTATCCTGAGGGTGGGGTAGTTCCTCCAACTGACATCAGCGTCTTGGTTTGAATAGAATCCCTTTGCTTGTCTTCCCTGATGGTTTGCCTAGGCCAGTGTGTGGTTGAAAGTGGGATTTGGGATCTAAAACTAAGTATTAGCGTGTGCCTCTCCATGGGTAGTGGAGATGTTTAAACTACAACCCACAACTTGGGAATTACTGTGACCCCTGAAAAATGCGTGTGCTATGTTTCCCCACGTCCAGCACACACAGGAAGAAGTGTTCTGGGGTTCTGAGTGTGGGGAGTTTCCACCAACAGACAGCAGCACCTGGGTTGTAATAGAATCCCTTAGCTTGACTTCCCTAAGTGTTTTCCTAGGCCTAGCAGTAAGCGATGGTGGGGGATGGGCTCTAAAGCCAAGTATTAGCGAGTGCATCTCTGTGGGTAGTGGAGGGTTTTAAACTACTTCCCCAACCTTGGAACACCTGTGCCCCATAAAGATGCGTGGAATCTGTTTCCCCACCTACAGCACACACACGGAGACGTGCTCAGGTATCCTGATTGTGGGGAGGCTCCTCCAAATGACAGCAGCGCCTGGGTTCTTAAAGAATCCCTTAGCTTGTCTTCCCTGATGGCATGCCTAGGCTGGAGAGTGGGGGAAAGTGGGGGTTGGGCTCTAAATCAAGTATAAGCGAGAGCCTATCCATGGGATGTGGGTTTTTAACCTACAACCCACAACCATGGAATAAATGTGCCCCCTGAAAGATGCTTTGACTGTTTCCCTACATCCAGCACACACACGAAGATGTGTTCTGGTATTCTGAGTGTGGGGAAGTTCCTCAAACTGACAGCAGCACCTGGATTCTATTAGTATCCCTTAGCTTCTGTTCCCTGAGTGTTCTTTTAGGCCAGGCCATGAGGGAAAGCTGAGGGTTGGGCTTGGAGGCCACGTAGCAGTGAGTGCCCCCTGATCCATTGAGAAAGTACTTAGAGGACTTCTCCCTAAACGGAACACCTTTTCCTGCATTCATCTGGGTGCAGTGGGGCTGCACATCTCTCCCACACCTAAGAATGTGTTCTGGAATTCTGAGTGCAGGGAAGTTCCTCCAACTGACAGCAGCGCCTGGGTTCTAATTGAATCCCTTTGCTTGTCTTCCCTGATGGAAAGCCTAGGCGGGAGTGCGGGGGAAAGTGTGGTTTGGGCTCCAAAACCAAGTATTGGCGATGACCTCTCTATGGTTTGTGGAGGTGTTTAAACTACATCCCTAACCTGGGAACACCTGTGCCCCCATAAAGATCCGTGGAGTCTGTTTCCACACCTCCAGCACACACACGAACACTTGCACAGTTATCCTGAGAGTGGGCAGCCTCCTCCAACTGAGAGCAGGGCCTTGGTTCTTATAAAATCGCTTAACTTGTCTACCCTGTTTGGTTGCCTGATACGGAGTGCTGGGGAAAGGGTGGGTTGGGCTCTAAATCCAAGTATTAGCGAGTGCTTCTCCATGGGATTTGGAGGTTATTAACCAAAAGCCCACAACATGGGAATACCTGTGCTCCTTGAAAAAAGCGTGGACTCTGTATCCCCACCACCAGAACACACATGAAGAAGTTTTCTGCTATCTTGAGTGTGGGCTGGCAATTTCAGGTGACAGAAGCGGCTGGGTTCTAACAGAATCCCTTAGCTTGTAATCCCTGAGTGTTTCCCTAGGACTGACTCTGAGAGAAACCTGGGGGTTGGGCTTTGAGGCCAAATAGTAGCGAGTGTCCCCTATGGACTGAGGAAGTATTTAGATGAATTCTCCATAAAGGGAAACACCTGAGCACCCATTCTTCTGCGTGGAGTGGGGCTTCAAATCTCCCCACCACACAAGGTTGGGTTCCAGTATCCTGAGGGTGGGGTAGTTCCTCCAACTGACATCAGCGTCTTGGTTTGAATAGAATCCCTTTGCTTGTCTTCCCTGATGGTTTGCCTAGGCCAGTGTGTGGTTGAAAGTGGGATTTGGGATCTAAAACTAAGTATTAGCGTGTGCCTCTCCATGGGTAGTGGAGATGTTTAAACTACAACCCACAACTTGGGAATTACTGTGACCCCTGAAAAATGCATGTGCTATGTTTCCCCACGTCCAGCACACACAGGAAGAACTGTTCTGGGGTTCTGAGTGTGGGTAGGGTCCTCCAACAGACAGCAGCACCTGGGTTGTAATAGAATCCCTTTGCTTGACTTCCCTAAGTGTTTTCCTAGGCCTAGCAGTAAGCGATGGTGGGGGATGGGCTCTAAAGCCAAGTATAAGCGAGTGCATCTCTGTGGGTAGTGGAGGGTTTTAAACTACTTCCCCAACCTTGGAACACCTGTGCCCCATAAAGATGCGTGGAATCTGTTTCCCCACCTCCAGCACACACACGGAGACGTGCTCAGGTATCCTGATTGTGGGGAGGCTCCTCCAAATGACAGCAGCGCCTGGGTTCTAAAAGAATCCCTTAGCTTGTCTTCCCTGATGGCATGCCTAGGCTGGAGATTGGGGGAAAGTGGGGGTTGGGCTCTAAATCAAGTATAAGCGAGAGCCAATCCATGGGATGTGGGTTTTTAACCTACAACAAACAACCATGGAATAAATGTGCCCCCTGAAAGATGCTTTGACTGTTTCCCTACATCCAGCACACACACGAAGATGTGTTCTGGTATTCTGAGTGTGGGGAAGTTCCTCAAACTGACAGCAGCACCTGGATTCTATTAGTATCCCTTAGCTTCTGTTCCCTGAGTGTTCTTTTAGGCCAGGCCATGAGGGAAAGCTGGGGGTTGGGCTTGGAGGCCACGTAGCAGTGAGTGCCCCCTGATCCATTGAGGAAGTACTTAGAGGACTTCTCCCTAAAGGGAACACCTTTTCCTGCATTCATCTGGGTGCAGTGGGGCTGCACATCTCTCCCACACCTAAGAATGTGTTCTGGAATTCTGAGTGCAGGGAAGTTCCTCCAACTGACAGCAGCGCCTGGGTTCTAATTGAATCCCTTTGCTTGTCTTCCCTGATGGAAAGCCTAGGCGGGAGTGCGGGGGAAAGTGTGGTTTGGGCTCCAAAACCAAGTATTTGCGATGACCTCTCTATGGTTTGTTTAGATGTATAAACTACATCCCTAACCTGGGAACACCTGTGCCCCCATAAAGATCCGTGGAGTCTGTTTCCACACCTCCAGCACACACACGAACACTTGCACAGTTATCCTGAGAGTGGGCAGCCTCCTCCAACTGAGAGCAGGGCCTTGGTTCTTATAAAATCGCTTAACTTGTCTACCCTGTTTGGTTGCCTGATACGGAGTGCTGGGGAAAGGGTGGGTTGGGCTCTAAATCCAAGTATTAGCGAGTGCTTCTCCATGGGATTTGGAGGTTATTAACCAAAAGCCCACAACATGGGAATACCTGTGCTCCTTGAAAAAAGCGTGGACTCTGTATCCCCACCACCAGAACACACATGAAGAAGTTTTCTGCTATCCTGAGTGTGGGCTGGCAATTTCAGGTGACAGAAGCGGCTGGGTTCTAATAGAATCCCTTAGCTTGTAATCCCTGAGTGTTTCCCTAGGACTGACTCTGAGAGAAACCTGGGGGTTGGGCTTTGAGGCCAAATAGTAGCGAGTGTCCCCGATGGACTGAGGAAGTATTTAGATGAATTCTCCATAAAGGGAAACACCTGAGCACCCATTCATCTGCGTGGAGTGGGGCTTCAAATCTCCCCACCACACAAGGTTGGGTTCCAGTATCCTGAGGGTGGGGTAGTTCCTCCACCTGACATCAGCGTCTTGGTTTGAATAGAATCCTTTAAGTGTCTTCCCTGATGGTTTGCCTAGGCCAGTGTGTGGTTGAAAGTGGGATTTGGGATCTAAAACTAAGTATTAGCGTGTGCCTCTCCATGGGTAGTGGAGATGTTTAAACTACAACCCACAACTTGGGAATTACTGTGACCCCTGCAAAATGCGTGTGCTATGTTTCCCCACGTCCAGCACACACAGGAAGAAGTGTTCTGGGGTTCTGAGTGTGGGGAGGTTCCTCCAACAGACAGCAGCACCTGGGTTGTAATAGAATCCCTTAGCTTGACTTCCCTAAGTGTTTTCCTAGGCCTAGCAGTAAGCGATGGTGGGGGATGGGCTCTAAAGCCAAGTATTAGCGAGTGCATCTCTGTGGGTAGTGGAGGGTTTTAAACTACTTCCCCAACCTTGGAACACCTGTGCCCCATAAAGATGCGTGGAATCTGTTTCCCCACCTCCAGCACACACACGGAGACGTGCTCAGGTATCCTGAATGTGGGGAGGCTCCTCCAAATGACAGCAACGCCTGGGTTCTAAAAGAATCCCTTAGCTTGGCTTCCCTGATGGCATGGCTAGGCTGGAGAGTGGGGGAAAGTGGGGGTTGGGCTCTAAACCAAGTATAAGCGAGAGCCTATCCATGGGATGTGGGTTTTTAACCTACAACCCACAACCATGGAATAAATGTGCCCCCTGAAAGATGCTTTGACTCTTTCCCTACATCCAGCACACACACGAAGATGTGTTCTTGTATTCTGAGTGTGGGAAAGTTCCTCAAACTGACAGAAGCACCTGAATTCTATTAGTATCCTTTAGCTTCTGTTCCCTGAGTGTTCTTTTAGGCCAGGCCATGAGGGAAAGCTGGGAGTTGGGCTTGGAGGCCACGTAGCAGTGAGTGCCCCCTGATCCATTGAGGAAGTACTTAGAGGACTCTTCCTAAAGGGAACACCTTTTCCTGCATTCATCTGGGTGCAGTGGGGCTGCACATCTCTCCCACACCTTAGAATGTGTTCTGGAATTCTGAGTGCAGGGAAGTTCCTCCAACTGACAGCAGCGCCTGGGTTCTAATTGAATCCCTTTGCTTGTCTTCCCTGATGGAAAGCCTAGGCGGGAGTGCGGGGGAAAGTGTGGTTTGGGCTCCAAAACCAAGTATTTGCGATGACCTCTCTATGGTTTGTGGAGGTGTTTAAACTTCATCCCTAACCTGGGAACACCTGTGCCCCCATAAAGATCCGTGGAGTCTGTTTCCACACCTCCAGCACACACACGAACACTTGCACAGTTATCCTGAGAGTGGGCAGCCTCCTCCAACTGAGAGCAGGGCCTTGGTTCTTATAAAATCGCTTAACTTGTCTACCCTGTTTGGTTGCCTGATACGGAGTGCTGGGGAAAGGGTGGGTTGGGCTCTAAATCCAAGTATTAGCGAGTGCTTCTCCATGGGATTTGGAGGTTATTAACCAAAAGCCCACAACATGGGAATACCTGTGCTCCTTGAAAAAAGCGTGGACTCTGTATCCCCACCACCAGAACACACATGAAGAAGTTTTCTGCTATCCTGAGTGTGGGCTGGCAACTTCAGGTGACAGAAGCGGCTGGGTTCTAATAGAATCCCTTAGCTTGTAATCCCTGAGTGTTTCCCTAGGACTGACTCTGAGAGAAACCTGGGGGTTGGGCTTTGAGGCCAAATAGTAGCGAGTGTCCCCGATGGACTGAGGAAGTATTTAGATGAATTCTCCATAAAGGGAAACACCTGAGCACCCATTCATCTGCGTGGAGTGGGGCTTCAAATCTCCCCACCACACAAGGTTGGGTTCCAGTATCCTGAGGGTGGGGTAGTTCCTCCAACTGACATCAGCGTCTTGGTTTGAATAGAATCCCTTTGCTTGTCTTCCCTGATGGTTTGCCTAGGCCAGTGTGTGGTTGAAAGTGGGATTTGGGATCTAAAACTAAGTATTAGCGTGTGCCTCTCCATGGGTAGTGGAGATGTTTAAACTACAACCCACAACTTGGGAATTACTGTGACCCCTGAAAAATGCGTGTGCTATGTTTCCCCACGTCCAGCACACACAGGAAGAAGTGTTCTGGGGTTCTGAGTGTGGGGAGGTTCCTCCAACAGACAGCAGCACCTGGGTTGTAATAGAATCCCTTAGCTTGACTTCCCTAAGTGTTTTCCTAGGCCTAGCAGTAAGCGATGGTGGGGGATGGGCTCTAAAGCCAAGTATTAGCGAGTGCATCTCTGTGGGTAGTGGAGGATTTAAACTACTTCCCCAACCTTGGAACACCTGTGCCCCATAAAGATGCGTGGAATCTGTTTCCCCACCTCCATCACACCCACGGAGACGTGCTCAGGTATCCTGATTGTGGGGAGGCTCCTCCAAATGACAGCAGCGCCTGGGTTCTTAAAGAATCCCTTAGCTTGTCTTCCCTGATAGCATGCCTAGGCTGGAGAGTGGGGGAAAGTGGGGGTTGGGCTCTAAACCAAGTATAAGCGAGAGCCTATCCATGGGATGTGGGTTTTTAACCTACAACCCACAACCATGGAATAAATGTGCCCCCTGAAAGATGCTTTGACTGTTTCCCTACATCCAGCACACACACGAAGATGTGTTCTGGTATTCTGAGTGTGGGGAAGTTCCTCAAACTGACAGCAGCACCTGGATTCCATTAGTATCCCTTAGCTTCTTTTACCTGAGTGTTCTCTTAGACCAGGCCATGAGGGAAAGCTGGGGGTTGGGCTTGGAGGCCACGTAGCAGTGAGTGCCCCCTGATCCATTGAGGAAATACTTAGAGGACTTCTCCCTAAACAGAACTCCTTTTCCTGCATTCATCTGGGTGCAGTGGGGCTGCACATCTCTCCCACACCTAAGAATGTGTTCTGGAATTCTGAGTGCAGGGAAGTTCCTCCAACTGACAGCAGCGCCTGGGTTCTAATTGAATCCCTTTGCTTGTCTTCCCTGATGGAAAGCCTAGGCGGGAGTGCGGGGGAAAGTGTGGTTTGGGCTCCAAAACCAAGTATTTGCGATGACCTCTCTATGGTTTGTGGAGGTGTTTAAACTACATCCCTAACCTGGGAACACCTGTGCCCCCATAAAGATCCGTGGAGTCTGTTTCCACACCTCCAGCACACACACGAACACTTGCACAGTTATCCTGAGAGTGGGCAGCCTCCTCCAACTGAGAGCAGGGCCTTGGTTCTTATAAAATTGCTTAACTTGTCTACCCTGTTTGGTTGCCTGATACGGAGTGCTGGGGAAAGGGTGGGTTGGGCTCTAAATCCAAGTATTAGCGAGTGCTTCTCCATGGGATTTGGAGGTTATTAACCAAAAGCCCACAACATGGGAATACCTGTGCTCCTTGAAAAAAGCGTGGACTCTGTATCCCCACCACCAGAACACACATGAAGAAGTTTTCTGCTATCCTGAGTGTGGGCTGGCAATTTCAGGTGACAGAAGCGGCTGGGTTCTAATAGAATCCCTTAGCTTGTAATCCCTGAGTGTTTCCCTAGGACTGACTCTGAGAGAAACCTGGGGGTTGGGCTTTGAGGCCAAATAGTAGCGAGTGTCCCCGATGGACTGAGGAAGTATTTAGATGAATTCTCCATAAAGGGAAACACCTGAGCACCCATTCATCTGCGTGGAGTGGGGCTTCAAATCTCCCCACCACACAAGGTTGGGTTCCAGTATCCTGAGGGTGGGGTAGTTCCTCCAACTGACATCAGCGTCTTGGTTTGAATAGAATCCCTTTGCTTGTCTTCCCTGATGGTTTGCCTAGGCCAGTGTGTGGTTGAAAGTGGGATTTGGGATCTAAAACTAAGTATTAGCGTGTGCCTCTCCATGGGTAGTGGAGATGTTTAAACTACAACCCACAACTTGGGAATTACTGTGACCCCTGAAAAATGTGTGTGCTATGTTTCCCCACGTCCAGCACACACAGGAAGAAGTGTTCTGGGGTTCTGAGTGTGGGGAGGTTCCTCCAACAGACAGCAGCACCTGGGTTGTAATAGAATCCCTTAGCTTGACTTCCCTAAGTGTTTTCCTAGGCCTAGCAGTAAGCGATGGTGGGGGATGGGCTCTAAAGCCAAGTATTAGCGAGTGCATCTCTGTGGGTAGTGGAGGGTTTTAAACTACTTCCCCAACCTTGGAACACCTGTGCCCCATAAAGATGCGTGGAATCTGTTTCCCCACCTCCAGCACACACACGGAGACGTGCTCAGGTATCCTGATTGTGGGGAGGCTCCTCCAAATGACAGCAGCGCCTGGGTTCTAAAAGAATCCCTTAGCTTGTCTTCCCTGATGGCATGGCTAGGCTGGAGAGTGGGGGAAAGTGGGGGTTGGGCTCTAAACCAAGTATAAGCGAGAGCCTATCCATGGGATGTGGGTTTTTAACCTACAACCCACAACCATGGAATAAATGTGCCCCCTGAAAGATGCTTTGACTCTTTCCCTACATCCAGCACACACACGAAGATGTGTTCTTGTATTCTGAGTGTGGGAAAGTTCCTCAAACTGACAGAAGCACCTGAATTCTATTAGTATCCCTTAGCTTCTGTTCCCTGAGTGTTCTTTTAGGCCAGGCCATGAGGGAAAGCTGGGAGTTGGGCTTGGAGGCCACGTAGCAGTGGGTGCCCCCTGATCCATTGAGGAAGTACTTAGAGGACTCTTCCTAAAGGGAACACCTTTTCCTGCATTCATCTGGGTGCAGTGGGGCTGCACATCTCTCCCACACCTTAGAATGTGTTCTGGAATTCTGAGTGCAGGGAAGTTCCTCCAACTGACAGCAGCGCCTGGGTTCTAATTGAATCCCTTTGCTTGTCTTCCCTGATGGAAAGCCTAGGCGGGAGTGCGGGGGAAAGTGTGGTTTGGGCTCCAAAACCAAGTATTTGCGATGACCTCTCTATGGTTTGTGGAGGTGTTTAAACTACATCCCTAACCTGGGAACACCTGTGCCCCCATAAAGATCCGTGGAGTCTGTTTCCACACCTCCAGCACACACACGAACACTTGCACAGTTATCCTGAGAGTGGGCAGCCTCCTCCAACTGAGAGCAGGGCCTTGGTTCTTATAAAATCGCTTAACTTGTCTACCCTGTTTGGTTGCCTGATACGGAGTGCTGGGGAAAGGGTGGGTTGGGCTCTAAATCCAAGTATTAGCGAGTGCTTCTCCATGGGATTTGGAGGTTATTAACCAAAAGCCCACAACATGGGAATACCTGTGCTCCTTGAAAAAAGCGTGGACTCTGTATCCCCACCACCAGAACACACATGAAGAAGTTTTCTGCTATCCTGAGTGTGGGCTGGCAATTTCAGGTGACAGAAGCGGCTGGGTTCTAATAGAATCCCTTAGCTTGTAATCCCTGAGTGTTTCCCTAGGACTGACTCTGAGAGAAACCTGGGGGTTGGGCTTTGAGGCCAAATAGTAGCGAGTGTCCCCGATGGACTGAGGAAGTATTTAGATGAATTCTCCATAAAGGGAAACACCTGAGCACCCATTCATCTGCGTGGAGTGGGGCTTCAAATCTCCCCACCACACAAGGTTGGGTTCCAGTATCCTGAGGGTGGGGTAGTTCCTCCAACTGACATCAGCGTCTTGGTTTGAATAGAATCCCTTTGCTTGTCTTCCCTGATGGTTTGCCTAGGCCAGTGTGTGGTTGAAAGTGGGATTTGGGATCTAAAACTAAGTATTAGCGTGTGCCTCTCCATGGGTAGTGGAGATGTTTAAACTACAACCCACAACTTGGGAATTACTGTGACCCCTGAAAAATGCGTGTGCTATGTTTCCCCACGTCCAGCACACACAGGAAGAAGTGTTCTGGGGTTCTGAGTGTGGGGAGGTTCCTCCAACAGACAGCAGCACCTGGGTTGTAATAGAATCCCTTAGCTTGACTTCCCTAAGTGTATTCCTAGGCCTAGCAGTAAGCGATGGTGGGGGATGGGCTCTAAAGCCAAGTATTAGTGAGTGCATCTCTGTGGGTAGTGGAGGATTTAAACTACTTCCCCAACCTTGGAACACCTGTGCCCCATAAAGATGTGTGGAATCTGTTTCCCCACCTCCATCACACCCACGGAGACGTGCTCAGGTATCCTGATTGTGGGGAGGCTCCTCCAAATGACAGCAGCGCCTGGGTTCTTAAAGAATCCCTTAGCTTGTCTTCCCTGATAGCATGCCTAGGCTGGAGAGTGGGGGAAAGTGGGGGTTGGGCTCTAAACCAAGTATAAGCGAGAGCCTATCCATGGGATGTGGGTTTTTAACCTACAACCCACAACCATGGAATAAATGTGCCCCCTGAAAGATGCTTTGACTGTTTCCCTACATCCAGCACACACACGAAGATGTGTTCTGGTATTCTGAGTGTGGGGAAGTTCCTCAAACTGACAGCAGCACCTGGATTCCATTAGTATCCCTTAGCATCTTTTACCTGAGTGTTCTCTTAGACCAGGCCATGAGGGAAAGCTGGGGGTTGGGCTTGGAGGCCACGTAGCAGTGAGTGCCCCCTGATCCATTGAGGAAGTACTTAGAGGACTTCTCCCTAAACAGAACTCCTTTTCCTGCATTCATCTGGGTGCAGTGGGGCTGCACATCTCTCCCACACCTAAGAATGTGTTCTGGAATTCTGAGTGCAGGGAAGTTCCTCCAACTGACAGCAGCGCCTGGGTTCTAATTGTATTCCTTTGCTTGTCTTCCCTGATGGAAAGCCTAGGCGGGAGTGCGGGGGAAAGTGTGGTTTGGGCTCCAAAACCAAGTATTTGCGATGACCTCTCTATGGTTTGTGGAGATTTATATACTACATCCCTAACCTGGGAACACCTGTGCCCCCATAAAGATCCGTGGAGTCTGTTTCCACACCTCCAGCACACACACGAACACTTGCACAGTTATCCTGAGAGTGGGCAGCCTCCTCCAACTGAGAGCAGGGCCTTGGTTCTTATAAAATTGCTTAACTTGTCTACCCTGTTTGGTTGCCTGATACGGAGTGCTGGGGAAAGGGTGGGTTGGGCTCTAAATCCAAGTATTAGCGAGTGCTTCTCCATGGGATTTGGAGGTTATTAACCAAAAGCCCACAACATGGGAATACCTGTGCTCCTTGAAAAAAGCGTGGACTCTGTATCCCCACCACCAGAACACACATGAAGAAGTTTTCTGCTATCCTGAGTGTGGGCTGGCAATTTCAGGTGACAGAAGCGGCTGGGTTCTAATAGAATCCCTTAGCTTGTAATCCCTGAGTGTTTCCCTAGGACTGACTCTGAGAGAAACCTGGGGGTTGGGCTTTGAGGCCAAATAGTAGCGAGTGTCCCCGATGGACTGAGGAAGTATTTAGATGAATTCTCCATAAAGGGAAACACCTGAGCACCCATTCATCTGCGTGGAGTGGGGCTTCAAATCTCCCCACCACACAAGGTTGGGTTCCAGTATCCTGAGGGTGGGGTAGTTCCTCCAACTGACATCAGCGTCTTGGTTTGAATAGAATCCCTTTGCTTGTCTTCCCTGATGGTTTGCCTAGGCCAGTGTGTGGTTGAAAGTGGGATTTGGGATCTAAAACTAAGTATTAGCGTGTGCCTCTCCATGGGTAGTGGAGATGTTTAAACTACAACCCACAACTTGGGAATTACTGTGACCCCTGAAAAATGCGTGTGCTATGTTTCCCCACGTCCAGCACACACAGGAAGAAGTGTTCTGGGGTTCTGAGTGTGGGGAGGTTCCTCCAACAGACAGCAGCACCTGGGTTGTAATAGAATCCCTTAGCTTGACTTCCCTAAGTGTTTTCCTAGGCCTAGCAGTAAGCGATGGTGGGGGATGGGCTCTAAAGCCAAGTATTAGCGAGTGCATCTCTGTGGGTAGTGGAGGATTTAAACTACTTCCCCAACCTTGGAACACCTGTGCCCCATAAAGATGCGTGGAATCTGTTTCCCCACCTCCATCACACCCACGGAGACGTGCTCAGGTATCCTGATTGTGGGGAGGCTCCTCCAAATGACAGCAGCGCCAGGGTTCTTAAAGAATCCCTTAGCTTGTCTTCCCTGATAGCATGCCTAGGCTGGAGAGTGGGGGAAAGTGGGGGTTGGGCTCTAAACCAAGTATAAGCGAGAGCCTATCCATGGGATGTGGGTTTTTAACCTACAACCCACAACCATGGAATAAATGTGCCCCCTGAAAGATGCTTTGACTGTTTCCCTACATCCAGCACACACACGAAGATGTGTTCTGGTATTCTGAGTGTGGGGAAGTTCCTCAAACTGACAGCAGCACCTGGATTCCATTAGTATCCCTTAGCTTCTTTTACCTGAGTGTTCTCTTAGACCAGGCCATGAGGGGAAGCTGGGGGTTGGGCTTGGAGGCCACGTAGCAGTGAGTGCCCCCTGATCCATTTAGGAAATTCTTAGAGGACTTCTCCCTAAACAGAACTCCTTTTCCTGCATTCATCTGGGTGCAGTGGGGCTGCACATCTCTCCCACACCTAAGAATGTGTTCTGGAATTCTGAGTGCAGGAAAGTTCCTCCAACTGACTGCAGCGCCTGGGTTCTAATTGAATCCCTTTGCTTGTCTTCCCTGATGGAAAGCCTAGGCGGGAGTGCGGGGGAAAGTGTGGTTTGGGCTCCAAAACCAAGTATTTGCGATGACCTCTCTATGGTTTGTGGAGGTGTTTAAACTACATCCCTAACCTGGGAACACCTGTGCCCCCATAAAGATCCGTGGAGTCTGTTTCCACACCTCCAGCACACACACGAACACTTGCACAGTTATCCTGAGAGTGGGCAGCCTCCTCCAACTGAGAGCAGGGCCTTGGTTCTTATAAAATCGCTTAACTTGTCTACCCTGTTTGGTTGCCTGATACGGAGTGCTGGGGAAAGGGTGGGTTGGGCTCTAAATCCAAGTATTAGCGAGTGCTTCTCCATGGGATTTGGAGGTTATTAACCAAAAGCCCACAACATGGGAATACCTGTGCTCCTTGAAAAAAGCGTGGACTCTGTATCCCCACCACCAGAACACACATGAAGAAGTTTTCTGCTATCGTGAGTGTGGGCTGGAAATTTCAGGTGACAGAAGCGGCTGGGTTCTAATAGAATCCCTTAGCTTGTAATCCCTGAGTGTTTCCCTAGGACTGACTCTGAGAGAAACCTGGGGGTTGGGCTTTGAGGCCAAATAGTAGCGAGTGTCCCCGATGGACTGAGGAAGTATTTAGATGAATTCTCCATAAAGGGAAACACCTGAGCACCCATTCATCTGCGTGGAGTGGGGCTTCAAATCTCCCCACCACACAAGGTTGGGTTCCAGTATCCTGAGGGTGGGGTAGTTCCTCCAACTGACATCAGCGTCTTGGTTTGAATAGAATCCCTTTGCTTGTCTTCCCTGATGGTTTGCCTAGGCCAGTGTGTGGTTGAAAGTGGGATTTGGGATCTAAAACTAAGTATTAGCGTGTGCCTCTCCATGGGTAGTGGAGATGTTTAAACTACAACCCACAACTTGGGAATTACTGTGACCCCTGAAAAATGCGTGTGCTATGTTTCCCCACGTCCAGCACACACAGGAAGAAGTGTTCTGGGGTTCTGAGTGTGGGGAGGTTCCTCCAACAGACAGCAGCACCTGGGTTGTAATAGAATCCCTTAGCTTGACTTCCCTAAGTGTATTCCTAGGCCTAGCAGTAAGCGATGGTGGGGGATGGGCTCTAAAGCCAAGTATTAGTGAGTGCATCTCTGTGGGTAGTGGAGGATTTAAACTACTTCCCCAACCTTGGAACACCTGTGCCCCATAAAGATGCGTGGAATCTGTTTCCCCACCTCCATCACACCCACGGAGACGTGCTCAGGTATCCTGATTGTGGGGAGGCTCCTCCAAATGACAGCAGCGCCTGGGTTCTTAAAGAATCCCTTAGCTTGTCTTCCCTGATAGCATGCCTAGGCTGGAGAGTGGGGGAAAGTGGGGGTTGGGCTCTAAACCAAGTATAAGCGAGAGCCTATCCATGGGATGTGGGTTTTTAACCTACAACCCACAACCATGGAATAAATGTGCCCCCTGAAAGATGCTTTGACTGTTTCCCTACATCCAGCACACACACGAAGATGTGTTCTGGTATTCTGAGTGTGGGGAAGTTCCTCAAACTGACAGCAGCACCTGGATTCCATTAGTATCCCTTAGCTTCTTTTACCTGAGTGTTCTCTTAGACCAGGCCATGAGGGAAAGCTGGGGGTTGGGCTTGGAGGCCACGTAGCAGTGAGTGCCCCCTGATCCATTGAGGAAGTACTTAGAGGACTTCTCCCTAAACAGAACTCCTTTTCCTGCATTCATCTGGGTGCAGTGGGGCTGCACATCTCTCCCACACCTAAGAATGTGTTCTGGAATTCTGAGTGCAGGGAAGTTCCTCCAACTGACAGCAGCGCCTGGGTTCTAATTGTATTCCTTTGCTTGTCTTCCCTGATGGAAAGCCTAGGCGGGAGTGCGGGGGAAAGTGTGGTTTGGGCTCCAAAACCAAGTATTTGCGATGACCTCTCTATGGTTTGTGGAGATGTATATACTACATCCCTAACTTGGGAACACCTGTGCCCCCATAAAGATCCGTGGAGTCTGTTTCCACACCTCCAGCACACACACGAACACTTGCACAGTTATCCTGAGAGTGGGCAGCCTCCTCCAACTGAGAGCAGGGCCTTGGTTCTTATAAAATTGCTTAACTTGTCTACCCTGTTTGGTTGCCTGATACGGAGTGCTGGGGAAAGGGTGGGTTTTGCTCTAAATCCAAGTATTAGCGAGTGCTTCTCCATGGGATTTGGAGGTTATTAACCAAAAGCCCACAACATGGGAATACCTGTGCTCCTTGAAAAAAGCGTGGACTCTGTATCCCCACCACCAGAACACACATGAAGAAGTTTTCTGCTATCCTGAGTGTGGGCTGGCAATTTCAGGTGACAGAAGCGGCTGGGTTCTAATAGAATCCCTTAGCTTGTAATCCCTGAGTGTTTCCCTAGGACTGACTCTGAGAGAAACCTGGGGGTTGGGCTTTGAGGCCAAATAGTAGCGAGTGTCCCCGATGGACTGAGGAAGTATTTAGATGAATTCTCCATAAAGGGAAACACCTGAGCACCCATTCATCTGCGTGGAGTGGGGCTTCAAATCTCCCCACCACACAAGGTTGGGTTCCAGTATCCTGAGGGTGGGGTAGTTCCTCCAACTGACATCAGCGTCTTGGTTTGAATAGAATCCCTTTGCTTGTCTTCCCTGATGGTTTGCCTAGGCCAGTGTGTGGTTGAAAGTGGGATTTGGGATCTAAAACTAAGTATTAGCGTGTGCCTCTCCATGGGTAGTGGAGATGTTTAAACTACAACCCACAACTTGGGAATTACTGTGACCCCTGAAAAATGCGTGTGCTATGTTTCCCCACGTCCAGCACACACAGGAAGAAGTGTTCTGGGGTTCTGAGTGTGGGGAGGTTCCTCCAACAGACAGCAGCACCTGGGTTGTAATAGAATCCCTTAGCTTGACTTCCCTAAGTGTTTTCCTAGGCCTAGCAGTAAGCGATGGTGGGGGATGGGCTCTAAAGCCAAGTATTAGCGAGTGCATCTCTGTGGGTAGTGGAGGATTTAAACTACTTCCCCAACCTTGGAACACCTGTGCCCTATAAAGATGCGTGGAATCTGTTTCCCCACCTCCAGCACACCCACGGAGACGTGCTCAGGTATCCTGATTGTGGGGAGGCTCCTCCAAATGACAGCAGCGCCTGGGTTCTTAAAGAATCCCTTAGCTTGTCCTCCCTGATAGCATGCTTAGGCTGGAGAGTGGGGGAAAGTGGGGGTTGGGCTCTAAACCAAGTATAAGCGAGAGCCTAATCATGGGATGTGGGTTTTTAACCTACAACCCACAACCATGGAATAAATGTGCCCCCTGAAAGATGCTTTGACTGTTTCCCTACATCCAGCACACACACGAAGATGTGTTCTGGTATTCTGAGTGTGGGGAAGTTCCTCAAACTGACAGCAGCACCTGGATTCCATTAGTATCCCTTAGCTTCTTTTACCTGAGTGTTCTCTTAGACCAGGTCATGAGGGAAAGCTGGGGGTTGGGCTTGGAAGCCACGTAGCAGTGAGTGCCCCCTGATCCGTTGAGGAAGTACTTAGAGGACTTCTCCCTAAACAGAACTCCTTTTCCTGCATTCATCTGGGTGCAGTGGGGCTGCACATCTCTCCCACACCTAAGAATGTGTTCTGGAATTCTGAGTGCAGGGAAGTTCCTCCAACTGACAGCAGCGCCTGGGTTCTAATTGTATCCCTTTGCTTGTCTTCCCTGATGGAAAGCCTAGGCGGGAGTGCGGGGGAAAGTGTGGTTTGGGCTCCAAAACCAAGTATTTGCGATGACCTCTCTATGGTTTGTGGAGATGTATAAACTACATCCCTAACCTGGGAACACCTGTGCCCCCATAAAGATCCGTGGAGTCTGTTTCCACACCTCCAGCACACACACGAACACTTGCACAGTTATCCTGAGAGTGGGCAGCCTCCTCCAACTGAGAGCAGGGCCTTGGTTCTTATAAAATTGCTTAACTTGTCTACCCTGTTTGGTTGCCTGATACGGAGTGCTGGGGAAAGGGTGGGTTGGGCTCTAAATCCAAGTATTAGCGAGTGCTTCTCCATGGGATTTGGAGGTTATTAACCAAAAGCCCACAACATGGGAATACCTGTGCTCCTTGAAAAAAGCGTGGACTCTGTATCCCCACCACCAGAACACACATGAAGAAGTTTTCTGCTATCCTGAGTGTGGGCTGGCAATTTCAGGTGACAGAAGCGGCTGGGTTCTAATAGAATCCCTTAGCTTGTAATCCCTGAGTGTTTCCCTAGGACTGACTCTGAGAGAAACCTGGGGGTTGGGCTTTGAGGCCAAATAGTAGCGAGTGTCCCCGATGGACTGAGGAAGTATTTAGATGAATTCTCCATAAAGGGAAACACCTGAGCACCCATTCATCTGCGTGGAGTGGGGCTTCAAATCTCCCCACCACACAAGGTTGGCTTCCAGTATCCTGAGGGTGGGGTAGTTCCTCCAACTGACATCAGCGTCTTGGTTTGAATAGAATCCCTTTGCTTGTCTTCCCTGATGGTTTGCCTAGGCCAGTGTGTGGTTGAAAGTGGGATTTGGGATCTAAAACTAAGTATTAGCGTGTGCCTCTCCATGGGTAGTGGAGATGTTTAAACTACAACCCACAACTTGGGAATTACTGTGACCCCTGAAAAATGCGTGTGCTATGTTTCCCCACGTCCAGCACACACAGGAAGAAGTGTTCTGGGGTTCTGAGTGTGGGGAGGTTCCTCCAACAGACAGCAGCACCTGGGTTGTAATAGAATCCCTTAGCTTGACTTCCCTAAGTGTTTTCCTAGGCCTAGCAGTAAGCGATGGTGGGGGATGGGCTCTAAAGCCAAGTATTAGCGAGTGCATCTCTGTGGGTAGTGGAGGATTTTAAACTTCTTCCCCAACCTTGGAACACCTGTGCCCCATAAAGATGCGTGGAATCTGTTTCCCCACCTCCAGCACACACACGGAGACGTGCTCAGGTATCCTGATTGTGGGGAGGCTCCTCCAAATGACAGCAGCGCCTGGGTTCTAAAAGAATCCCTTAGCTTGACTTCCCTGATGGCATGGCTAGGCTGGAGAGTGGGGGAAAGTGGGGGTTGGGCTCTAAACCAAGTATAAGCGAGAGCCTATCCATGGGATGTGGGTTTTTAACCTACAACCCACAACCATGGAATAAATGTGCCCCCTGAAAGATGCTTTGACTGTTTCCCTACATCCAGCACACACACGAAGAAGTGTTCTGGTATTCTGAGTGTGGGGAAGTTCCTCAAACTGACAGCAGCACCTGGATTCTATTAGTATCCCTTAGCTTCTGTTCCCTGAGTGTTCTTTTAGGCCAGGCCATGAGGGAAAGCTGAGGGTTGGTCTTGGAGACCACGTAGCAGTGAGTGCCCCCTGATCCATTGAGGAAGTACTTAGAGGACTTCTCCCTAAACGGAACACCTTTTCCTGCTTTCATCTGGGTGCAGTGGGGCTGCACATCTCTCCCACACCTAAGAATGTGTTCTGGAATTCTGAGTGCAGGGAAGTTCCTCCAACTGACAGCAGCGCCTGGGTTCTAATTGAATCCCTTTGCTTGTCTTCCCTGATGGAAAGCCTAGGCGGGAGTGCGGGGGAAAGTGTGGTTTGGGCTCCAAAACCAAGTATTTGCGATGACCTCTCTATGGTTTGTGGAGGTGTTTAAACTACATCCCTAACCTGGGAACACCTGTGCCCCCATAAAGATCCGTGGAGTCTGTTTCCACACCTCCAGCACACACACGAACACTTGCACAGTTATCCTGAGAGTGGGCAGCCTCCTCCAACTGAGAGCAGGGCCTTGGTTCTTATAAAATCGCTTAACTTGTCTACCCTGTTTGGTTGCCTGATACGGAGTGCTGGGGAAAGGGTGGGTTGGGCTCTAAATCCAAGTATTAGCGAGTGCTTCTCCATGGGATTTGGAGGTTATTAACCAAAAGCCCACAACATGGGAATACCTGTGCTCCTTGAAAAAAGCGTGGACTCTGTATCCCCACCACCAGAACACACATGAAGAAGTTTTCTGCTATCCTGAGTGTGGGCTGGCAATTTCAGGTGACAGAAGCGGCTGGGTTCTAATAGAATCCCTTAGCTTGTAATCCCTGAGTGTTTCCCTAGGACTGACTCTGAGAGAAACCTGGGGGTTGGGCTTTGAGGCCAAATAGTAGCGAGTGTCCCCGATGGACTGAGGAAGTATTTAGATGAATTCTCCATAAAGGGAAACACCTGAGCACCCATTCATCTGCGTGGAGTGGGGCTTCAAATCTCCCCACCACACAAGGTTGGCTTCCAGTATCCTGAGGGTGGGGTAGTTCCTCCAACTGACATCAGCGTCTTGGTTTGAATAGAATCCCTTTGCTTGTCTTCCCTGATGGTTTGCCTAGGCCAGTGTGTGGTTGAAAGTGGGATTTGGGATCTAAAACTAAGTATTAGCGTGTGCCTCTCCATGGGTAGTGGAGATGTTTAAACTACAACCCACAACTTGGGAATTACTGTGACCCCTGAAAAATGCGTGTGCTATGTTTCCCCACGTCCAGCACACACAGGAAGAAGTGTTCTGGGGTTCTGAGTGTGGGGAGGTTCCACCAACAGACAGCAGCACCTGGGTTGTAATAGAATGACTTAGCTTGACTTCCCTAAGTGTTTTCCTAGGCCTAGCAGTAAGCGATGGTGGGGGATGGGCTCTAAAGCCAAGTATTAGCGAGTGCATCTCTGTGGGTAGTGGAGGGTTTTAAACTACTTCCCCAACCTTGGAACACCTGTGCCCCATAAAGATGCGTGGAACCTGTTTCCCCACCTCCAGCACACACACGGAGACGTGCTCAGGTATCCTGATTGTGGGGAGGCTCCTCCAAATGACAGCAGCGCCTGGGTTCTAAAAGAATCCCTTAGCTTGACTTCCCTGATGGCATGCCTAGGCTGGAGAGTGGGGGAAAGTGGGGATTGGGCTCTAAACCAAGTATAAGCGAGAGCCTATCCATGGGATGTGGGTTTTTAAACTACAACCCACAACCATGGAATAAATGTGCCCCCTGAAAGATGCTTTGACTGTTTCCCTACATCCAGCACACACACGAAGATGTGTTCTTGTATTCTGAGTGTGGAGAAGTTCCTCAAACTGACAGCAGCACCTGGATTCTCTTAGTATCCCTTAGCTTCTGTTCCCTGAGTGTTCTTTTAGGCCAGGCCATGAGGGAAATCTGGGGGTTGGGCTTGGAGGCCACGTAGCAGTGAGTGCCCCCTGATCCATTGAGGAAGTACTTAGAGGACTTCTCCCTAAACGGAACACCTTTTCCTGCATTCATCTGGGTGCAGTGGGGCTGCACATCTCTCCCACACCTAAGAATGTGTTCTGGAATTCTGAGTGCAGGGAAGTTCCTCCAACTGACAGCAGCGCCTGGGTTCTAATTGAATCCCTTTGCTTGTCTTCCCTGATGGAAAGCCTAGGCGGGAGTGCGGGGGAAAGTGTGGTTTGGGCTCCAAAACCAAGTATTTGCGATGACCTCTCTATGGTTTGTGGAGGTGTTTAAACTACATCCCTAACCTGGGAACACCTGTGCCCCCATAAAGATCCGTGGAGTCTGTTTCCACACCTCCAGCACACACACGAACACTTGCACAGTTATCCTGAGAGTGGGCAGCCTCCTCCAACTGAGAGCAGGGCCTTGGTTCTTATAAAATCGCTTAACTTGTCTACCCTGTTTGGTTGCCTGATACGGAGTGCTGGGGAAAGGGTGGGTTGGGCTCTAAATCCAAGTATTAGCGAGTGCTTCTCCATGGGATTTGGAGGTTATTAACCAAAAGCCCACAACATGGGAATACCGGTGCTCCTTGAAAAAAGCGTGGACTCTGTATCCCCACCACCAGAACACACATGAAGAAGTTTTCTGCTATCCTGAGTGTGGGCTGGCAATTTCAGGTGACAGAAGCGGCTGGGTTCTAATAGAATCCCTTAGCTTGTAATCCCTGAGTGTTTCCCTAGGACTGACTCTGAGAGAAACCTGGGGGTTGGGCTTTGAGGCCAAATAGTAGCGAGTGTCCCCGATGGACTGAGGAAGTATTTAGATGAATTCTCCATAAAGGGAAACTCCTGAGCACCCATTCATCTGCGTGGAGTGGGGCTTCAAATCTCCCCACCACACAAGGTTGGGTTCCAGTATCCTGAGGGTGGGGTAGTTCCTCCAACTGACATCAGCGTCTTGGTTTGAATAGAATCCCTTTGCTTGTCTTCCCTGATGGTTTGCCTAGGCCAGTGTGTGGTTGAAAGTGGGATTTGGGATCTAAAACTAAGTATTAGCGTGTGCCTCTCCATGGGTAGTGGAGATGTTTAAACTACAACCCACAACTTGGGAATTACTGTGACCCCTGAAAAATGCGTGTGCTATGTTTCCCCACGTCCAGCACACACAGGAAGAAGTGTTCTGGGGTTCTGAGTGTGGGGAGGTTCCTCCAACAGACAGCAGCACCTGGGTTGTAATAGAATCCCTTAGCTTGACTTCCCTAAGTGTTTTCCTAGGCCTAGCAGTAAGCGATGGTGGGGGATGGGCTCTAAAGCCAAGTATTAGCGAGTGCATCTCTGTGGGTAGTGGAGGGTTTTAAACTACTTCCCCAACCTTGGAACACCTGTGCCCCATAAAGATGCGTGGAATCTGTTTCCCCACCTCCAGCACACACACGGAGACGTGCTCAGGTATCCTGATTGTGGGGAGGCTCCTCCAAATGACAGCAGCGCCTGGGTTCTAAAAGAATCCCTTAGCTTGTCTTCCCTGATGGCATGCCTAGGCTGGAGAGTGGGGGAAAGTGGGGGTTGGGCTCTAAACCAAGTATAAGCGAGAGCCTATCCATGGGATGTGGGTTTTTAACCTACAACCCACAGCCATGGAATAAATGTGCCCCCTGAAAGATGCTTTGACTGTTTCCCTACATCCAGCACACACACGAAGAAGTGTTCTGGTATTCTGAGTGTGGGGAAGTTCCTCAAACTGACAGCATCACCTGGATTCTATTAGTATCCCTTAGCTTCTGTTCCCTGAGTGTTCTTTTAGGCTAGGCCATGAGGGAAAGCTGAGGGTTGGGCTTGGATGCCACGTAGCAGTGAGTGCCCCCTGATCCATTTAGGAAGTACTTAGAGGACTTCTCCCTAAACGGAACACCTTTTCCTGCATTCATCTGGGTGCAGTGGGGCTGCACATCTCTCCCACACCTAAGAATGTGTTCTGGAATTCTGAGTGCAGGGAAGTTCCTCCAACTGACAGCAGCGCCTGGGTTCTAATTGAATCCCTTTGCTTGTCTTCCCTGATGGAAAGCCTAGGCGGGAGTGCGGGGGAAAGTGTGGTTTGGGCTCCAAAACCAAGTATTTGCGATGACCTCTCTATGGTTTGTGGAGGTGTTTAAACTACATCCCTAACCTGGGAACACCTGTGCCCCCATAAAGATCCGTGGAGTCTGTTTCCACACCTCCAGCACACACACGAACACTTGCACAGTTATCCTGAGAGTGGGCAGCCTCCTCCAACCTAGAGCAGTGCCTTGGTTCTTATAAAATCGCTTAACTTGTCTACCCTGTTTGGTTGCCTGATACGGAGTGCTGGGGAAAGGGTGGGTTGGGCTCTAAATCCAAGTATTAGCGAGTGCTTCTCCATGGGATTTGGAGGTTATTAACCAAAAGCCCACAACATGGGAATACCGGTGCTCCTTGAAAAAAGCGTGGACTCTGTATCCCCACCACCAGAACACACATGAAGAAGTTTTCTGCTATCCTGAGTGTGGGCTGGCAATTTCAGGTGACAGAAGCGGCTGGGTTCTAATAGAATCCCTTAGCTTGTAATCCCTGAGTGTTTCCCTAGGACTGACTCTGAGAGAAACCTGGGGGTTGGGCTTTGAGGCCAAATAGTAGCGAGTGTCCCCGATGGACTGAGGAAGTATTTAGATGAATTCTCCATAAAGGGAAACACCTGAGCACCCATTCATCTGCGTGGAGTGGGGCTTCAAATCTCCCCACCACACAAGGTTGGGTTCCAGTATCCTGAGGGTGGGGTAGTTCCTCCAACTGACATCAGCGTCTTGGTTTGAATAGAATCCCTTTGCTTGTCTTCCCTGATGGTTTGCCTAGGCCAGTGTGTGGTTGAAAGTGGGATTTGGGATCTAAAACTAAGTATTAGCGTGTGCCTCTCCATGGGTAGTGGAGATGTTTAAACTACAACCCACAACTTGGGAATTAATGTGACCCCTGAAAAATGCGTGTGCTATGTTTCCCCACGTCCAGCACACACAGGAAGAAGTGTTCTGGGGTTCTGAGGGTGGGGAGGATTATCCAACAGACAGCAGCACCTGGGTTGTAATAGAATCCCTTTGCTTGACTTCCCTAAGTGTTTTCCTAGGCCTAGCAGTAAGCGATGGTGGGGGATGGGCTCTAAAGCCAAGTATTAGCGAGTGCATCTCTGTGGGTAGTGGAGGGTTTTAAACTACTTCCCCAAACTTGGAACACTTGTGCCCCATAAAGATGCGTGGAATCTGTTTCCCCACCTCCAGCACACACACGGAGACGTGCTCAGGTATCCTGATTGTGGGGAGGCTCCTCCAAATGACAGCAGCGCCTGGGTTCTAAAAGAATCCCTTAGCTTGTCTTCCCTGATGGCATGCCTAGGCTGGAGATTGGGGGAAAGTGGGGGTTGGGCTCTAAATCAAGTATAAGCGATAGCCTATCCATGGGATGTGGGTTTTTAACCTACAACAAACAACCATGGAATAAATGTGCCCCCTGAAAGATGCTTTGACTGTGTCCCTACATCCAGCACACACACGAAGATGTGTTCTGGTATTCTGAGTGTGGGGAAGTTCCTCAAACTGACAGCAGCACCTGGATTCTATTAGTATCCCTTAGCTTCTGTTCCCTGAGTGTTCTTTTAGGCCAGGCCATGAGGGAAAGCTGAGGGTTGGACTTGGAGTCCACGTAGCAGTGAGTGCCCCCTGATCCATTGAGGAAGTACTTAGAGGACTTCTCCCTAAAGGGAACACATTTTCCTGCATTCATCTGGGTGCAGTGGGGCTGCACAACTCTCCCACACCTAAGAATGTGTTCTGGAATTCTGAGTGCAGGGAAGTTCCTCCAACTGACAGCAGCGCCTGGGTTCTAATTGAATCCCTTTGCTTGTCTTCCACGATGGAAAGCCTAGGCGGGAGTGCGGGGGAAAGTGTGGTTTGGGCTCCAAAGCCAAGTATTGGCGATGACCTCTCTATGGTTTGTGGAGGTGTTTAAACTACATCCCTAACCTGGGAACACCTGTGCCCCCATAAAGATCCGTGGAGTCTGTTTCCACACCTCCAGCACACACACGAACACTTGCACAGTTATCCTGAGAGTGGGCAGCCTCCTCCAACTGAGAGCAGGGCCTTGGTTCTTATAAAATCGTTTAACTTGTCTACCCTGTTTGGTTGCCTGATACGGAGTGCTGGGGAAAGGGTGGGTTGGGCTCTAAATCCAAGTATTAGCGAGTGCTTCTCCATGGGATTTGGAGGTTATTAACCAAAAGCCCACAACATGGGAATACCTGTGCTCCTTGAAAAAAGCGTGGACTCTGTATCCCCACCACCAGAACACACATGAAGAAGTTTTCTGCTATCCTGAGTGTGGGCTGGCAATTTCAGGTGACAGAAGCGGCTGGGTTCTAATAGAATCCCTTAGCTTCTAATCCCTGAGTGTTTCCCTAGGACTGACTCTGAGAGAAACCTGGGGGTTGGGCTTTGAGGCCAAATAGTAGCGAGTGTCCCCGATGGACTGAGGAAGTATTTAGATGAATTCTCCATAAAGGGAAACTCCTGAGCACCCATTCATCTGCGTGGAGTGGGGCTTCAAATCTCCCCACCACACAAGGTTGGGTTCCAGTATCCTGAGGGTGGGGTAGTTCCTCCAACTGACATCAGCGTCTTGGTTTGAATAGAATCCCTTTGCTTGTCTTCCCTGATGGTTTGCCTAGGCCAGTGTGTGGTTGAAAGTGGGATTTGGGATCTAAAACTAAGTATTAGCGTGTGCCTCTCCATGGGTAGTGGAGATGTTTAAACTACAACCCACAACTTGGGAATTACTGTGACCCCTGAAAAATGCGTGTGCTATGTTTCCCCACGTCCAGCACACACAGGAAGAAGTGTTCTGGGGTTCTGAGTGTGGGGAGGTTCCACCAACAGACAGCAGCACCTGGGTTGTAATAGAATGACTTAGCTTGACTTCCCTAAGTGTTTTCCTAGGCCTAGCAGTAAGCGATGGTGGGGGATGGGCTCTAAATCCAAGTATTAGCGAGTGCATCTCTGTGGGTAGTGGAGGGTTTTAAACTACTTCCCCAACCTTGGAACACCTGTGCCCCATAAAGATGCGTGGAATCTGTTTCCCCACCTCCAGCACACACACGGAGACGTGCTCAGGTATCCTGATTGTGGGGAGGCTCCTCCAAATGACAGCAGCGCCTGGGTTCTAAAAGAATCCCTTAGCTTGCCTTCCCTGATGGCATGGCTAGGCTGGAGAGTGGGGGAAAGTGGGGGTTGGGCTCTAAACCAAGTATAAGCGAGAGCCTATCCATGGGATGTGGGTTTTTAACCTACAACCCACAACCATGGAATAAATGTGCCCCCTGAAAGATGCTTTGACTGTTTCCCTACATCCAGCACACACACGAAGAAGTGTTCTGGTATTCTGAGTGTGGGGAAGTTCCTCAAACTGACAGCAGCACCTGGATTCTATTAGTATCCCTTAGCTTCTGTTCCCTGAGTGTTCTTTTAGGCCAGGCCATGAGGGAAAGCTGAGGGTTGGGCTTGGAGGCCACGTAGCAGTGAGTGCCCCCTGATCCATTGAGGAAGTACTTAGAGGACTTCTCCCTAAACGGAACACCTTTTCCTGCATTCATCTGGGTGCAGTGGGGCTGCACATCTCTCCCACACCTAAGAATGTGTTCTGGAATTCTGAGTGCAGGGAAGTTCCTCCAACTGACAGCAGCGCCTGGGTTCTAATTGAATCCCTTTGCTTGTCTTCCCTGATGGAAAGCCTAGGCGGGAGTGCGGGGGAAAGTGTGGTTTGGGCTCCAAAACCAAGTATTTGCGATGACCTCTCTATGGTTTGTGGAGGTGTTTAAACTACATCCCTAACCTGGGAACACCTGTGCCCCCATAAAGATCCGTGGAGTCTGTTTCCACACCTCCAGCACACACACGAACACTTGCACAGTTATCCTGAGAGTGGGCAGCCTCCTCCAACTGAGAGCAGGGCCTTGGTTCTTATAAAATCGCTTAACTTGTCTACCCTGTTTGGTTGCCTGATACGGAGTGCTGGGGAAAGGGTGGGTTGGGCTCTAAATCCAAGTATTAGCGAGTGCTTCTCCATGGGATTTGGAGGTTACTAACCAAAAGCCCACAACATGGGAATACCTGTGCTCCTTGAAAAAAGCGTGGACTCTGTATCCCCACCACCAGAACACACATGAAGAAGTTTTCTGCTATCCTGAGTGTGGGCTGGCAATTTCAGGTGACAGAAGCGGCTGGGTTCTAATAGAATCCCTTAGCTTGTAATCCCTGAGTGTTTCCCTAGGACTGACTCTGAGAGAAACCTGGGGGTTGGGCTTTGAGGCCAAATAGTAGCGAGTGTCCCCGATGGACTGAGGAAGTATTTAGATGAATTCTCCATAAAGGGAAACACCTGAGCACCCATTCATCTGCGTGGAGTGGGGCTTCAAATCTCCCCACCACACAAGGTTGGGTTCCAGTATCCTGAGGGTGGGGTAGTTCCTCCAACTGACATCAGCGTCTTGGTTTGAATAGAATCCCTTTGCTTGTCTTCCCTGATGGTTTGCCTAGGCCAGTGTGTGGTTGAAAGTGGGATTTGGGATCTAAAACTAAGTATTAGCGTGTGCCTCTCCATGGGTAGTGGAGATGTTTAAACTACAACCCACAACTTGGGAATTACTGTGACCCCTGAAAAATGCGTGTGCTATGTTTCCCCACGTCCAGCACACACAGGAAGAAGTGTTCTGGGGTTCTGAGTGTGGGGAGGTTCCTCCAACAGACAGCAGCACCTGGGTTGTAATAGAATCCCTTAGCTTGACTTCCCTAAGTGTTTTCCTAGGCCTAGCAGTAAGCGATGGTGGGGGATGGGCTCTAAAGCCAAGTATTAGCGAGTGCATCTCTGTGGGTAGTGGAGGGTTTTAAACTACTTCCCCAACCTTGGAACACCTGTGCCCCATAAAGATGCGTGGAATCTGTTTCCCCACCTCCAGCACACACACGGAGACGTGCTCAGGTATCCTGATTGTGGGGAGGCTCCTCCAAATGACAGCAGCGCCTGGGTTCTAAAAGAATCCCTTAGCTTGTCTTCCCTGATGGCATGCCTAGGCTGGAGAGTGGGGGAAAGTGGGGGTTGGGCTCTAAACCAAGTATAAGCGAGAGCCTATCCATGGGATGTGGGTTTTTAACCTACAACCCACAACCATGGAATAAATGTGCCCCCTGAAAGATGCTTTGACTGTTTCCCTACATCCAGCACACACACGAAGAAGTGTTCTGGTATTCTGAGTGTGGGGAAGTTCCTCAAACTGACAGCAGCACCTGGATTCTATTAGTATCCCTTAGCTTCTGTTCCCTGAGTGTTCTTTTAGGCCAGGCCATGAGGGAAAGCTGAGGGTTGGGCTTGGAGGCCACGTAGCAGTGAGTGCCCCCTGATCCATTGAGGAAGTACTTAGAGGACTTCTCCCTAAACGGAACACCTTTTCCTGCATTCATCTGGGTGCAGTGGGGCTGCACATCTCTCCCACATCTAAGAATGTGTTCTGGAATTCTGAGTGCAGGGAAGTTCCTCCAACTGACAGCAGCGCCTGGGTTCTAATTGAATCCCTTTGCTTGTCTTCCCTGATGGAAAGCCTAGGCGGGAGTGCGGGGGAAAGTGTGGTTTGGGCTCCAAAACCAAGTATTTGCGATGACCTCTCTATGGTTTGTGGAGGTGTTTAAACTACATCCCTAACCTGGGAACACCTGTGCCCCCATAAAGATCCGTGGAGTCTGTTTCCACACCTCCAGCACACACACGAACACTTGCACAGTTATCCTGAGAGTGGGCAGCCTCCTCCAACTGAGAGCAGGGCCTTGGTTCTTATAAAATCGCTTAACTTGTCTACCCTGTTTGGTTGCCTGATACGGAGTGCTGGGGAAAGGGTGGGTTGGGCTCTAAATCCAAGTATTAGCGAGTGCTTCTCCATGGGATTTGGAGGTTATTAACCAAAAGCCCACAACATGGGAATACCTGTGCTCCTTGAAAAAAGCGTGGACTCTGTATCCCCACCACCAGAACACACATGAAGAAGTTTTCTGCTATCCTGAGTGTGGGCTGGCAATTTCAGGTGACAGAAGTGGCTGGGTTCTAATAGAATCCCTTAGCTTGTAATCCCTGAGTGTTTCCCTAGGACTGACTCTGAGAGAAACCTGGGGGTTGGGCTTTGAGGCCAAATAGTAGCGAGTGTCCCCGATGGACTGAGGAAGTATTTAGATGAATTCTCCATAAAGGGAAACTGCTGAGCACCCATTCATCTGCGTGGAGTGGGGCTTCAAATCTCCCCACCACACAAGGTTGGCTTCCAGTATCCTGAGGGTGGGGTAGTTCCTCCAACTGACATCAGCGTCTTGGTTTGAATAGAATCCCTTTGCTTGTCTTCCCTGATGGTTTGCCTAGGCCAGTGTGTGGTTGAAAGTGGGATTTGGGATCTAAAACTAAGTATTAGCGTGTGCCTCTCCATGGGTAGTGGAGATGTTTAAACTACAACCCACAACTTGGGAATTACTGTGACCCCTGAAAAATGCGTGTGCTATGTTTCCCCACGTCCAGCACACACAGGAAGAAGTGTTCTGGGGTTCTGAGTGTGGGGAGGATTATCCAACAGACAGCAGCACCTGGGTTGTAATAGAATCCCTTTGCTTGACTTCCCTAAGTGTTTTCCTAGGCCTAGCAGTAAGCGATGGTGGGGGATGGGCTCTAAAGCCAAGTATTAGCGAGTGCATCTCTGTGGGTAGTGGAGGGTTTTAAACTACTTCCCCAACCTTGGAACACCTGTGCCCCATAAAGATGCGTGGAAACTGTTTCCCCACCTACAGCACACACACGGAGACGTGCTCAGGTATCCTGATTGTGGGGAGGCTCCTCCAAATGACAGCAGCGCCTGGGTTCTAAAAGAATCCCTTAGCTTGTCTTCCCTGATGGCATGCCTAGGCTGGAGAGTGGGGGAAAGTGGGGGTTGGGCTCTAAATCAAGTATAAGCGAGAGCCTATCCATGGGATGTGGGTTTTTAACCTACAACCCACAACCATGGAATAAATGTGCCCCCTGAAAGATGCTTTGACTGTTTCCCTACATCCAGCACACACACGAAGTTGTGTTCTGGTATTCTGAGTGTGGGGAAGTTCCTCAAACTGACAGCAGCACCTGGATTCTATTAGTATCCCTTAGCTTCTGTTCCCTGAGTGTTCTTTTAGGCCAGGCCATGAGGGAAAGCTGAGGGTTGGGCTTGGAGGCCACGTAGCAGTGAGTGCCCCCTGATCCATTGAGAAAGTACTTAGAGGACTTCTCCCTAAACGGAACACCTTTTCCTGCATTCATCTGGGTGCAGTGGGGCTGCACATCTCTCCCACACCTAAGAATGTGTTCTGGAATTCTGAGTGCAGGGAAGTTCCTCCAACTGACAGCAGCGCCTGGGTTCTAATTGAATCCCTTTGCTTGTCTTCCCTGATGGAAAGCCTAGGCGGGAGTGCGGGGGAAAGTGTGGTTTGGGCTCCAAAACCAAGTATTTGCGATGACCTCTCTATGGTTTGTGGAGGTGTTTAAACTACATCCCTAACCTGGGAACACCTGTGCCCCCATAAAGATCCGTGGAGTCTGTTTCCACACCTCCAGCACACACACGAACACTTGCACAGTTATCCTGAGAGTGGGCAGCCTCCTCCAACTGAGAGCAGGGCCTTGGTTCTTATAAAATCGCTTAACTTGTCTACCCTGTTTGGTTGCCTGATACGGAGTGCTGGGGAAAGGGTGGGTTGGGCTCTAAATCCAAGTATTAGCGAGTGCTTCTCCATGGGATTTGGAGGTTATTAACCAAAAGCCCACAACATGGGAATACCTGTGCTCCTTGAAAAAAGCGTGGACTCTGTATCCCCACCACCAGAACACACATGAAGAAGTTTTCTGCTATCCTGAGTGTGGGCTGGCAATTTCAGGTGACAGAAGCGGCTGGGTTCTAATAGAATCCCTTAGCTTGTAATCCCTGAGTGTTTCCCTAGGACTGACTCTGAGAGAAACCTGGGGGTTGGGCTTTGAGGCCAAATAGTAGCGAGTGTCCCCGATGGACTGAGGAAGTATTTAGATGAATTCTCCATAAAGGGAAACACCTGAGCACCCATTCATCTGCGTGGAGTGGGGCTTCAAATCTCCCCACCACACAAGGTTGGGTTCCAGTATCCTGAGGGTGGGGTAGTTCCTCCAACTGACATCAGCGTCTTGGTTTGAATAGAATCCCTTTGCTTGTCTTCCCTGATGGTTTGCCTAGGCCAGTGTGTGGTTGAAAGTGGGATTTGGGATCTAAAACTAAGTATTAGCGTGTGCCTCTCCATGGGTAGTGGAGATGTTTAAACTACAACCCACAACTTGGGAATTACTGTGACCCCTGAAAAATGCGTGTGCTATGTTTCCCCACGTCCAGCACACACAGGAAGAAGTGTTCTGGGGTTCTGAGTGTGGGGAGGATTATCCAACAGACAGCAGCACCTGGGTTGTAATAGAATCCCTTTGCTTGACTTCCCTAAGTGTTTTCCTAGGCCTAGCAGTAAGCGATGGTGGGGGATGGGCTCTAAAGCCAAGTATTAGCGAGTGCATCTCTGTGGGTTGTGGAGGGTTTTAAACTACTTCCCCAACCTTGGAACACTTGTGCCCCATAAAGATGCGTGGAATCTGTTTCCCCACCTCCAGCACACACACGGAGACGTGCTCAGGTATCCTGATTGTGGGGAGGCTCCTCCAAATGACAGCAGCGCCTCGGTTCTAAAAGAATCCCTTAGCTTGTCTTCCCTGATGGCATGCCTAGGCTGGAGATTGGGGGAAAGTGGGGGTTGGGCTGTAAATCAAGTATAAGCGAGAGCCTATCCATGGGATGTGGGTTTTTAACCTACAACAAACAACCATGGAATAAATGTGCCCCCTGAAAGATGCTTTGACTGTTTCCCTACATCCAGCACACACACGAAGATGTGTTCTGGTATTCTGAGTGTGGGGAAGTTCCTCAAACTGACAGCAGCACCTGGATTCTATTAGTATCCCTTAGCTTCTGTTCCCTGAGTGTTCATTTAGGCCAGGCCATGAGGGAAAGCTGAGGGTTGGGCTTGGAGGCCACGTAGCAGTGAGTGCCCCCTGATCCATTGAGGAAGTACTTAGAGGACTTCTCCCTAAAGGGAACACCTTTTCCTGCATTCATCTGGGTGCAGTGGGGCTGCACAACTCTCCCACACCTAAGAATGTGTTCTGGAATTCTGAGTGCAGGGAAGTTCCTCCAACTGACAGCAGCGCCTGGGTTCTAATTGAATCCCTTTGCTTGTCTTCCACGATGGAAAGCCTAGGCGGGAGTGCGGGGGAAAGTGTGGTTTGGGCTCCAAAGCCAAGTATTGGCGATGACCTCTCTATGGTTTGTGGAGGTGTTTAAACTACATCCCTAACCTGGGAACACCTGTGCCCCCATAAAGATCCGTGGAGTCTGTTTCCACACCTCCAGCACACACACGAACACTTGCACAGTTATCCTGAGAGTGGGCAGCCTCCTCCAACTGAGAGCAGGGCCTTGGTTCTTATAAAATCGCTTAACTTGTCTACCCTGTTTGGTTGCCTGATACGGAGTGCTGGGGAAAGGGTGGGTTGGGCTCTAAATCCAAGTATTAGCGAGTGCTTCTCCATGGGATTTGGAGGTTATTAACCAAAAGCCCACAACATGGGAATACCTGTGCTCCTTGAAAAAAGCGTGGACTCTGTATCCCCACCACCAGAACACACATGAAGAAGTTTTCTGCTATCCTGAGTGTGGGCTGGCAATTTCAGGTGACAGAAGCGGCTGGGTTCTAATAGAGTCCCTTAGCTTGTAATCCATGAGTGTTTCCCTAGGACTGACTCTGAGAGAAACCTGGGGGTTGGGCTTTGAGGCCAAATAGTAGCGAGTGTCCCCGATGGACTGAGGAAGTATTTAGATGAATTCTCCATAAAGGGAAACTCCTGAGCACCCATTCATCTGCGTGGAGTGGGGCTTCAAATCTCCCCACCACACAAGGTTGGGTTCCAGTATCCTGAGGGTGGGGTAGTTCCTCCAACTGACATCAGCGTCTTGGTTTGAATAGAATCCCTTTGCTTGTCTTCCCTGATGGTTTGCCTAGGCCAGTGTGTGGTTGAAAGTGGGATTTGGGATCTAAAACTAAGTATTAGCGTGTGCCTCTCCATGGGTAGTGGAGATGTTTAAACTACAACCCACAACTTGGGAATTACTGTGACCCCTGAAAAATGCGTGTGCTATGTTTCCCCACGTCCAGCACACACAGGAAGAAGTGTTCTGGGGTTCTGAGTGTGGGGAGGTTCCACCAACAGACAGCAGCACCTGGGTTGTAATAGAATGACTTAGCTTGACTTCCCTAAGTGTTTTCCTAGGCCTAGCAGTAAGCGATGGTGGGGGATGGGCTCTAAATCCAAGTATTAGCGAGTGCATCTCTGTGGGTAGTGGAGGGTTTTAAACTACTTCCCCAACCTTGGAACACCTGTGCCCCATAAAGATGCGTGGAATCTGTTTCCCCACCTCCAGCACACACACGGAGACGTGCTCAGGTATCCTGATTGTGGGGAGGATCCTCCAAATGACAGCAGCGCCTGGGTTCTAAAAGTATCCCTTAGCTTGTCTTCCCTGATGGCATGCCTAGGCTGGAGAGTGGGGGAAAGTGGGGGTTGGGCTCTAAACCAAGTATAAGCGAGAGCCTATCCATGGGATGTGGGTTTTTAACCTACAACCCACAACCATGGAATAAATGTGCCCCCTGAAAGATGCTTTGACTGTTTCCCTACATCCAGCACACACACGAAGAAGTGTTCTGGTATTCTGAGTGTGGGGAAGTTCCTCAAACTGACAGCAGCACCTGGATTCTATTAGTATCCCTTAGCTTCTGTTCCCTGAGTGTTATTTTAGGCCAGGCCATGAGGGAAAGCTGAGGGTTGGGCTTGGAGGCCACGTAGCAGTGAGTGCCCCCTGATCCATTGAGGAAGTACTTAGAGGACTTCTCCCTAAACGGAACACCTTTTCCTGCATTCATCTGGGTGCAGTGGGGCTGCACATCTCTCCCACACCTAAGAATGTGTTCTGGAATTCTGAGTGCAGGGAAGTTCCTCCAACTGACAGCAGCGCCTGGGTTCTAATTGAATCCCTTTGCTTGTCTTCCCTGATGGAAAGCCTAGGCGGGAGTGCGGGGGAAAGTGTGGTTTGGGCTCCAAAACCAAGTATTTGCGATGACCTCTCTATGGTTTGTGGAGGTGTTTAAACTACATCCCTAACCTGGGAACACCTGTGCCCCCATAAAGATCCGTGGAGTCTGTTTCCACACCTCCAGCACACACACGAACACTTGCACAGTTATCCTGAGAGTGGGCAGCCTCCTCCAACTGAGAGCAGGGCCTTGGTTCTTATAAAATCGCTTAACTTGTCTACCCTGTTTGGTTGCCTGATACGGAGTGCTGGGGAAAGGGTGGGTTGGGCTCTAAATCCAAGTATTAGCGAGTGCTTCTCCATGGGATTTGGAGGTTATTAACCAAAAGCCCACAACATGGGAATACCTGTGCTCCTTGAAAAAAGCGTGGACTCTGTATCCCCACCACCAGAACACACATGAAGAAGTTTTCTGCTATCCTGAGTGTGGGCTGGCAATTTCAGGTGACAGAAGCGGCTGGGTTCTAATAGAATCCCTTAGCTTGTAATCCCTGAGTGTTTCCCTAGGACTGACTCTGAGAGAAACCTGGGGGTTGGGCTTTGAGGCCAAATAGTAGCGAGTGTCCCCGATGGACTGAGGAAGTATTTAGATGAATTCTCCATAAAGGGAAACTCCTGAGCACCCATTCATCTGCGTGGAGTGGGGCTTCAAATCTCCCCACCACACAAGGTTGGGTTCCAGTATCCTGAGGGTGGGGTAGTTCCTCCAACTGACATCAGCGTCTTGGTTTGAATAGAATCCCTTTGCTTGTCTTCCCTGATGGTTTGCCTAGGCCAGTGTGTGGTTGAAAGTGGGATTTGGGATCTAAAACTAAGTATTAGCGTGTGCCTCTCCATGGGTAGTGGAGATGTTTAAACTACAACCCACAACTTGGGAATTACTGTGACCCCTGAAAAATGCGTGTGCTATGTTTCCCCACGTCCAGCACACACAGGAAGAAGTGTTCTGGGGTTCTGAGTGTGGGGAGGTTCCTCCAACAGACAGCAGCACCTGGGTTGTAATAGAATGACTTAGCTTGACTTCCCTAAGTGTTTTCCTAGGCCTAGCAGTAAGCGATGGTGGGGGATGGGCTCTAAAGCCAAGTATTAGCGAGTGCATCTCTGTGGGTAGTGGAGGGTTTTAAACTACTTCCCCAACCTTGGAACACCTGTGCCCCATAAAGATGCGTGGAATCTGTTTCCCCACCTCCAGCACACACACGGAGACGTGCTCAGGTATCCTGATTGTGGGGAGGCTCCTCCAAATGACAGCAGCGCCTGGGTTCTAAAAGAATCCTTTAGCTTGTCTTCCCTGAAGGCATGCCTAGGCTGGAGAGTGGGGGAAAGTGGGGGTTGGGCTCTAAACCAAGTATAAGCGAGAGCCTATCCATGGGATGTGGGTTTTTAACCTACAACCCACAACCATGGAATAAATGTGCCCCCTGAAAGATGCTTTGACTGTTTCCCTACATCCAGCACACACACGAAGATGTGTTCTTGTATTCTGAGTGTGGGGAAGTTCCTCAAACTGACAGCAGCACCTGGATTCTATTAGTATCCCTTAGCTTCTGTTCCCTGAGTGTTCTTTTAGGCCAGGCCATGAGGGAAAGCTGGGGGTTGGGCTTGGAGGCCACGTAGCAGTGAGTGCCCCCTGATCCATTGAGGAAGTACTTAGAGGACTTCTCCCTAAAGGGGACACCTTTTCCTGCATTCATCTGGGTGCAGTGGGGCTGCACATCTCTCCCACACCTAAGAATGTGTTCTGGAATTCTGAGTGCAGGGAAGTTCCTCCAACTGACAGCAGCGCCTGGGTTCTAATTGAATCCCTTTGCTTGTCTTCCCTGATGGAAAGCCTAGGCGGGAGTGCGGGGGAAAGTGTGGTTTGGGCTCCAAAACCAAGTAATTGCGATGACCTCTCTTTGGTTTGTGGAGATGTTTGAACTACATCCCTAACCTGGGAACACCTGTGCCCCCATAAAGATCCGTGGAGTCTGTTTCCACACCTCCAGCACACACACGAACACTTGCACAGTTATCCTGAGAGTGGGCAGCCTCCTCCAACTGAGAGCAGGGCCTTGGTTCTTATAAAATCGCTTAACTTGTCTACCCTGTTTGGTTGCCTGATACGGAGTGCTGGGGAAAGGGTGGGTTGGGCTCTAAATCCAAGTATTAGCGAGTGCTTCTCCATGGGATTTGGAGGTTATTAACCAAAAGCCCACAACATGGGAATACCTGTGCTCCTTGAAAAAAGCGTGGACTCTGTATCCCCACCACCAGAACACACATGAAGAAGTTTTCTGCTATCCTGAGTGTGGGCTGGCAATTTCAGGTGACAGAAGCGGCTGGGTTCTAATAGAATCCCTTAGCTTGTAATCCCTGAGTGTTTCCCTAGGACTGACTCTGAGAGAAACCTGGGGGTTGGGCTTTGAGGCCAAATAGTAGCGAGTGTCCCCGATGGACTGAGGAAGTGTTTAGATGAATTCTCCATAAAGGGAAACACCTGAGCACCCATTCATCTGCGTGGAGTGGGGCTTCAAATCTCCCCACCACACAAGGTTGGGTTCCAGTATCCTGAGGGTGGGGTAGTTCCTCCAACTGACATCAGCGTCTTGGTTTGAATAGAATCCCTTTGCTTGTCTTCCCTGATGGTTTGCCTAGGCCAGTGTGTGGTTGAAAGTGGGATTTGGGATCTAAAACTAAGTATTAGCGTGTGCCTCTCCATGGGTAGTGGAGATGTTTAAACTACAACCCACAACTTGGGAATTACTGTGACCCCTGAAAAATGCGTGTGCTATGTTTCCCCACGTCCAGCACACACAGGAAGAAGTGTTCTGGGGTTCTGAGTGTGGGGAGGTTCCTCCAACAGACAGCAGCACCTGGGTTGTAATAGAATCCCTTAGCTTGACTTCCCTAAGTGTTTTCCTAGGCCTAGCAGTAAGCGATGGTGGGGGATGGGCTCTAAAGCCAAGTATTAGCGAGTGCATCTCTGTGGGTAGTGGAGGGTTTTAAACTACTTCCCCAACCTTGGAACACCTGTGCCCCATAAAGATGCGTGGAATCTGTTTCCCCACCTCCAGCACACACACGGAGACGTGCTCAGGTATCCTGATTGTGGGGAGGCTCCTCCAAATGACAGCAGCGCCTGGGTTCTAAAAGAATCCTTTAGCTTGTCTTCCCTGAAGGCATGCCTAGGCTGGAGAGTGGGGGAAAGTGGGGATTGGGCTCTAAACCAAGTATAAGCGAGAGCCTATCCATGGGATGTGGGTTTTTAACCTACAACCCACAACCATGGAATAAATGTGCCCCCTGAAAGATGCTTTGACTGTTTCCCTACATCCAGCACACACACGAAGATGTGTTCTTGTATTCTGAGTGTGGGGAAGTTCCTCAAACTGACAGCAGCACCTGGATTCTATTAGTATCCCTTAGCTTCTGTTCCCTGAGTGTTCTTTTAGGCCAGGCCATGAGGGAAAGCTGGGGGTTGGGCGTGGAGGCCACGTAGCAGTGAGTGCCCCCTGATCCATTGAGGAAGTACTTAGAGGACTTCTCCCTAAAGGGAACACCTTTTCCTGCATTCATCTGGGTGCAGTGGGGCTGCACATCTCTCCCACACCTAAGAATGTGTTCTGGAATTCTGAGTGCAGGGAAGTTCCTCCAACTGACAGCAGCGCCTGGGTTCTAATTGAATCCCTTTGCTTGTCTTCCCTGATGGAAAGCCTAGGCGGGAGTGCGGGGGAAAGTGTGGTTTGGGCTCCAAAACCAAGTATTTGCGATGACCTCTCTATGGTTTGTGGAGGTGTTTAAACTACATCCCTAACCTGGGAACACCTGTGCCCCCATAAAGATCCGTGGAGTCTGTTTCCACACCTCCAGCACACACACGAACACTTGCACAGTTATCCTGAGAGTGGGCAGCCTCCTCCAACTGAGAGCAGGGCCTTGGTTCTTATAAAATCGCTTAACTTGTCTACCCTGTTTGGTTGCCTGATACGGAGTGCTGGGGAAAGGGTGGGTTGGGCTCTAAATCCAAGTATTAGCGAGTGCTTCTCCATGGGATTTGGAGGTTATTAACCAAAAGCCCACAACATGGGAATACCTGTGCTCCTTGAAAAAAGCGTGGACTCTGTATCCCCACCACCAGAACACACATGAAGAAGTTTTCTGCTATCCTGAGTGTGGGCTGGCAATTTCAGGTGACAGAAGCGGCTGGGTTCTAATAGAATCCCTTAGCTTGTAATCCCTGAGTGTTTCCCTAGGACTGACTCTGAGAGAAACCTGGGGGTTGGGCTTTGAGGCCAAATAGTAGCGAGTGTCCCCGATGGACTGAGGAAGTATTTAGATGAATTCTCCATAAAGGGAAACACCTGAGCACCCATTCATCTGCGTGGAGTGGGGCTTCAAATCTCCCCACCACACAAGGTTGGGTTCCAGTATCCTGAGGGTGGGGTAGTTCCTCCAACTGACATCAGCGTCTTGGTTTGAATAGAATCCCTTTGCGTGTCTTCCCTGATGGTTGGCCTAGGCCAGTGTGTGGTTGAAAGTGGGATTTGGGATCTAAAACTAAGTATTAGCGTGTGCCTCTCCATGGGTAGTGGAGATGTTTAAACTACAACCCACAACTTGGGAATTACTGTGACCCCTGAAAAATGCGTGTGCTATGTTTCCCCACGTCCAGCACACACAGGAAGAAGTGTTCTGGGGTTCTGAGTGTGGGGAGGTTCCTCCAACAGACAGCAGCACCTGGGTTGTAATAGAATCCCTTAGCTTGACTTCCCTAAGTGTTTTCCTAGGCCTAGCAGTAAGCGATGGTGGGGGATGGGCTCTAAAGCCAAGTATTAGCGAGTGCATCTCTGTGGGTAGTGGAGGGTTTTAAACTACTTCCCCAACCTTGGAACACCTGTGCCCCATAAAGATGCGTGGAATCTGTTTCCCCACCTCCAGCACACACACGGAGACGTGCTCAGGTATCCTGATTGTGGGGAGGCTCCTCCAAATGACAGCAGCGCCTGGGTTCTTAAAGAATCCCTTAGCTTGTCTTCCCTGATAGCATGCCTAGGCTGGAGAGTGGGTGAAAGTGGGGGTTGGGCTCTAAACCAAGTATAAGCGAGAGCCTATCCATGGGATGTGGGTTTTTAACCTACAACCCACAACCATGGAATAAATGTGCCCCCTGAAAGATTCTTTGACTGTTTCCCTACATCCAGCACACACACGAAGATGTGTTCTTGTATTCTGAGTGTGGGGAAGTTCCTCAAACTGACAGCAGCACCTGGATTCCATTAGTATCCCTTAGCTTATTTTACCTGAGTGTTCTCTTAGACCAGGCCATGAGGGAAAGCTGGGGGTTGGGCTTGGAGGCCACGTAGCAGTGAGTGCCCCCTGATCCTTTGAGGAAGTACTTAGAGGACTTCTCCCTAAACAGAACTCCTTTTCCTGCATTCATCTGGGTGCAGTGGGGCTGCACATCTCTCCCACACCTAAGAATGTGTTCTGGAATTCTGAGTGCAGGGAAGTTCCTCCAACTGACAGCAGCGCCTGGGTTCTAATTGAATCCCTTTGCTTGTCTTCCACGATGGAAAGCCTAGGCGGGAGTGCGGGGGAAAGTGTGGTTTGGGCTCCAAAGCCAAGTATTGGCGATGACCTCTCTATGGTTTGTGGAGGTGTTTAAACTACATCCCTAACCTGGGAACACCTGTGCCCCCATAAAGATCCGTGGAGTCTGTTTCCACACCTCCAGCACACACACGAACACTTGCACAGTTATCCTGAGAGTGGGCAGCCTCCTCCAACTGAGAGCAGGGCCTTGGTTCTTATAAAATCGTTTAACTTGTCTACCCTGTTTGGTTGCCTGATACGGAGTGCTGGGGAAAGGGTGGGTTGGGCTCTAAATCCAAGTATTAGCGAGTGCTTCTCCATGGGATTTGGAGGTTATTAACCAAAAGCCCACAACATGGGAATACCTGTGCTCCTTGAAAAAAGCGTGGACTCTGTATCCCCACCACCAGAACACACATGAAGAAGTTTTCTGCTATCCTGAGTGTGGGCTGGCAATTTCAGGTGACAGAAGCGGCTGGGTTCTAATAGAATCCCTTAGCTTCTAATCCCTGAGTGTTTCCCTAGGACTGACTCTGAGAGAAACCTGGGGGTTGGGCTTTGAGGCCAAATAGTAGCGAGTGTCCCCGATGGACTGAGGAAGTATTTAGATGAATTCTCCATAAAGGGAAACTCCTGAGCACCCATTCATCTGCGTGGAGTGGGGCTTCAAATCTCCCCACCACACAAGGTTGGGTTCCAGTATCCTGAGGGTGGGGTAGTTCCTCCAACTGACATCAGCGTCTTGGTTTGAATAGAATCCCTTTGCTTGTCTTCCCTGATGGTTTGCCTAGGCCAGTGTGTGGTTGAAAGTGGGATTTGGGATCTAAAACTAAGTATTAGCGTGTGCCTCTCCATGGGTAGTGGAGATGTTTAAACTACAACCCACAACTTGGGAATTACTGTGACCCCTGAAAAATGCGTGTGCTATGTTTCCCCACGTCCAGCACACACAGGAAGAAGTGTTCTGGGGTTCTGAGTGTGGGGAGGTTCCACCAACAGACAGCAGCACCTGGGTTGTAATAGAATGACTTAGCTTGACTTCCCTAAGTGTTTTCCTAGGCCTAGCAGTAAGCGATGGTGGGGGATGGGCTCTAAATCCAAGTATTAGCGAGTGCATCTCTGTGGGTAGTGGAGGGTTTTAAACTACTTCCCCAACCTTGGAACACCTGTGCCCCATAAAGATGCGTGGAATCTGTTTCCCCACCTCCAGCACACACACGGAGACGTGCTCAGGTATCCTGATTGTGGGGAGGCTCCTCCAAATGACAGCAGCGCCTGGGTTCTAAAAGAATCCCTTAGCTTGCCTTCCCTGATGGCATGGCTAGGCTGGAGAGTGGGGGAAAGTGGGGGTTGGGCTCTAAACCAAGTATAAGCGAGAGCCTATCCATGGGATGTGGGTTTTTAACCTACAACCCACAACCATGGAATAAATGTGCCCCCTGAAAGATGCTTTGACTGTTTCCCTACATCCAGCACACACACGAAGAAGTGTTCTGGTATTCTGAGTGTGGGGAAGTTCCTCAAACTGACAGCAGCACCTGGATTCTATTAGTATCCCTTAGCTTCTGTTCCCTGAGTGTTCTTTTAGGCCAGGCCATGAGGGAAAGCTGAGGGTTGGGCTTGGAGGCCACGTAGCAGTGAGTGCCCCCTGATCCATTGAGGAAGTACTTAGAGGACTTCTCCCTAAACGGAACACCTTTTCCTGCATTCATCTGGGTGCAGTGGGGCTGCACATCTCTCCCACACCTAAGAATGTGTTCTGGAATTCTGAGTGCAGGGAAGTTCCTCCAACTGACAGCAGCGCCTGGGTTCTAATTGAATCCCTTTGCTTGTCTTCCCTGATGGAAAGCCTAGGCGGGAGTGCGGGGGAAAGTGTGGTTTGGGCTCCAAAACCAAGTATTTGCGATGACCTCTCTATGGTTTGTGGAGGTGTTTAAACTACATCCCTAACCTGGGAACACCTGTGCCCCCATAAAGATCCGTGGAGTCTGTTTCCACACCTCCAGCACACACACGAACACTTGCACAGTTATCCTGAGAGTGGGCAGCCTCCTCCAACTGAGAGCAGGGCCTTGGTTCTTATAAAATCGCTTAACTTGTCTACCCTGTTTGGTTGCCTGATACGGAGTGCTGGGGAAAGGGTGGGTTGGGCTCTAAATCCAAGTATTAGCGAGTGCTTCTCCATGGGATTTGGAGGTTACTAACCAAAAGCCCACAACATGGGAATACCTGTGCTCCTTGAAAAAAGCGTGGACTCTGTATCCCCACCACCAGAACACACATGAAGAAGTTTTCTGCTATCCTGAGTGTGGGCTGGCAATTTCAGGTGACAGAAGCGGCTGGGTTCTAATAGAATCCCTTAGCTTGTAATCCCTGAGTGTTTCCCTAGGACTGACTCTGAGAGAAACCTGGGGGTTGGGCTTTGAGGCCAAATAGTAGCGAGTGTCCCCGATGGACTGAGGAAGTATTTAGATGAATTCTCCATAAAGGGAAACACCTGAGCACCCATTCATCTGCGTGGAGTGGGGCTTCAAATCTCCCCACCACACAAGGTTGTGTTCCAGTATCCTGAGGGTGGGGTAGTTCCTCCAACTGACATCAGCGTCTTGGTTTGAATAGAATCCCTTTGCTTGTCTTCCCTGATGGTTTGCCTAGGCCAGTGTGTGGTTGAAAGTGGGATTTGGGATCTAAAACTAAGTATTAGCGTGTGCCTCTCCATGGGTAGTGGAGATGTTTAAACTACAACCCACAACTTGGGAATTACTGTGACCCCTGAAAAATGCGTGTGCTATGTTTCCCCACGTCCAGCACACACAGGAAGAAGTGTTCTGGGGTTCTGAGTGTGGGGAGGTTCCTCCAACAGACAGCAGCACCTGGGTTGTAATAGAATCCCTTAGCTTGACTTCCCTAAGTGTTTTCCTAGGCCTAGCAGTAAGCGATGGTGGGGGATGGGCTCTAAAGCCAAGTATTAGCGAGTGCATCTCTGTGGGTAGTGGAGGGTTTTAAACTACTTCCCCAACCTTGGAACACCTGTGCCCCATAAAGATGCGTGGAATCTGTTTCCCCACCTCCAGCACACACACGGAGACGTGCTCAGGTATCCTGATTGTGGGGAGGCTCCTCCAAATGACAGCAGCGCCTGGGTTCTAAAAGAATCCCTTAGCTTGTCTTCCCTGATGGCATGCCTAGGCTGGAGAGTGGGGGAAAGTGGGGGTTGGGCTCTAAACCAAGTATAAGCGAGAGCCTATCCATGGGATGTGGGTTTTTAACCTACAACCCACAACCATGGAATAAATGTGCCCCCTGAAAGATGCTTTGACTGTTTCCCTACATCCAGCACACACACGAAGAAGTGTTCTGGTATTCTGAGTGTGGGGAAGTTCCTCAAACTGACAGCAGCACCTGGATTCTATTAGTATCCCTTAGCTTCTGTTCCCTGAGTGTTCTTTTAGGCCAGGCCATGAGGGAAAGCTGAGGGTTGGGCTTGGAGGCCACGTAGCAGTGAGTGCCCCCTGATCCATTGAGGAAGTACTTAGAGGACTTCTCCCTAAACGGAACACCTTTTCCTGCATTCATCTGGGTGCAGTGGGGCTGCACATCTCTCCCACACCTAAGAATGTGTTCTGGAATTCTGAGTGCAGGGAAGTTCCTCCAACTGACAGCAGCGCCTGGGTTCTAATTGAATCCCTTTGCTTGTCTTCCCTGATGGAAAGCCTAGGCGGGAGTGCGGGGGAAAGTGTGGTTTGGGCTCCAAAACCAAGTATTTGCGATGACCTCTCTATGGTTTGTGGAGGTGTTTAAACTACATCCCTAACCTGGGAACACCTGTGCCCCCATAAAGATCCGTGGAGTCTGTTTCCACACCTCCAGCACACACACGAACACTTGCACAGTTATCCTGAGAGTGGGCAGCCTCCTCCAACTGAGAGCAGGGCCTTGGTTCTTATAAAATCGCTTAACTTGTCTACCCTGTTTGGTTGCCTGATACGGAGTGCTGGGGAAAGGGTGGGTTGGGCTCTAAATCCAAGTATTAGCGAGTGCTTCTCCATGGGATTTGGAGGTTATTAACCAAAAGCCCACAACATGGGAATACCTGTGCTCCTTGAAAAAAGCGTGGACTCTGTATCCCCACCACCAGAACACACATGAAGAAGTTTTCTGCTATCCTGAGTGTGGGCTGGCAATTTCAGGTGACAGAAGTGGCTGGGTTCTAATAGAATCCCTTAGCTTGTAATCCCTGAGTGTTTCCCTAGGACTGACTCTGAGAGAAACCTGGGGGTTGGGCTTTGAGGCCAAATAGTAGCGAGTGTCCCCGATGGACTGAGGAAGTATTTAGATGAATTCTCCATAAAGGGAAACTGCTGAGCACCCATTCATCTGCGTGGAGTGGGGCTTCAAATCTCCCCACCACACAAAGTTGGCTTCCAGTATCCTGAGGGTGGGGTAGTTCCTCCAACTGACATCAGCGTCTTGGTTTGAATAGAATCCCTTTGCTTGTCTTCCCTGATGGTTTGCCTAGGCCAGTGTGTGGTTGAAAGTGGGATTTGGGATCTAAAACTAAGTATTAGCGTGTGCCTCTCCATGGGTAGTGGAGATGTTTAAACTACAACCCACAACTTGGGAATTACTGTGACCCCTGAAAAATGCGTGTGCTATGTTTCCCCACGTCCAGCACACACAGGAAGAAGTGTTCTGGGGTTCTGAGTGTGGGGAGGATTATCCAACAGACAGCAGCACCTGGGTTGTAATAGAATCCCTTTGCTTGACTTCCCTAAGTGTTTTCCTAGGCCTAGCAGTAAGCGATGGTGGGGGATGGGCTCTAAAGCCAAGTATTAGCGAGTGCATCTCTGTGGGTAGTGGAGGGTTTTAAACTACTTCCCCAACCTTGGAACACCTGTGCCCCATAAAGATGCGTGGAAACTGTTTCCCCACCTACAGCACACACACGGAGACGTGCTCAGGTATCCTGATTGTGGGGAGGCTCCTCCAAATGACAGCAGCGCCTGGGTTCTAAAAGAATCCCTTAGCTTGTCTTCCCTGATGGCATGCCTAGGCTGGAGAGTGGGGGAAAGTGGGGGTTGGGCTCTAAATCAAGTATAAGCGAGAGCCTATCCATGGGATGTGGGTTTTTAACCTACAACCCACAACCATGGAATAAATGTGCCCCCTGAAAGATGCTTTGACTGTTTCCCTACATCCAGCACACACACGAAGTTGTGTTCTGGTATTCTGAGTGTGGGGAAGTTCCTCAAACTGACAGCAGCACCTGGATTCTATTAGTATCCCTTAGCTTCTGTTCCCTGAGTGTTCTTTTAGGCCAGGCCATGAGGGAAAGCTGAGGGTTGGGCTTGGAGGCCACGTAGCAGTGAGTGCCCCCTGATCCATTGAGAAAGTACTTAGAGGACTTCTCCCTAAACGGAACACCTTTTCCTGCATTCATCTGGGTGCAGTGGGGCTGCACATCTCTCCCACACCTAAGAATGTGTTCTGGAATTCTGAGTGCAGGGAAGTTCCTCCAACTGACAGCAGCGCCTGGGTTCTAATTGAATCCCTTTGCTTGTCTTCCCTGATGGAAAGCCTAGGCGGGAGTGCGGGGGAAAGTGTGGTTTGGGCTCCAAAACCAAGTATTTGCGATGACCTCTCTATGGTTTGTGGAGGTGTTTAAACTACATCCCTAACCTGGGAACACCTGTGCCCCCATAAAGATCCGTGGAGTCTGTTTCCACACCTCCAGCACACACACGAACACTTGCACAGTTATCCTGAGAGTGGGCAGCCTCCTCCAACTGAGAGCAGGGCCTTGGTTCTTATAAAATCGCTTAACTTGTCTACCCTGTTTGGTTGCCTGATACGGAGTGCTGGGGAAAGGGTGGGTTGGGCTCTAAATCCAAGTATTAGCGAGTGCTTCTCCATGGGATTTGGAGGTTATTAACCAAAAGCCCACAACATGGGAATACCTGTGCTCCTTGAAAAAAGCGTGGACTCTGTATCCCCACCACCAGAACACACATGAAGAAGTTTTCTGCTATCCTGAGTGTGGGCTGGCAATTTCAGGTGACAGAAGCGGCTGGGTTCTAATAGAATCCCTTAGCTTGTAATCCCTGAGTGTTTCCCTAGGACTGACTCTGAGAGAAACCTGGGGGTTGGGCTTTGAGGCCAAATAGTAGCGAGTGTCCCCGATGGACTGAGGAAGTATTTAGATGAATTCTCCATAAAGGGAAACACCTGAGCACCCATTCATCTGCGTGGAGTGGGGCTTCAAATCTCCCCACCACACAAGGTTGGGTTCCAGTATCCTGAGGGTGGGGTAGTTCCTCCAACTGACATCAGCGTCTTGGTTTGAATAGAATCCCTTTGCTTGTCTTCCCTGATGGTTTGCCTAGGCCAGTGTGTGGTTGAAAGTGGGATTTGGGATCTAAAACTAAGTATTAGCGTGTGCCTCTCCATGGGTAGTGGAGATGTTTAAACTACAACCCACAACTTGGGAATTACTGTGACCCCTGAAAAATGCGTGTGCTATGTTTCCCCACGTCCAGCACACACAGGAAGAAGTGTTCTGGGGTTCTGAGTGTGGGGAGGATTATCCAACAGACAGCAGCACCTGGGTTGTAATAGAATCCCTTTGCTTGACTTCCCTAAGTGTTTTCCTAGGCCTAGCAGTAAGCGATGGTGGGGGATGGGCTCTAAAGCCAAGTATTAGCGAGTGCATCTCTGTGGGTAGTGGAGGGTTTTAAACTACTTCCCCAACCTTGGAACACTTGTGCCCCATAAAGATGCGTGGAATCTGTTTCCCCACCTCCAGCACACACACGGAGACGTGCTCAGGTATCCTGATTGTGGGGAGGCTCCTCCAAATGACAGCAGCGCCTCGGTTCTAAAAGAATCCCTTAGCTTGTCTTCCCTGATGGCATGCCTAGGCTGGAGATTGGGGGAAAGTGGGGGTTGGGCTGTAAATCAAGTATAAGCGAGAGCCTATCCATGGGATGTGGGTTTTTAACCTACAACAAACAACCATGGAATAAATGTGCCCCCTGAAAGATGCTTTGACTGTTTCCCTACATCCAGCACACACACGAAGATGTGTTCTGGTATTCTGAGTGTGGGGAAGTTCCTCAAACTGACAGCAGCACCTGGATTCTATTAGTATCCCTTAGCTTCTGTTCCCTGAGTGTTCATTTAGGCCAGGCCATGAGGGAAAGCTGAGGGTTGGGCTTGGAGGCCACGTAGCAGTGAGTGCCCCCTGATCCATTGAGGAAGTACTTAGAGGACTTCTCCCTAAAGGGAACACCTTTTCCTGCATTCATCTGGGTGCAGTGGGGCTGCACAACTCTCCCACACCTAAGAATGTGTTCTGGAATTCTGAGTGCAGGGAAGTTCCTCCAACTGACAGCAGCGCCTGGGTTCTAATTGAATCCCTTTGCTTGTCTTCCACGATGGAAAGCCTAGGCGGGAGTGCGGGGGAAAGTGTGGTTTGGGCTCCAAAGCCAAGTATTGGCGATGACCTCTCTATGGTTTGTGGAGGTGTTTAAACTACATCCCTAACCTGGGAACACCTGTGCCCCCATAAAGATCCGTGGAGTCTGTTTCCACACCTCCAGCACACACACGAACACTTGCACAGTTATCCTGAGAGTGGGCAGCCTCCTCCAACTGAGAGCAGGGCCTTGGTTCTTATAAAATCGCTTAACTTGTCTACCCTGTTTGGTTGCCTGATACGGAGTGCTGGGGAAAGGGTGGGTTGGGCTCTAAATCCAAGTATTAGCGAGTGCTTCTCCATGGGATTTGGAGGTTATTAACCAAAAGCCCACAACATGGGAATACCTGTGCTCCTTGAAAAAAGCGTGGACTCTGTATCCCCACCACCAGAACACACATGAAGAAGTTTTCTGCTATCCTGAGTGTGGGCTGGCAATTTCAGGTGACAGAAGCGGCTGGGTTCTAATAGAGTCCCTTAGCTTGTAATCCATGAGTGTTTCCCTAGGACTGACTCTGAGAGAAACCTGGGGGTTGGGCTTTGAGGCCAAATAGTAGCGAGTGTCCCCGATGGACTGAGGAAGTATTTAGATGAATTCTCCATAAAGGGAAACTCCTGAGCACCCATTCATCTGCGTGGAGTGGGGCTTCAAATCTCCCCACCACACAAGGTTGGGTTCCAGTATCCTGAGGGTGGGGTAGTTCCTCCAACTGACATCAGCGTCTTGGTTTGAATAGAATCCCTTTGCTTGTCTTCCCTGATGGTTTGCCTAGGCCAGTGTGTGGTTGAAAGTGGGATTTGGGATCTAAAACTAAGTATTAGCGTGTGCCTCTCCATGGGTAGTGGAGATGTTTAAACTACAACCCACAACTTGGGAATTACTGTGACCCCTGAAAAATGCGTGTGCTATGTTTCCCCACGTCCAGCACACACAGGAAGAAGTGTTCTGGGGTTCTGAGTGTGGGGAGGTTCCACCAACAGACAGCAGCACCTGGGTTGTAATAGAATGACTTAGCTTGACTTCCCTAAGTGTTTTCCTAGGCCTAGCAGTAAGCGATGGTGGGGGATGGGCTCTAAATCCAAGTATTAGCGAGTGCATCTCTGTGGGTAGTGGAGGGTTTTAAACTACTTCCCCAACCTTGGAACACCTGTGCCCCATAAAGATGCGTGGAATCTGTTTCCCCACCTCCAGCACACACACGGAGACGTGCTCAGGTATCCTGATTGTGGGGAGGATCCTCCAAATGACAGCAGCGCCTGGGTTCTAAAAGTATCCCTTAGCTTGTCTTCCCTGATGGCATGCCTAGGCTGGAGAGTGGGGGAAAGTGGGGGTTGGGCTCTAAACCAAGTATAAGCGAGAGCCTATCCATGGGATGTGGGTTTTTAACCTACAACCCACAACCATGGAATAAATGTGCCCCCTGAAAGATGCTTTGACTGTTTCCCTACATCCAGCACACACACGAAGAAGTGTTCTGGTATTCTGAGTGTGGGGAAGTTCCTCAAACTGACAGCAGCACCTGGATTCTATTAGTATCCCTTAGCTTCTGTTCCCTGAGTGTTCTTTTAGGCCAGGCCATGAGGGAAAGCTGAGGGTTGGGCTTGGAGGCCACGTAGCAGTGAGTGCCCCCTGATCCATTGAGGAAGTACTTAGAGGACTTCTCCCTAAACGGAACACCTTTTCCTGCATTCATCTGGGTGCAGTGGGGCTGCACATCTCTCCCACACCTAAGAATGTGTTCTGGAATTCTGAGTGCAGGGAAGTTCCTCCAACTGACAGCAGCGCCTGGGTTCTAATTGAATCCCTTTGCTTGTCTTCCCTGATGGAAAGCCTAGGCGGGAGTGCGGGGGAAAGTGTGGTTTGGGCTCCAAAACCAAGTATTTGCGATGACCTCTCTATGGTTTGTGGAGGTGTTTAAACTACATCCCTAACCTGGGAACACCTGTGCCCCCATAAAGATTCGTGGAGTCTGTTTCCACACCTCCAGCACACACACGAACACTTGCACAGTTATCCTGAGAGTGGGCAGCCTCCTCCAACTGAGAGCAGGGCCTTGGTTCTTATAAAATCGCTTAACTTGTCTACCCTGTTTGGTTGCCTGATACGGAGTGCTGGGGAAAGGGTGGGTTGGGCTCTAAATCCAAGTATTAGCGAGTGCTTCTCCATGGGATTTGGAGGTTATTAACCAAAAGCCCACAACATGGGAATACCTGTGCTCCTTGAAAAAAGCGTGGACTCTGTATCCCCACCACCAGAACACACATGAAGAAGTTTTCTGCTATCCTGAGTGTGGGCTGGCAATTTCAGGTGACAGAAGCGGCTGGGTTCTAATAGAATCCCTTAGCTTGTAATCCCTGAGTGTTTCCCTAGGACTGACTCTGAGAGAAACCTGGGGGTTGGGCTTTGAGGCCAAATAGTAGCGAGTGTCCCCGATGGACTGAGGAAGTATTTAGATGAATTCTCCATAAAGGGAAACTCCTGAGCACCCATTCATCTGCGTGGAGTGGGGCTTCAAATCTCCCCACCACACAAGGTTGGGTTCCAGTATCCTGAGGGTGGGGTAGTTCCTCCAACTGACATCAGCGTCTTGGTTTGAATAGAATCCCTTTGCTTGTCTTCCCTGATGGTTTGCCTAGGCCAGTGTGTGGTTGAAAGTGGGATTTGGGATCTAAAACTAAGTATTAGCGTGTGCCTCTCCATGGGTAGTGGAGATGTTTAAACTACAACCCACAACTTGGGAATTACTGTGACCCCTGAAAAATGCGTGTGCTATGTTTCCCCACGTCCAGCACACACAGGAAGAAGTGTTCTGGGGTTCTGAGTGTGGGGAGGTTCCTCCAACAGACAGCAGCACCTGGGTTGTAATAGAATGACTTAGCTTGACTTCCCTAAGTGTTTTCCTAGGCCTAGCAGTAAGCGATGGTGGGGGATGGGCTCTAAAGCCAAGTATTAGCGAGTGCATCTCTGTGGGTAGTGGAGGGTTTTAAACTACTTCCCCAACCTTGGAACACCTGTGCCCCATAAAGATGCGTGGAATCTGTTTCCCCACCTCCAGCACACACACGGAGACGTGCTCAGGTATCCTGATTGTGGGGAGGCTCCTCCAAATGACAGCAGCGCCTGGGTTCTAAAAGTATCCTTTAGCTTGTCTTCCCTGATGGCATGCCTAGGCTGGAGAGTGGGGGAAAGTGGGGGTTGGGCTCTAAACCAAGTATAAGCGAGAGCCTATCCATGGGATGTGGGATTTTAACCTACAACCCACAACCATGGAATAAATGTGCCCCCTGAAAGATGCTTTGACTGTTTCCCTACATCCAGCACACACACGAAGATGTGTTCTTGTATTCTGAGTGTGGGGAAGTTCCTCAAACTGACAGCAGCACCTGGATTCAATTAGTATCCCTTAGCTTCTGTTCCTTGAGTGTTCTTTTAGGCCAGGCCATGAGGGAAAGCTGGGGGTTGGGCTTGGAGGCCACGTAGCAGTGAGTGCCCCCTGATCCATTGAGGAAGTACTTAGAGGACTTCTCCCTAAAGGGAACACCTTTTCCTGCATTCATCTGGGTGCAGTGGGGCTGCACATCTCTCCCACACCTAAGAATGTGTTCTGGAATTCTGAGTGCAGGGAAGTTCCTCCAACTGACAGCAGCGCCTGGGTTCTAATTGAATCCCTTTGCTTGTCTTCCCTGATGGAAAGCCTAGGCGGGAGTGCGGGGGAAAGTGTGGTTTGGGCTCCAAAACCAAGTAATTGCGATGACCTCTCTTTGGTTTGTGGAGATGTTTAAACTACATCCCTAACCTGGGAACACCTGTGCCCCCATAAAGATCCGTGGAGTCTGTTTCCACACCTCCAGCACACACACGAACACTTGCACAGTTATCCTGAGAGTGGGCAGCCTCCTCCAACTGAGAGCAGGGCCTTGGTTCTTATAAAATCGCTTAACTTGTTTACCCTGTTTGGTTGCCTGATACGGAGTGCTGGGGAAAGGGTGGGTTGGGCTCTAAATCCAAGTATTAGCGAGTGCTTCTCCATGGGATTTGGAGGTTATTAACCAAAAGCCCACAACATGGGAATACCTGTGCTCCTTGAAAAAAGCGTGGACTCTGTATCCCCACCACCAGAACACACATGAAGAAGTTTTCTGCTATCCTGAGTGTGGGCTGGCAATTTCAGGTGACAGAAGCGGCTGGGTTCTAATAGAATCCCTTAGCTTGTAATCCCTGAGTGTTTCCCTAGGACTGACTCTGAGAGAAACCTGGGGGTTGGGCTTTGAGGCCAAATAGTAGCGAGTGTCCCCGATGGACTGAGGAAGTGTTTAGATGAATTCTCCATAATGGGAAACACCTGAGCACCAATTCATCTGCGTGGAGTGGGGCTTCAAATCTCCCCACCACACAAGGTTGGGTTCCAGTATCCTGAGGGTGGGGTAGTTCCTCCAACTGACATCAGCGTCTTGGTTTGAATAGAATCCCTTTGCTTGTCTTCCCTGATGTTTTGCCTAGGCCAGTGTGTGGTTGAAAGTGGGATTTGGGATCTAAAACTAAGTATTAGCGTGTGCCTCTCCATGGGTAGTGGAGATGTTTAAACTACAACCCACAACTTGGGAATTACTGTGACCCCTGAAAAATGCGTGTGCTATGTTTCCCCACGTCCAGCACACACAGGAAGAAGTGTTCTGGGGTTCTGAGTGTGGGGAGGTTCCTCCAACAGACAGCAGCACCTGGGTTGTAATAGAATCCCTTAGCTTGACTTCCCTAAGTGTTTTCCTAGGCCTAGCAGTAAGCGATGGTGGGGGATGGGCTCTAAAGCCAAGTATTAGCGAGTGCATCTCTGTGGGTAGTGGAGGGTTTTAAACTACTTCCCCAACCTTGGAACACCTGTGCCCCATAAAGATGCGTGGAATCTGTTTCCCCACCTCCAGCACACACACGGAGACGTGCTCAGGTATCCTGATTGTGGGGAGGCTCCTCCAAATGACAGCAGCGCCTGGGTTCTAAAAGAATCCTTTAGCTTGTCTTCCCTGAAGGCATGCCTAGGCTGGAGAGTGGGGGAAAGTGGGGGTTGGGCTCTAAACCAAGTATAAGCGAGAGCCTATCCATGGGATGTGGGTTTTTAACCTACAACCCACAACCATGGAATAAATGTGCCCCCTGAAAGATGCTTTGACTGTTTCCCTACATCCAGCACACACACGAAGATGTGTTCTTGTATTCTGAGTGTGGGGAAGTTCCTCAAACTGACAGCAGCACCTGGATTCTATTAGTATCCCTTAGCTTCTGTTCCCTGAGTGTTCTTTTAGGCCAGGCCATGAGGGAAAGCTGGGGGTTGGGCTTGGAGGCCACGTAGCAGTGAGTGCCCCCTGATCCATTGAGGAAGTACTTAGAGGACTTCTCCCTAAAGGGGACACCTTTTCCTGCATTCATCTGGGTGCAGTGGGGCTGCACATCTCTCCCACACCTAAGAATGTGTTCTGGAATTCTGAGTGCAGGGAAGTTCCTCCAACTGACAGCAGCGCCTGGGTTCTAATTGAATCCCTTTGCTTGTCTTCCCTGATGGAAAGCCTAGGCGGGAGTGCGGGGGAAAGTGTGGTTTGGGCTCCAAAACCAAGTAATTGCGATGACCTCTCTTTGGTTTGTGGAGATGTTTGAACTACATCCCTAACCTGGGAACACCTGTGCCCCCATAAAGATCCGTGGAGTCTGTTTCCACACCTCCAGCACACACACGAACACTTGCACAGTTATCCTGAGAGTGGGCAGCCTCCTCCAACTGAGAGCAGGGCCTTGGTTCTTATAAAATCGCTTAACTTGTCTACCCTGTTTGGTTGCCTGATACGGAGTGCTGGGGAAAGGGTGGGTTGGGCTCTAAATCCAAGTATTAGCGAGTGCTTCTCCATGGGATTTGGAGGTTATTAACCAAAAGCCCACAACATGGGAATACCTGTGCTCCTTGAAAAAAGCGTGGACTCTGTATCCCCACCACCAGAACACACATGAAGAAGTTTTCTGCTATCCTGAGTGTGGGCTGGCAATTTCAGGTGACAGAAGCGGCTGGGTTCTAATAGAATCCCTTAGCTTGTAATCCCTGAGTGTTTCCCTAGGACTGACTCTGAGAGAAACCTGGGGGTTGGGCTTTGAGGCCAAATAGTAGCGAGTGTCCCCGATGGACTGAGGAAGTGTTTAGATGAATTCTCCATAAAGGGAAACACCTGAGCACCCATTCATCTGCGTGGAGTGGGGCTTCAAATCTCCCCACCACACAAGGTTGGGTTCCAGTATCCTGAGGGTGGGGTAGTTCCTCCAACTGACATCAGCGTCTTGGTTTGAATAGAATCCCTTTGCTTGTCTTCCCTGATGGTTTGCCTAGGCCAGTGTGTGGTTGAAAGTGGGATTTGGGATCTAAAACTAAGTATTAGCGTGTGCCTCTCCATGGGTAGTGGAGATGTTTAAACTACAACCCACAACTTGGGAATTACTGTGACCCCTGAAAAATGCGTGTGCTATGTTTCCCCACGTCCAGCACACACAGGAAGAAGTGTTCTGGGGTTCTGAGTGTGGGGAGGTTCCTCCAACAGACAGCAGCACCTGGGTTGTAATAGAATCCCTTAGCTTGACTTCCCTAAGTGTTTTCCTAGGCCTAGCAGTAAGCGATGGTGGGGGATGGGCTCTAAAGCCAAGTATTAGCGAGTGCATCTCTGTGGGTAGTGGAGGGTTTTAAACTACTTCCCCAACCTTGGAACACCTGTGCCCCATAAAGATGCGTGGAATCTGTTTCCCCACCTCCAGCACACACACGGAGACGTGCTCAGGTATCCTGATTGTGGGGAGGCTCCTCCAAATGACAGCAGCGCCTGGGTTCTAAAAGAATCCTTTAGCTTGTCTTCCCTGAAGGCATGCCTAGGCTGGAGAGTGGGGGAAAGTGGGGATTGGGCTCTAAACCAAGTATAAGCGAGAGCCTATCCATGGGATGTGGGTTTTTAACCTACAACCCACAACCATGGAATAAATGTGCCCCCTGAAAGATGCTTTGACTGTTTCCCTACATCCAGCACACACACGAAGATGTGTTCTTGTATTCTGAGTGTGGGGAAGTTCCTCAAACTGACAGCAGCACCTGGATTCTATTAGTATCCCTTAGCTTCTGTTCCCTGAGTGTTCTTTTAGGCCAGGCCATGAGGGAAAGCTGGGGGTTGGGCGTGGAGGCCACGTAGCAGTGAGTGCCCCCTGATCCATTGAGGAAGTACTTAGAGGACTTCTCCCTAAAGGGAACACCTTTTCCTGCATTCATCTGGGTGCAGTGGGGCTGCACATCTCTCCCACACCTAAGAATGTGTTCTGGAATTCTGAGTGCAGGGAAGTTCCTCCAACTGACAGCAGCGCCTGGGTTCTAATTGAATCCCTTTGCTTGTCTTCCCTGATGGAAAGCCTAGGCGGGAGTGCGGGGGAAAGTGTGGTTTGGGCTCCAAAACCAAGTATTTGCGATGACCTCTCTATGGTTTGTGGAGGTGTTTAAACTACATCCCTAACCTGGGAACACCTGTGCCCCCATAAAGATCCGTGGAGTCTGTTTCCACACCTCCAGCACACACACGAACACTTGCACAGTTATCCTGAGAGTGGGCAGCCTCCTCCAACTGAGAGCAGGGCCTTGGTTCTTATAAAATCGCTTAACTTGTCTACCCTGTTTGGTTGCCTGATACGGAGTGCTGGGGAAAGGGTGGGTTGGGCTCTAAATCCAAGTATTAGCGAGTGCTTCTCCATGGGATTTGGAGGTTATTAACCAAAAGCCCACAACATGGGAATACCTGTGCTCCTTGAAAAAAGCGTGGACTCTGTATCCCCACCACCAGAACACACATGAAGAAGTTTTCTGCTATCCTGAGTGTGGGCTGGCAATTTCAGGTGACAGAAGCGGCTGGGTTCTAATAGAATCCCTTAGCTTGTAATCCCTGAGTGTTTCCCTAGGACTGACTCTGAGAGAAACCTGGGGGTTGGGCTTTGAGGCCAAATAGTAGCGAGTGTCCCCGATGGACTGAGGAAGTATTTAGATGAATTCTCCATAAAGGGAAACACCTGAGCACCCATTCATCTGCGTGGAGTGGGGCTTCAAATCTCCCCACCACACAAGGTTGGGTTCCAGTATCCTGAGGGTGGGGTAGTTCCTCCAACTGACATCAGCGTCTTGGTTTGAATAGAATCCCTTTGCGTGTCTTCCCTGATGGTTGGCCTAGGCCAGTGTGTGGTTGAAAGTGGGATTTGGGATCTAAAACTAAGTATTAGCGTGTGCCTCTCCATGGGTAGTGGAGATGTTTAAACTACAACCCACAACTTGGGAATTACTGTGACCCCTGAAAAATGCGTGTGCTATGTTTCCCCACGTCCAGCACACACAGGAAGAAGTGTTCTGGGGTTCTGAGTGTGGGGAGGTTCCTCCAACAGACAGCAGCACCTGGGTTGTAATAGAATCCCTTAGCTTGACTTCCCTAAGTGTTTTCCTAGGCCTAGCAGTAAGCGATGGTGGGGGATGGGCTCTAAAGCCAAGTATTAGCGAGTGCATCTCTGTGGGTAGTGGAGGGTTTTAAACTACTTCCCCAACCTTGGAACACCTGTGCCCCATAAAGATGCGTGGAATCTGTTTCCCCACCTCCAGCACACACACGGAGACGTGCTCAGGTATCCTGATTGTGGGGAGGCTCCTCCAAATGACAGCAGCGCCTGGGTTCTTAAAGAATCCCTTAGCTTGTCTTCCCTGATAGCATGCCTAGGCTGGAGAGTGGGTGAAAGTGGGGGTTGGGCTCTAAACCAAGTATAAGCGAGAGCCTATCCATGGGATGTGGGTTTTTAACCTACAACCCACAACCATGGAATAAATGTGCCCCCTGAAAGATTCTTTGACTGTTTCCCTACATCCAGCACACACACGAAGATGTGTTCTTGTATTCTGAGTGTGGGGAAGTTCCTCAAACTGACAGCAGCACCTGGATTCCATTAGTATCCCTTAGCTTCTTTTACCTGAGTGTTCTCTTAGACCAGGCCATGAGGGAAAGCTGGGGGTTGGGCTTGGAGGCCACGTAGCAGTGAGTGCCCCCTGATCCTTTGAGGAAGTACTTAGAGGACTTCTCCCTAAACAGAACTCCTTTTCCTGCATTCATCTGGGTGCAGTGGGGCTGCACATCTCTCCCACACCTAAGAATGTGTTCTGGAATTCTGAGTGCAAGGAAGTTCCTCCAACTGACAGCAGCGCCTGGGTTCTAATTGAATCCCTTTGCTTGTCTTCCCTGATGGAAAGCCTAGGCGGGAGTGCGGGGGAAAGTGTGGTTTGGGCTCCAAAACCAAGTATTTGCGATGACCTCTCTATGGTTTGTGGAGATGTATAAACTACATCCCTAACCTGGGAACACCTGTGCCCCCATAAAGATCCGTGGAGTCTGTTTCCACACCTCCAGCACACACACGAACACTTGCACAGTTATCCTGAGAGTGGGCAGCCTCCTCCAACTGAGAGCAGGGCCTTGGTTCTTATAAAATCGCTTAACTTGTCTACCCTGTTTGGTTGCCTGATACGGAGTGCTGGGGAAAGGGTGGGTTGGGCTCTAAATCCAAGTATTAGCGAGTGCTCCTCCATGGGATTTGGAGGTTATTAACCAAAAGCCCACAACATGGGAATACCTGTGCTCCTTGAAAAAAGCGTGGACTCTGTATCCCCACCACCAGAACACACATGAAGAAGTTTTCTGCTATCCTGAGTGTGGGCTGGCAATTTCAGGTGACAGAAGCGGCTGGGTTCTAATAGAATCCCTTAGCTTGTAATCCCTGAGTGTTTCCCTAGGACTGACTCTGAGAGAAACCTGGGGGTTGGGCTTTGAGGCCAAATAGTAGCGAGTGTCCCCGATGGACTGAATAAGTATTTAGACGAATTGTCCATAAAGGGAAACACCTGAGCACCCATTCATCTGCGTGGAGTGGGGCTTCAAATCTCCCCACCACACAAGGTTGGGTTCCAGTATCCTGAGGGTGGGGTAGTTCCTCCAACTGACATCAGCGTCTTGGTTTGAATAGAATCCCTTTACGTGTCTTCCCTGATGGTTTGCCTAGGCCAGTGTGTGGTTGAAAGTGGGATTTGGGATCTAAAACTAAGTATTAGCGTGTGCCTCTCCATGGGTAGTGGAGATGTTTAAACTACAACCCACAACTTGGGAATTACTGTGACCCCTGAAAAATGCGTGTGCTATGTTTCCCCACGTCCAGCACACACAGGAAGAAGTGTTCTGGGGTTCTGAGTGTGGGGAGGTTCCTCCAACAGACAGCAGCACCTGGGTTGTAATAGAATCCCTTAGCTTGACTTCCCTAAGTGTTTTCCTAGGCCTAGCAGTAAGCGATGGTGGGGGATGGGCTCTAAAGCCAAGTATTAGCGAGTGCATCTCTGTGGGTAGTGGAGGGTTTTAAACTACTTCCCCAACCTTGGAACACCTGTGCCCCATAAAGATGCGTGGAATCTGTTTCCCCACCTCCAGCACACCCACGGAGACGTGCTCAGGTATCCTGATTGTGGGGAGGCTCCTCCAAATGACAGCAGCGCCTGGGTTCTTAAAGAATCCCTTAGCTTGTCTTCCCTGATAGCATGCCTAGGCTGGAGAGTGGGTGAAAGTGGGGGTTGGGCTCTAAACCAAGTATAAGCGAGAGCCTATCCATGGGATATGGGTTTTTAACATACAACCCACAACCATGGAATAAATGTGCCCCCTGAAAGATGCTTTGACTGTTTCCCTACATCCAGCACACACACGAAGATGTGTTCTTCTATTCTGAGTGTGGGGAAGTTCCTCAAACTGACAGCAGCACCTGGATTCCATTAGTATCCCTTAGCTTCTTTTTCCTGAGTGTTCTCTTAGACCAGGCCATGAGGGAAAGCTGGGGGTTGGGCTTGGAGGCCACGTAGCAGTCAGTGCCCCCTGATCCATTGAGGAAGTACTTAGAGGACTTCTCCCTAAACAGAACTCCTTTTCCTGCATTCATCTGGGTGCAGTGGGGCTGCACATCTCTCCCACACCTAAGAATGTGTTCTGGAATTCTGAGTGCAGGGAAGTTCCTCCAACTGACAGCAGCGCCTGGGTTCTAATTGAATCCCTTTGCTTGTCTTCCCTGATGGAAAGCCTAGGCGGGAGTGCGGGGGAAAGTGTGGTTTGGGCTCCAAAACCAAGTATTTGCGATGACCTCTCTATGGTTTGTGGAGATGTATAAACTACATCCCTAACCTGGGAACACCTGTGCCCCCATAAAGATCCGTGGAGTCTGTTTCCACACCTCCAGCCCACACACGAACACTTGACCAGTTATCCTGAGAGTGGGCAGCCTCCTCCAACTGAGAGCAGGACCTTGGTTCTTATAAAATTGCTTAACTTGTCAACTCCGTTTGGTTGCCTGATACGGAGTGCTGGGGAAAGAGTGGGTTGGGCTCTAAATCCAAGTATTAGCGAGTGCTTCTCCATGGGATTTGGAGGTTATTAACCAAAAGCCCACAACATGGGAATACCTGTGCTCCTTGAAAAAAGCGTGGACTCTGTATCCCCACCACCAGAACACACATGAAGAAGTTTTCTGCTATCCTGAGTGTGGGCTGGCAATTGCAGGTGACAGAAGCGGCTGGGTTCTAATAGAATCCCTTAGCTTGTAATCCCTGAGTGTTTCCCTAGGACTGACTCTGAGAGAAACCTGGGGGTTGGGCTTTGAGGCCAAATAGTAGCGAGTGTCCCCGATGGACTGAGGAAGTATTTAGATGAATTCTCCATAAAGGGAAACACCTGAGCACCCATTCATCTGCGTGGATTGTGGCTTCAAATCTCCCCACCACACAAGGTTGGGTTCCAGTATCCTGAGGGTGGGGTAGTTCCTCCAACTGACATCAGCGTCTTGGTTTGAATAGAATCCCTTTACGTGTCTTCCCTAATGGTGTGCCTAGGCCAGTGTGTGGTTGAAAGTGGGATTTGGGATCTAAAACTAAGTATTAGCGTGTGCCTCTCCATGGGTAGTGGAGATGTTTAAACTACAACCCACAACTTGGGAATTACTGTGACCCCTGAAAAATGCGTGTGCTATGTTTCCCCACGTCCAGCACACACAGGAAGAAGTGTTCTGGGGTTCTGAGTGTGGGGAGGTTCCTCCAACAGACAGCAGCACCTGGGTTGTAATAGAATCCCTTAGCTTGACTTCCCTAAGTGTTTTCCTAGGCCTAGCAGTAAGCGATGGTGGGGGATGGGCTCTAAAGCCAAGTATTAGCGAGTGCATCTCTGTGGGTAGTGGAGGGTTTTAAACTACTTCCCCAACCTTGGAACACCTGTGCCCCATAAAGATGCGTGGAATCTGTTTCCCCACCTCCAGCACACCCACGGAGACATGCTCAGGTATCCTGATTGTGGGGAGGCTCCTCCAAATGACAGCAGCGCCTGGGTTCTTAAAGAATCCCTTAGCTTGTCTTCCCTGATAGCATGCCTAGGCTGGAGAGTGGGGGAAAGTGGGGGTTGGGCTCTAAACCAAGTATAAGCGAGAGCCTATCCATGGGATGTGGGTTTTTAACCTACAACCCACAACCATGGAATAAATGTGCCACCTGAAAGATGCTTTGACTGTTTCCCTACATCCAGCACACACACGAAGATGTGTTCTTGTATTCTGAGTGTGGGGAAGTTCCTCAAACTGACAGCAGCACCTGGATTCCATTAGTATCCCTTAGCTTTTTTTACCTGAGTGTTCTCTTAGACCAGGCCATGAGGGAAAGCTGGGGGTTGGGCTTGGAGGCCACGTAGCAGTGAGTGCCCCCTGATCCATTGAGGAAGTACTTAGAGGACTTCTCCCTAAACAGAACTCCTTTTCCTGCATTCATCTGGGTGCAGTGGGGCTGCACATCTCTCCCACACCTAAGAATGTGTTCTGGAATTCTGAGTGCAGGGAAGTTCCTCCAACTGACAGCAGCGCCTGGGTTCTAATTGAATCCCTTTGCTTGTCTTCCCTGATGGAAAGCCTAGGCGGGAGTGCGGGGGAAAGTGTGGTTTGGGCTCCAAAACCAAGTATTTGCGATGACCTCTCTATGGTTTGTGGAGATGTATAAACTACATCCCTAAACTGGGAACACCTGTGCCCCCATAAAGATCCGTGGAGTCTGTTTCCACACCTCCAGCACACACACGAACACTTGCACAGTTATCCTGAGAGTGGGCAGCCTCCTCCAACTGAGAGCAGGGCCTTGGTTCTTATAAAATTGCTTAACTTGTCAACTCTGTTTGGTTGCCTGATACGGAGTGCTGGGGAAAGGGTGGGTTGGGCTCTAAATCCAAGTATTAGCGAGTGCTTCTCCATGGGATTTGGAGGTTATTAACCAAAAGCCCACAACATGGGAATACCTGTGCTCCTTGAAAAAAGCGTGGACTCTGTATCCCCACCACCAGAACACACATGAAGAAGTTTTCTGCTATCCTGAGTGTGGGCTGGCAATTTCAGGTGACAGAAGCGGCTGGGTTCTAATAGAATCCCTTAGCTTGTAATCCCTGAGTGTTTCCCTAGGACTGACTCTGAGAGAAACCTGGGGGTTGGGCTTTGAGGCCAAATAGTAGCGAGTGTCCCCGATGGACTGAGGAAGTATTTAGATGAATTCTCCATAAAGGGAAACACCTGAGCACCCATTCATCTGCGTGGAGTGGGGCTTCAAATCTCCCCACCACACAAGGTTGGGTTCCAGTATCCTGAGGGTGGGGTAGTTCCTCCAACTGACATCAGCGTCTTGGTTTGAATAGAATCCCTTTACGTGTCTTCCCTGATGGTTTGCCTAGGCCAGTGTGTGGTTGAAAGTGGGATTTGGGATCTAAAACTAAGTATTAGCGTGTGCCTCTCCATGGGTAGTGGAGATGTTTAAACTACAACCCACAACTTGGGAATTACTGTGACCCCTGAAAAATGCGTGTGCTATGTTTCCCCACGACCAGCACACACAGGAAGAAGTGTTCTGGGGTTCTGAGTGTGGGGAGGTTCCTCCAACAGACAGCAGCACCTGGGTTGTAATAGAATCCCTTAGCTTGACTTCCCTAAGTGTTTTCCTAGGCCTAGCAGTAAGCGATGGTGGGGGATGGGCTCTAAAGCCAAGTATTAGCGAGTGCATCTCTGTGGGTAGTGGAGGGTTTTAAACTACTTCCCCAACCTTGGAACACCTGTGCCCCATAAAGATGCGTGGAATCTGTTTCCCCACCTCCAGCACACACACGGAGACGTGCTCAGGTATCCTGATTGTGGGGAGGCTCCTCCAAATGACAGCAGCGCCTGGGTTCTAAAAGAATCCTTTAGCTTGTCTTCCCTGAAGGCATGCCTAGGCTGGAGAGTGGGGGAAAGTGGGGGTTGGGCTCTAAACCAAGTATAAGCGAGAGCCTATCCATGGGATGTGGGTTTTTAACCTACAACCCACAACCATGGAATAAATGTGCCCCCTGAAAGATGCTTTGACTGTTTCCCTACATCCAGCACACACACGAAGATGTGTTCTTGTATTCTGAGTGTGGGGAAGTTCCTCAAACTGACAGCAGCACCTGGATTCTATTAGTATCCCTTAGCTTCTGTTCCCTGAGTGTTCTTTTAGGCCAGGCCATGAGGGAAAGCTGGGGGTTGGGCTTGGAGGCCACGTAGCAGTGAGTGCCCCCTGATCCATTGAGGAAGTACTTAGAGGACTTCTCCCTAAAGGGGACACCTTTTCCTGCATTCATCTGGGTGCAGTGGGGCTGCACATCTCTCCCACACCTAAGAATGTGTTCTGGAATTCTGAGTGCAGGGAAGTTCCTCCAACTGACAGCAGCGCCTGGGTTCTAATTGAATCCCTTTGCTTGTCTTCCCTGATGGAAAGCCTAGGCGGGAGTGCGGGGGAAAGTGTGGTTTGGGCTCCAAAACCAAGTAATTGCGATGACCTCTCTTTGGTTTGTGGAGATGTTTGAACTACATCCCTAACCTGGGAACACCTGTGCCCCCATAAAGATCCGTGGAGTCTGTTTCCACACCTCCAGCACACACACGAACACTTGCACAGTTATCCTGAGAGTGGGCAGCCTCCTTCAACTGAGAGCAGGGCCTTGGTTCTTATAAAATCGCTTAACTTGTCTACCCTGTTTGGTTGCCTGATACGGAGTGCTGGGGAAAGGGTGGGTTGGGCTCTAAATCCAAGTATTAGCGAGTGCTTCTCCATGGGATTTGGAGGTTATTAACCAAAAGCCCACAACATGGGAATACCTGTGCTCCTTGAAAAAAGCGTGGACTCTGTATCCCCACCACCAGAACACACATGAAGAAGTTTTCTGCTATCCTGAGTGTGGGCTGGCAATTTCAGGTGACAGAAGCGGCTGGGTTCTAATAGAATCCCTTAGCTTGTAATCCCTGAGTGTTTCCCTAGGACTGACTCTGAGAGAAACCTGGGGGTTGGGCTTTGAGGCCAAATAGTAGCGAGTGTCCCCGATGGACTGAGGAAGTGTTTAGATGAATTCTCCATAAAGGGAAACACCTGAGCACCCATTCATCTGCGTGGAGTGGGGCTTCAAATCTCCCCACCACACAAGGTTGGGTTCCAGTATCCTGAGGGTGGGGTAGTTCCTCCAACTGACATCAGCGTCTTGGTTTGAATAGAATCCCTTTGCTTGTCTTCCCTGATGGTTTGCCTAGGCCAGTGTGTGGTTGAAAGTGGGATTTGGGATCTAAAACTAAGTATTAGCGTGTGCCTCTCCATGGGTAGTGGAGATGTTTAAACTACAACCCACAACTTGGGAATTACTGTGACCCCTGAAAAATGCGTGTGCTATGTTTCCCCACGTCCAGCACACACAGGAAGAAGTGTTCTGGGGTTCTGAGTGTGGGGAGGTTCCTCCAACAGACAGCAGCACCTGGGTTGTAATAGAATCCCTTAGCTTGACTTCCCTAAGTGTTTTCCTAGGCCTAGCAGTAAGCGATGGTGGGGGATGGGCTCTAAAGCCAAGTATTAGCGAGTGCATCTCTGTGGGTAGTGGAGGGTTTTAAACTACTTCCCCAACCTTGGAACACCTGTGCCCCATAAAGATGCGTGGAATCTGTTTCCCCACCTCCAGCACACACACGGAGACGTGCTCAGGTATCCTGATTGTGGGGAGGCTCCTCCAAATGACAGCAGCGCCTGGGTTCTAAAAGAATCCTTTAGCTTGTCTTCCCTGAAGGCATGCCTAGGCTGGAGAGTGGGGGAAAGTGGGGATTGGGCTCTAAACCAAGTATAAGCGAGAGCCTATCCATGGGATGTGGGTTTTTAACCTACAACCCACAACCATGGAATAAATGTGCCCCCTGAAAGATGCTTTGACTGTTTCCCTACATCCAGCACACACACGAAGATGTGTTCTTGTATTCTGAGTGTGGGGAAGTTCCTCAAACTGACAGCAGCACCTGGATTCTATTAGTATCCCTTAGCTTCTGTTCCCTGAGTGTTCTTTTAGGCCAGGCCATGAGGGAAAGCTGGGGGTTGGGCGTGGAGGCCACGTAGCAGTGAGTGCCCCCTGATCCATTGAGGAAGTACTTAGAGGACTTCTCCCTAAAGGGAACACCTTTTCCTGCATTCATCTGGGTGCAGTGGGGCTGCACATCTCTCCCACACCTAAGAATGTGTTCTGGAATTCTGAGTGCAGGGAAGTTCCTCCAACTGACAGCAGCGCCTGGGTTCTAATTGAATCCCTTTGCTTGTCTTCCCTGATGGAAAGCCTAGGCGGGAGTGCGGGGGAAAGTGTGGTTTGGGCTCCAAAACCAAGTATTTGCGATGACCTCTCTATGGTTTGTGGAGGTGTTTAAACTACATCCCTAACCTGGGAACACCTGTGCCCCCATAAAGATCCGTGGAGTCTGTTTCCACACCTCCAGCACACACACGAACACTTGCACAGTTATCCTGAGAGTGGGCAGCCTCCTCCAACTGAGAGCAGGGCCTTGGTTCTTATAAAATCGCTTAACTTGTCTACCCTGTTTGGTTGCCTGATACGGAGTGCTGGGGAAAGGGTGGGTTGGGCTCTAAATCCAAGTATTAGCGAGTGCTTCTCCATGGGATTTGGAGGTTATTAACCAAAAGCCCACAACATGGGAATACCTGTGCTCCTTGAAAAAAGCGTGGACTCTGTATCCCCACCACCAGAACACACATGAAGAAGTTTTCTGCTATCCTGAGTGTGGGCTGGCAATTTCAGGTGACAGAAGCGGCTGGGTTCTAATAGAATCCCTTAGCTTGTAATCCCTGAGTGTTTCCCTAGGACTGACTCTGAGAGAAACCTGGGGGTTGGGCTTTGAGGCCAAATAGTAGCGAGTGTCCCCGATGGACTGAGGAAGTATTTAGATGAATTCTCCATAAAGGGAAACACCTGAGCACCCATTCATCTGCGTGGAGTGGGGCTTCAAATCTCCCCACCACACAAGGTTGGGTTCCAGTATCCTGAGGGTGGGGTAGTTCCTCCAACTGACATCAGCGTCTTGGTTTGAATAGAATCCCTTTGCGTGTCTTCCCTGATGGTTGGCCTAGGCCAGTGTGTGGTTGAAAGTGGGATTTGGGATCTAAAACTAAGTATTAGCGTGTGCCTCTCCATGGGTAGTGGAGATGTTTAAACTACAACCCACAACTTGGGAATTACTGTGACCCCTGAAAAATGCGTGTGCTATGTTTCCCCACGTCCAGCACACACAGGAAGAAGTGTTCTGGGGTTCTGAGTGTGGGGAGGTTCCTCCAACAGACAGCAGCACCTGGGTTGTAATAGAATCCCTTAGCTTGACTTCCCTAAGTGTTTTCCTAGGCCTAGCAGTAAGCGATGGTGGGGGATGGGCTCTAAAGCCAAGTATTAGCGAGTGCATCTCTGTGGGTAGTGGAGGGTTTTAAACTACTTCCCCAACCTTGGAACACCTGTGCCCCATAAAGATGCGTGGAATCTGTTTCCCCACCTCCAGCACACACACGGAGACGTGCTCAGGTATCCTGATTGTGGGGAGGCTCCTCCAAATGACAGCAGCGCCTGGGTTCTTAAAGAATCCCTTAGCTTGTCTTCCCTGATAGCATGCCTAGGCTGGAGAGTGGGTGAAAGTGGGGGTTGGGCTCTAAACCAAGTATAAGCGAGAGCCTATCCATGGGATGTGGGTTTTTAACCTACAACCCACAACCATGGAATAAATGTGCCCCCTGAAAGATGCTTTGACTGTTTCCCTACATCCAGCACACACACGAAGATGTGTTCTTGTATTCTGAGTGTGGGGAAGTTCCTCAAACTGACAGCAGCACCTGGATTCCATTAGTATCCCTTAGCTTCTTTTACCTGAGTGTTCTCTTAGACCAGGCCATGAGGGAAAGCTGGGGGTTGGGCTTGGAGGCCACGTAGCAGTGAGTGCCCCCTGATCCTTTGAGGAAGTACTTAGAGGACTTCTCCCTAAACAGAACTCCTTTTCCTGCATTCATCTGGGTGCAGTGGGGCTGCACATCTCTCCCACACCTAAGAATGTGTTCTGGAATTCTGAGTGCAAGGAAGTTCCTCCAACTGACAGCAGCGCCTGGGTTCTAATTGAATCCCTTTGCTTGTCTTCCCTGATGGAAAGCCTAGGCGGGAGTGCGGGGGAAAGTGTGGTTTGGGCTCCAAAACCAAGTATTTGCGATGACCTCTCTATGGTTTGTGGAGATGTATAAACTACATCCCTAACCTGGGAACACCTGTGCCCCCATAAAGATCCGTGGAGTCTGTTTCCACACCTCCAGCACACACACGAACACTTGCACAGTTATCCTGAGAGTGGGCAGCCTCCTCCAACTGAGAGCAGGGCCTTGGTTCTTATAAAATCGCTTAACTTGTCTACCCTGTTTGGTTGCCTGATACGGAGTGCTGGGGAAAGGGTGGGTTGGGCTCTAAATCCAAGTATTAGCGAGTGCTCCTCCATGGGATTTGGAGGTTATTAACCAAAAGCCCACAACATGGGAATACCTGTGCTCCTTGAAAAAAGCGTGGACTCTGTATCCCCACCACCAGAACACACATGAAGAAGTTTTCTGCTATCCTGAGTGTGGGCTGGCAATTTCAGGTGACAGAAGCGGCTGGGTTCTAATAGAATCCCTTAGCTTGTAATCCCTGAGTGTTTCCCTAGGACTGACTCTGAGAGAAACCTGGGGGTTGGGCTTTGAGGCCAAATAGTAGCGAGTGTCCCCGATGGACTGAATAAGTATTTAGACGAATTGTCCATAAAGGGAAACACCTGAGCACCCATTCATCTGCGTGGAGTGGGGCTTCAAATCTCCCCACCACACAAGGTTGGGTTCCAGTATCCTGAGGGTGGGGTAGTTCCTCCAACTGACATCAGCGTCTTGGTTTGAATAGAATCCCTTTACGTGTCTTCCCTGATGGTTTGCCTAGGCCAGTGTGTGGTTGAAAGTGGGATTTGGGATCTAAAACTAAGTATTAGCGTGTGCCTCTCCATGGGTAGTGGAGATGTTTAAACTACAACCCACAACTTGGGAATTACTGTGACCCCTGAAAAATGCGTGTGCTATGTTTCCCCACGTCCAGCACACACAGGAAGAAGTGTTCTGGGGTTCTGAGTGTGGGGAGGTTCCTCCAACAGACAGCAGCACCTGGGTTGTAATAGAATCCCTTACCTTGACTTCCCTAAGTGTTTTCCTAGGCCTAGCAGTAAGCGATGGTGGGGGATGGGCTCTAAAGCCAAGTATTAGCGAGTGCATCTCTGTGGGTAGTGGAGGGTTTTAAACTACTTCCCCAACCTTGGAACACCTGTGCCCCATAAAGATGCGTGGAATCTGTTTCCCCACCTCCAGCACACCCACGGAGACGTGCTCAGGTATCCTGATTGTGGGGAGGCTCCTCCAAATGACAGCAGCGCCTGGGTTCTTAAAGAATCCCTTAGCTTGTCTTCCCTGATAGCATGCCTAGGCTGGAGAGTGGGTGAAAGTGGGGGTTGGGCTCTAAACCAAGTATAAGCGAGAGCCTATCCATGGGATATGGGTTTTTAACATACAACCCACAACCATGGAATAAATGTGCCCCCTGAAAGATGCTTTGACTGTTTCCCTACATCCAGCACACACACGAAGATGTGTTCTTGTATTCTGAGTGTGGGGAAGTTCCTCAAACTGACAGCAGCACCTGGATTCCATTAGTATCCCTTAGCTTCTTTTTCCTGAGTGTTCTCTTAGACCAGGCCATGAGGGAAAGCTGGGGGTTGGGCTTGGAGGCCACGTAGCAGTGAGTGCCCCCTGATCCATTGAGGAAGTACTTAGAGGACTTCTCCCTAAACAGAACTCCTTTTCCTGCATTCATCTGGGTGCAGTGGGGCTGCACATCTCTCCCACACCTAAGAATGTGTTCTGGAATTCTGAGTGCAGGGAAGTTCCTCCAACTGACAGCAGCGCCTGGGTTCTAATTGAATCCCTTTGCTTGTCTTCCCTGATGGAAAGCCTAGGCGGGAGTGCGGGGGAAAGTGTGGTTTGGGCTCCAAAACCAAGTATTTGCGATGACCTCTCTATGGTTTGTGGAGATGTATAAACTACATCCCTAACCTGGGAACACCTGTGCCCCCATAAAGATCCGTGGAGTCTGTTTCCACACCTCCAGCCCACACACGAACACTTGACCAGTTATCCTGAGAGTGGGCAGCCTCCTCCAACTGAGAGCAGGACCTTGGTTCTTATAAAATTGCTTAACTTGTCAACTCCGTTTGGTTGCCTGATACGGAGTGCTGGGGAAAGAGTGGGTTGGGCTCTAAATCCAAGTATTAGCGAGTGCTTCTCCATGGGATTTGGAGGTTATTAACCAAAAGCCCACAACATGGGAATACCTGTGCTCCTTGAAAAAAGCGTGGACTCTGTATCCCCACCACCAGAACACACATGAAGAAGTTTTCTGCTATCCTGAGTGTGGGCTGGCAATTGCAGGTGACAGAAGCGGCTGGGTTCTAATAGAATCCCTTAGCTTGTAATCCCTGAGTGTTTCCCTAGGACTGACTCTGAGAGAAACCTGGGGGTTGGGCTTTGAGGCCAAATAGTAGCGAGTGTCCCCGATGGACTGAGGAAGTATTTAGATGAATTCTCCATAAAGGGAAACACCTGAGCACCCATTCATCTGCGTGGATTGTGGCTTCAAATCTCCCCACCACACAAGGTTGGGTTCCAGTATCCTGAGGGTGGGGTAGTTCCTCCAACTGACATCAGCGTCTTGGTTTGAATAGAATCCCTTTACGTGTCTTCCCTAATGGTGTGCCTAGGCCAGTGTGTGGTTGAAAGTGGGATTTGGGATCTAAAACTAAGTATTAGCGTGTGCCTCTCCATGGGTACTGGAGATGTTTAAACTACAACCCACAACTTGGGAATTACTGTGACCCCTGAAAAATGCGTGGGCTATGTTTCCCCACGTCCAGCACACACAGGAAGAAGTGTTCTGGGGTTCTGAGTGTGGGGAGGTTCCTCCAACAGACAGCAGCACCTGGGTTGTAATAGAATCCCTTAGCTTGACTTCCCTAAGTGTTTTCCTAGGCCTAGCAGTAAGCGATGGTGGGGGATGGGCTCTAAAGCCAAGTATTAGCGAGAGCATCTCTGTGGGTAGTGGAGGGTTTTAAACTACTTCCCCAACCTTGGAACACCTGTGCCCCATAAAGATGCGTGGAATCTGTTTCCCCACCTCCAGCACACCCACGGAGACATGCTCAGGTATCCTGATTGTGGGGAGGCTCCTCCAAATGACAGCAGCGCCTGGGTTCTTAAAGAATCCCTTAGCTTGTCTTCCCTGATAGCATGCCTAGGCTGGAGAGTGGGGGAAAGTGGGGGTTGGGCTCTAAACCAAGTATAAGCGAGAGCCTATCCATGGGATGTGGGTTTTTAACCTACAACCCACAACCATGGAATAAATGTGCCACCTGAAAGATGCTTTGACTGTTTCCCTACATCCAGCACACACACGAAGATGTGTTCTTGTATTCTGAGTGTGGGGAAGTTCCTCAAACTGACAGCAGCACCTGGATTCCATTAGTATCCCTTAGCTTTTTTTACCTGAGTGTTCTCTTAGACCAGGCCATGAGGGAAAGCTGGGGGTTGGGCTTGGAGGCCACGTAGCAGTGAGTGCCCCCTGATCCATTGAGGAAGTACTTAGAGGACTTCTCCCTAAACAGAACTCCTTTTCCTGCATTCATCTGGGTGCAGTGGGGCTGCACATCTCTCCCACACCTAAGAATGTGTTCTGGAATTCTGAGTGCAGGGAAGTTCCTCCAACTGACAGCAGCGCCTGGGTTCTAATTGAATCCCTTTGCTTGTCTTCCCTGATGGAAAGCCTAGGCGGGAGTGCGGGGGAAAGTGTGGTTTGGGCTCCAAAACCAAGTATTTGCGATGACCTCTCTATGGTTTGTGGAGATGTATAAACTACATCCCTAAACTGGGAACACCTGTGCCCCCATAAAGATCCGTGGAGTCTGTTTCCACACCTCCAGCACACACACGAACACTTGCACAGTTATCCTGAGAGTGGGCAGCCTCCTCCAACTGAGAGCAGGGCCTTGGTTCTTATAAAATTGCTTAACTTGTCAACTCTGTTTGGTTGCCTGATACGGAGTGCTGGGGAAAGGGTGGGTTGGGCTCTAAATCCAAGTATTAGCGAGTGCTTCTCCATGGGATTTGGAGGTTATTAACCAAAAGCCCACAACATGGGAATACCTGTGCTCCTTGAAAAAAGCGTGGACTCTGTATCCCCACCACCAGAACACACATGAAGAAGTTTTCTGCTATCCTGAGTGTGGGCTGGCAATTTCAGGTGACAGAAGCGGCTGGGTTCTAATAGAATCCCTTAGCTTGTAATCCCTGAGTGTTTCCCTAGGACTGACTCTGAGAGAAACCTGGGGGTTGGGCTTTGAGGCCAAATAGTAGCGAGTGTCCCCGATGGACTGAGGAAGTATTTAGATGAATTCTCCATAAAGGGAAACACCTGAGCACCCATTCATCTGCGTGGAGTGGGGCTTCAAATCTCCCCACCACACAAGGTTGGGTTCCAGTATCCTGAGGGTGGGGTAGTTCCTCCAACTGACATCAGCGTCTTGGTTTGAATAGAATCCCTTTACGTGTCTTCCCTGATGGTTTGCCTAGGCTAGTGTGTGGTTGAAAGTGGGATTTGGGATCTAAAACTAAGTATTAGCGTGTGCCTCTCCATGGGTAGTGGAGATGTTTAAACTACAACCCACAACTTGGGAATTACTGTGACCCCTGAAAAATGCGTGTGCTATGTTTCCCCACGACCAGCACACACAGGAAGAAGTGTTCTGGGGTTCTGAGTGTGGGGAGGTTCCTCCAACAGACAGCAGCACCTGGGTTGTAATAGAATCCCTTAGCTTGACTTCCCTAAGTGTTTTCCTAGGCCTAGCAGTAAGCGATGGTGGGGGATGGGCTCTAAAGCCAAGTATTAGCGAGTGCATCTCTGTGGGTAGTGGAGGGTTTTAAACTACTTCCCCAACCTTGGAACACCTGTGCCCCATAAAGATGCGTGGAATCTGTTTCCCCACCTCCAGCACACCCACGGAGACGTGCTCAGGTATCCTGATTGTGGGGAGGCTCCTCCAAATGACAGCAGCGCCTGGGTTCTTAAAGAATCCCTTAGCTTGTCTTCCCTGATAGCATGCCTAGGCTGGAGAGTGGGGGAAAGTGGGGGTTGGGCTCTAAACCAAGTATAAGCGAGAGCCTATCCATGGGATGTGGGTTTTTAACCTACAACCCACAACCATGGAATAAATGTGCCACCTGAAAGATGCTTTGACTGTTTCCCTACATCCAGCACACACACGAAGATGTGTTCTTGTATTCTGAGTGTGGGGAAGTTCCTCAAACTGACAGCAGCACCTTGATTCCATTAGTATCCCTTAGCTTCTTTTACCTGAGTGTTCTCTTAGACCAGGCCATGAGGGAAAGCTGGGGGTTGGGCTTGGAGGCCACGAAGCAGTGAGTGCCCCCTGATCCATTGAGGAAGTACTTAGAGGACTTCTCCCTAAACAGAACTCCTTTTCCTGCATTCATCTGGGTGCAGTGGGGCTGCACATCTCTCCCACACCTAAGAATGTGTTCTGGAATTCTGAGTGCAGGGAAGTTCCTCCAACTGACAGCAGCGCCTGGGTTCTAATTGAATCCCTTTGCTTGTCTTCCCTGATGGAAAGCCTAGGCGGGAGTGCGGGGGAAAGTGTGGTTTGGGCTCCAAAACCAAGTATTTGCGATGACCTCTCTATGGTTTGTGGAGGTGTTTTAACTACATCCCTAACCTGGGAACACCTGTGCCCCCATAAAGATCCGTGGAGTCTGTTTCCACACCTCCAGCACACACACGAACACTTGACCAGTTATCCTGAGAGTGGGCAGCCTCCTCCAACTGAGAGCAGGGCCTTGGTTCTTATAAAATCGCTTAACTTGTCTACCCTGTTTGGTTGCCTGATACGGAGTGCTGGGGAAAGGGTGGGTTGGGCTCTAAATCCAAGTATTAGCGAGTGCTTCTCCATGGGATTTGGAGGTTATTAACCAAAAGCCCACAACATGGGAATACCTGTGCTCCTTGAAAAAAGCGTGGACTCTGTATCCCCACCACCAGAACACACATGAAGAAGTTTTCTGCTATCCTGAGTGTGGGCTGGCAATTTCAGGTGACAGAAGCGGCTGGGTTCTAATAGAATCCCTTAGCTTGTAATCCCTGAGTGTTTCCCTAGGACTGACTCTGAGAGAAACCTGGGGGTTGGGCTTTGAGGCCAAATAGTAGCGAGTGTCCCCGATGGACTGAGGAAGTATTTAGATGAATTCTCCATAAAGGGAAACACCTGAGCACCCATTCATCTGCGTGGAGTGGGGCTTCAAATCTCCCCACCACACAAGGTTGGGTTCCAGTATCCTGAGGGTGGGGTAGTTCCTCCAACTGACATCAGCGTCTTGGTTTGAATAGAATCCCTTTGCGTGTCTTCCCTGATGGTTTGCCTAGGCCAGTGTGTGGTTGAAAGTGGGATTTGGGATCTAAAACTAAGTATTAGCGTGTGCCTCTCCATGGGTAGTGGAGATGTTTAAACTACAACCCACAACTTGGGAATAACTGTGACCCCTGAAAAATGCGTGTGCTATGTTTCCCCACGTCCAGCACACACAGGAAGAAGTGTTCTGGGGTTCTGAGTGTGGGGAGGTTCCTCCAACAGACAGCAGCACCTGGGTTGTAATAGAATCCCTTAGCTTGACTTCCCTAAGTGTTTTCCTAGGCCTAGCAGTAAGCGATGGTGGGGGATGGGCTCTAAAGCCAAGTATTAGCGAGTGCATCTCTGTGGGTAGTGGAGGGTTTTAAACTACTTCCCCAACCTTGGAACACCTGTGCCCCATAAAGATGCGTGGAATCTGTTTCCCCACCTCCAGCACACCCACGGAGACGTGCTCAGGTATCCTGATTGTGGGGAGGCTCCTCCAAATGACAGCAGCGCCTGGGTTCTTAAAGAATCCCTTAGCTTGTCTTCCCTGATAGCATGCCTAGGCTGGAGAGTGGGGGAAAGTGGGGGTTGGGCTCTAAACCAAGTATAAGCGAGAGCCTATCCATGGGATGTGGGTTTTTAACCTACAACCCACAACCATGGAATAAATGTGCCACCTGAAAGATGCTTTGACTGTTTCCCTACATCCAGCACACACACGAAGTTGTGTTCTGGTATTCTGAGTGTGGGGAAGTTCCTCAAACTGACAGCAGCACCTGGATTCCATTAGTATCCCTTAGCTTCTTTTACCTGAGTGTTCTCTTAGACCAGGCCATGAGGGAAAGCTGGGGGTTGGGCTTGGAGGCCACGTAGCAGTGAGTGCCCCCTGATCCATTGAGGAAGTACTTAGAGGACTTCTCCCTAAACAGAACTCCTTTTCTTGCATTCATCTGGGTGCAGTGGGGCTGCACATCTCTCCCACACCTAAGAATGTGTTCTGGAATTCTGAGTGCAGGGAAGTTCCTCCAACTGACAGCAGCGCCTGGGTTCTAATTGAATCCCTTTGCTTGTCTTCCCTGATGGAAAGCCTAGGCGGGAGTGCGGGGGAAAGTGTGGTTTGGGCTCCAAAACCAAGTATTTGCGATGACCTCTCTATGGTTTGTGGAGCTGTATAAACTACATCCCTAACCTGGGAACACCTGTGCCCCCATAAAGATCCGTGGAGTCTGTTTCCACACCTCCAGCACACACACGAACACTTGCACAGTTGTCCTGAGAGTGGGCAGCCTCCTCCAACTGAGAGCAGGGCCTTGGTTCTTATAAAATCGCTTAACTTGTCTACCCTGTTTGGTTGCCTGATACGGAGTGCTGGGGAAAGGGTGGGTTGGGCTCTAAATCCAAGTATTAGTGAGTGCTTCTCCATGGGATTTGAAGGTTATTAACCAAAAGCCCACAACATGGGAATACCTGTGCTCCTTGAAAAAAGCGTGGACTCTGTATCCCCACCACCAGAACACACATGAAGAAGTTTTCTGCTCTCCTGAGTGTGGGCTGGCAATTTCAGGTGACAGAAGCGGCTGGGTTCTAATAGAATCCCTTAGCTTGTAATCCCTGAGTGTTTCCCTAGGACTGACTCTGAGAGAAACCTGGGGGTTGGGCTTTGAGGCCAAATAGTAGCGAGTGTCCCCGATGGACTGAGGAAGTATTTAGATGAATTCTCCATAAAGGGAAACACCTGAGCACCCATTCATCTGCGTGGAGTGGGGCTTCAAATCTCCCCACCACACAAGGTTGGGTTCCAGTATCCTGAGGGTGGGGTAGTTCCTCCAACTGACATCAGCGTCTTGGTTTGAATAGAATCCCTTTGCTTGTCTTCCCTGATGGTTTGCCTAGGCCAGTGTGTGGTTGAAAGTGGGATTTGGGATCTAAAACTAAGTATTAGCGTGTGCCTCTCCATGGGTAGTGGAGATGTTTAAACTACAACCCACAACTTGGGAATTACTGTGACCCCTGAAAAATGCGTGTGCTATGTTTCCCCACGTCCAGCACACACAGGAAGAAGTGTTCTGGGGTTCTGAGTGTGGGGAGGTTCCTCCAACAGACAGCAGCACCTGGGTTGTAATAGAATCCCTTAGCTTGACTTCCCTAAGTGTTTTCCTAGGCCTAGCAGTAAGCGATGGTGGGGGATGGGCTCTAAAGCCAAGTATTAGCGAGTGCATCTCTGTGGGTAGTGGAGGGTTTTAAACTACTTCCCCAACCTTGGAACACCTGTGCCCCATAAAGATGCGTGGAATCTGTTTCCCCACCTCCAGCACACACACGGAGACGTGCTCAGGTATCCTGATTGTGGGGAGGCTCCTCCAAATGATAGCAGCGCCTGGGTTCTTAAAGAATCCCATTGCTTGTCTTCCCTGATAGCATGCCTAGGCTGGAGAGTGGGTGAAAGTGGGGGTTGGGCTCTAAACCAAGTATAAGCGAGAGCCTATCCATGGGATGTGGGTTTTTAACCTACAACCCACAACCATGGAATAAATGTGCCCCCTGAAAGATGCTTTGACTGTTTCCCTACATCCAGCACACACACGAAGATGTGTTCTGGTATTCTGAGTGTGGGGAAGTTCCTCAAACTGACAGCAGCACCTGGATTCCATTAGTATCCCTTAGCTTCTTTTACCTGAGTGTTCTCTTAGACCAGGACATGAGGGAAAGCTGGGGGTTGGGCTTGGAGTCCACGTAGCAGTGAGTGCCCCCTGATCCATTGAGGAAGTACTTAGAGGACTTCTCCCTAAACAGAACTCCTTTTCCTCCATTCATCTGGGTGCAGTGGGGCTGCACATCTCTCCCACACCTAAGAATGTGTTCTGGAATTCTGAGTGCAGGGAAGTTCCTCCAACTGACAGCAGCGCCTGGGTTCTAATTGAATCCCTTTGCTTGTCTTCCCTGATGGAAAGCCTAGGGTGGAGTGCGGGGGAAAGTGTGGTTTGGGCTCCAAAACCAAGTATTTGCGATGACCTCTCTGTGGTTTGTGGAGATGTTTAAACTACATCCCTAACCTGGGAACACCTGTGCCCCCATAAAGATCCGTGGAGTCTGTTTCCACACCTCCAGCACACACACGAACACTTGCACAGTTATCCTGAGAGTGGGCAGCCTCCTCCAACTGAGAGCAGGGCCTTGGTTCTTATAAAATCGCTTAACTTGTCTACCCTGTTTGGTTGCCTGATACGGAGTGCTGGGGAAAGGGTGGGTTGGGCTCTAAATCCAAGTATTAGCGAGTGCTTCTCCATGGGATTTGGAGGTTATTAACCAAAAGCCCACAACATGGGAATACCTGTGCTCCTTGAAAAAAGCGTGGACTCTGTATCCCCACCACCAGAACACACATGAAGAAGTTTTCTGCTATCCTGAGTGTGGGCTGGCAATTTCAGGTGACAGAAGCGGCTGGGTTCTAATAGAATCCCTTAGCTTGTAATCCCTGAGTGTTTCCCTAGGACTGACTCTGAGAGAAACCTGGGGGTTGGGCTTTGAGGCCAAATAGTAACGAGTGTCCCCGATGGACTGAGGAAGTATTTAGATGAATTCTCCATAAAGGGAAACACCTGAGCACCCATTCATCTGCGTGGAGTGGGGCTTCAAATCTCCCCACCACACAAGGTTGGGTTCCAGTATCCTGAGGGTGGGGTAGTTCCTCCAACTGACATCAGCGTCTTGGTTTGAATAGAATCCCTTTGCGTGTCTTCCCTGATGGTTTGCCTAGGCCAGTGTGTGGTTGAAAGTGGGATTTGGGATCTAAAACTAAGTATTAGCGTGTGCCTCTCCATGGGTAGTGGAGATGTTTAAACTACAACCCACAACTTGGGAATTACTGTGACCCCTGAAAAATGCGTGTGCTATGTTTCCCCACGTCCAGCACACACAGGAAGAAGTGTTCTGGGGTTCTGAGTGTGGGGAGGTTCCTCCAACAGACAGCAGCACCTGGGTTGTAATAGAATCCCTTAGCTTGACTTCCCTAAGTGTTTTCCTAGGCCTAGCAGTAAGCGATGGTGGGGGATGGGCTCTAAAGCCAAGTATTAGCGAGTGCATCTCTGTGGGTAGTGGAGGGTTTTAAACTACTTCCCCAACCTTGGAACACCTGTGCCCCATAAAGATGCCTGGAATCTGTTTCCCAACCTCCAGCACACCCACGGAGACGTGCTCAAGTATCCTGATTGTGGGGAGGCTCCTCCAAATGACAGCAGCGCCTGGGTTCTTAAAGAATCCCTTAGCTTGTCTTCCCTGATAGCATGCCTAGGCTGGAGAGTGGGGGAAAGTGGGGGTTGGGCTCTAAACCAAGTATAAGCGAGAGCCTATCCATGGGATGTGGGTTTTTAACCTACAACCCACAACCATGGAATAAATGTGCCACCTGAAAGATGCTTTGACTGTTTCCCTACATCCAGCACACACACGAAGATGTGTTCTTGTATTCTGAGTGTGGGGAAGTTCCTCAAACTGACAGCAGCACCTGGATTCCATTAGTATCCCTTAGCTTCTTTTACCTGAGTGTTCTCTTAGACCAGGCCATGAGGGAAAGCTGGCGGTTGGGCTTGGAGGCCACGTAGCAGTGAGTGCCCCCTGATCCATTGAGGAAGTACTTAGAGGACTTCTCCCTAAACAGAACTCCTTTTCCTGCATTCATCTGGGTGCAGTGGGGCTGCACATCTCTCCCACACCTAAGAATGTGTTCTGGAATTCTGAGTGCAGGGAAGTTCCTCCAACTGACAGCAGCGCCTGGGTTCTAATTGAATCCCTTTGCTTGTCTTCCCTGATGGAAAGCCTAGGCGGGAGTGCGGGGGAAAGTGTGGTTTGGGCTCCAAAACCCAGTATTGGCGATGACCTCTCTATGGTTTTTGGAGCTGTATAAACTACATCCCTAACCTGGGAACACCTGTGCCCCCATAAAGATCCGTGGAGTCTGTTTCCACACCTCCAGCACACACACGAACACTTGCACAGTTATCCTGAGAGTGGGCAGCCTCCTCCAACTGAGAGCAGGGCCTTGGTTCTTATAAAATCGCTTAACTTGTCTACCCTGTTTGGTTGCCTGATACGGAGTGCTGGGGAAAGGGTGGGTTGGGCTCTAAATCCAAGTATTAGCGAGTGCTTCTCCATGGGATTTGGAGGTTATTAACCAAAAGCCCACAACATGGGAATACCTGTGCTCCTTGAAAAAAGCGTGGACTCTGTATCCCCACCACCAGAACACACATGAAGAAGTTTTCTGCTATCCTGAGTGTGGGCTGGCAATTTCAGGTGACAGAAGCGGCTGGGTTCTAATAGAATCCCTTAGCTTGTAATCCCTGAGTGTTTCCCTAGGACTGACTCTGAGAGAAACCTGGGGGTTGGGCTTTGAGGCCAAATAGTAGCGAGTGTCCCCGATGGACTGAGGAAGTATTTAGATGAATTCTCCATAAAGGGAAACACCTGAGCACCCATTCATCTGCGTGGAGTGGGGCTTCAAATCTCCCCACCACACAAGGTTGGGTTCCAGTATCCTGAGGGTGGGGTAGTTCCTCCAACTGACATCAGCGTCTTGGTTTGAATAGAATCCCTTTGCTTGTCTTCCCTGATGGTTTGCCTAGGCCAGTGTGTGGTTGAAAGTGGGATTTGGGATCTAAAACTAAGTATTAGCGTGTGCCTCTCCATGGGTAGTGGAGATGTTTAAACTACAACCCACAACTTGGGAATTACTGTGACCCCTGAAAAATGCGTGTGCTATGTTTCCCCACGTCCAGCACACACAGGAAGAAGTGTTCTGGGGTTCTGAGTGTGGGGAGGTTCCTCCAACAGACAGCAGCACCTGGGTTGTAATAGAATCCCTTAGCTTGACTTCCCTAAGTGTTTTCCTAGGCCTAGCAGTAAGCGATGGTGGGGGATGGGCTCTAAAGCCAAGTATTAGCGAGTGCATCTCTGTGGGTAGTGGAGGGTTTTAAACTACTTCCCCAACCTTGGAACACCTGTGCCCCATAAAGATGCGTGGAATCTGTTTCCCCACCTCCAGCACACACACGGAGACGTGCTCAGGTATCCTGATTGTGGGGAGACTCCTCCAAATGACAGCAGCGCCTGGGTTCTAAAAGAATCCCTTAGCTTGTCTTCCCTGATGGCATGGCTAGGCTGGAGAGTGGGGGAAAGTGGGGGTTGGGCTCTAAACCAAGTATAAGCGAGAGCCTATCCATGGGATGTGGGTTTTTAACCTACAACCCACAACCATGGAATAAATGTGCCCCCTGAAAGATGCTGTGACTGTTTCCCTACATCCAGCACACACACGAAGATGTGTTCTTGTATTCTGAGTGTGGGGAAGTTCCTCAAACTGACAGTAGCACCTGGATTCTATTAGAATCCCTTAGCTTCTGTTCCCTGAGTGTTCTTTTAGGCCAGGCCATGAGGGAAAGCTGGGGGTTGGGCGTGGAGGCCACGTAGCAGTGAGTGCCCCCTGATCCATTGAGGAAGTACTTAGAGGACTTCTTCCTAAAGGGAACACATTTTCCTACATTCATCTGGGTGCAGTGGGGCTGCACATCTCTCCCACACCTAAGAATGTGTTCTGGAATTCTGAGTGCAGGGAAGTTCCTCCAACTGACAGCAGCGCCTGGGTTCTAATTGAATCCCTTTGCTTGTCTTCCCTGATGGAAAGCCTAGGCGGGAGTGCGGGGGAAAGTGTGGTTTGGGCTCCAAAACCAAGTATTTGCGATGACCTCTCTATGGTTTGTGGAGGTGTTTAAATTACATCCCTAACCTGGGAACAACTGTGCCCCTATAAATATCCGTGGAGTCTGTTTCCACACCTCCAGCACACACACGAACACTTGCACAGTTATCCTGAGAGTGGGCAGCCTCCTCCAACTGAGAGCAGGGCCTTGGTTCTTATAAAATCGCTTAACTTGTCTACCCTGTTTGGTTGCCTGATACGGAGTGCTGGGGAAAGGGTGGGTTGGGCTCTAAATCCAAGTATTAGCGAGTGCTTCTCCATGGGATTTGGAGGTTATTAACCAAAAGCCCACAACATGGGAATACCTGTGCTCCTTGAAAAAAGCGTGGACTCTGTATCCCCACCACCAGAACACACATGAAGAAGTTTTCTGCTATCCTGAGTGTGGGCTGGCAATTTCAGGTGACAGAAGCGGCTGGGTTCTAATAGAATCCCTTAGCTTGTAATCCCTGAGTGTTTCCCTAGGACTGACTCTGAGAGAAACCTGGGGGTTGGGCTTTGAGGCCAAATTGTAGCGAGTGTCCCCGATGGACTGAGGAAGTATTTAGATGAATTCTCCATAAAGGGAAACACCTGAGCACCCATTCATCTGCGTGGAGTGGGGCTTCAAATCTCCCACCACACAAGGTTGGGTTCCAGTATCCTGAGGGTGGGGTAGTTCCTCCAACTGACATCAGCGTCTTGGTTTGAATAGAATCCCTTTGCTTGTCTTCCCTGATGGTTTGCCTAGGCCAGTGTGTGGTTGAAAGTGGGATTTGGGATCTAAAACTAAGTATTAGCGTGTGCCTCTCCATGGGTAGTGGAGATGTTTAAACTACAACCCACAACTTGGGAATTACTGTGACCCCTGAAAAATGCGTGTGCTATGTTTCCCCACGTCCAGCACACACAGGAAGAAGTGTTCTGGGGTTCTGAGTGTGGGGAGGTTCCTCCAACAGACAGCAGCACCTGGGTTGTAATAGAATCCCTTAGCTTGACTTCCCTAAGTGTTTTCCTAGGCCTAGCAGTAAGCGATGGTGGGGGATGGGCTCTAAAGCCAAGTATTAGCGAGTGCATCTCTGTGGGTAGTGGAGGGTTTTAAACTACTTCCCCAACCTTGGAACACCTGTGCCCCATAAAGATGCGTGGAATCTGTTTCCCCACCTCCAGCACACCCACGGAGACGTGCTCAGGTATCCTGATTGTGGGGAGGCTCCTCCAAATGACAGCAGCGCCTGGGTTCTTAAAGAATCCCTTAGCTTGTCTTCCCTGATAGCATGCCTAGGCTGGAGAGTGGGGGAAAGTGGGGGTTGGGCTCTAAACCAAGTATAAGCGAGAGCCTATCCATGGGATGTGGGTTTTTAACCTACAACCCACAACCATGGAATAAATGTGCCCCCTGAAAGATGCTTTGACTGTTTCCCTACATCCAGCACACACACAAAGGTGTGTTCTGGTATTCTGAGTGTGGGGAAGTTCCTCAAACTGACAGCAGCACCTGGATTCCATTAGTATCCCTTAGCTCTTTTACCTGAGTGTTCTCTTAGACCAGCCCAAGAGGGAAAGCTGGGGGTTGGGCTTGGAGGCCACGTAGCTGTGAGTGCCCCCTGATCCATTGAGGAAGTACTTAGAGGACTTCTCCCTAAACGGAACACCTTTTCCTGCATTCATCTGGGTGCAGTGGGGCTGCACATCTCTCCCACACCTAAGAATGTGTTCTGGAATTCTGAGTGCAGGGAAGTTCCTCCAACTGACAGCAGCGCCTGGGTTCTAATTGAATCCCTTTGCTTGTCTTCCCTGATGGAAAGCCTAGGCGGGAGTGCGGGGGAAAGTGTGGTTTGGGCTCCAAAACCAAGTATTTGCGATGACCTCTCTATGGTTTGTGGAGGTGTTTAAACTACATCCCTAACCTGGGAACACCTGTGCCCCCATAAAGATCCGTGGAGTCTGTTTCCACACCTCCAGCACACACACGAACACTTGCACAGTTATCCTGAGAGTGGGCAGCCTCCTCCAACTGAGAGCAGGGCCTTGGTTCTTATAAAATCGCTTAACTTGTCTACCCTGTTTGGTTGCCTGATACGGAGTGCTGGGGAAAGGGTGGGTTGGGCTCTAAATCCAAGTATTAGCGAGTGCTTCTCCATGGGATTTGGAGGTTATTAACCAAAAGCCCACAACATGGGAATACCTGTGCTCCTTGAAAAAAGCGTGGACTCTGTATCCCCACCACCAGAACACACATGAAGAAGTTTTCTGCTATCCTGAGTGTGGGCTGGCAATTTCAGGTGACAGAAGCGGCTGGGTTCTAATAGAATCCCTTAGCTTGTAATCCCTGAGTGTTTCCCTAGGACTGACTCTGAGAGAAACCTGGGGGTTGGGCTTTGAGGCCAAATAGTAGCGAGTGTCCCCGATGGACTGAGGAAGTATTTAGATGAATTCTCCATAAAGGGAAACACCTGAGCACCCATTCATCTGCGTGGAGTGGGGCTTCAAATCTCCCCACCACACAAGGTTGGGTTCCAGTATCCTGAGGGTGGGGTAGTTCCTCCAACTGACATCAGCGTCTTGGTTTGAATAGAATCCCTTTGCGTGTCTTCCCTGATGGTTTGCCTAGGCCAGTGTGTGGTTGAAAGTGGGATTTGGGATCTAAAACTAAGTATTAGCGTGTGCCTCTCCATGGGTAGTGGAGATGTTTAAACTACAACCCACAACTTGGGAATTACTGTGACCCCTGAAAAATGCGTGTGCTATGTTTCCCCACGTCCAGCACACACAGGAAGAAGTGTTCTGGGGTTCTGAGTGTGGGGAGGTTCCTCCAACAGACAGCAGCACCTGGGTTGTAATAGAATCCCTTAGCTTGACTTCCCTAAGTGTTTTCCTAGGCCTAGCAGTAAGCGATGGTGGGGGATGGGCTCTAAAGCCAAGTATTAGCGAGTGCATCTCTGTGGGTAGTGGAGGGTTTTAAACTACTTCCCCAACCTTGGAACACCTGTGCCCCATAAAGATGCGTGGAATCTGTTTCCCCACCTCCAGCACACACACGGAGACGTGCTCAGGTATCCTGATTGTGGGGAGGCTCCTCCAAATGACAGCAGCGCCTGGGTTCTTAAAGAATCCCTTAGCTTGTCTTCCCTGATAGCATGCCTAGGCTGGAGAGTGGGTGAAAGTGGGGGTTGGGCTCTAAACCAAGTATAAGCGAGAGCCTATCCATGGGATGTGGGTTTTTAACCTACAACCCAAAACCATGGAATAAATGTGCCACCTGAAAGATGCTTTGACTGTTTCCCTACATCCAGCACACACACGAAGATGTGTTCTTGTATTCTGAGTGTGGGGAAGTTCCTCAAACTGACAGCAGCACCTGGATTCCATTAGTATCCCTTAGCTTCTTTTACCTGAGTGTTCTCTTAGACCAGGCCATGAGGGAAAGCTGGGGGTTGGGCTTGGAGGCCACGTAGCAGTGAGTGCCCCCTGATCCATTGAGGAAGTACTTAGAGGACTTCTCCCTAAACAGAACTCCTTTTCCTGCATTCATCTGGGTGCAGTGGGGCTGCACATCTCTCCCACACCTAAGAATGTGTTCTGGAATTCTGAGTGCAGGGAAGTTCCTCCAACTGACAGCAGCGCCTGGGTTCTAATTGAATCCCTTTGCTTGTCTTCCCTGATGGAAAGCCTAGGCGGGAGTGCGGGGGAAAGTGTGGTTTGGGCTCCAAAACCAAGTATTTGCGATGACCTCTCTATGGTTTGTGGAGATGTATAAACTACATCCCTAACCTGGGAACACCTGTGCCCCCATAAAGATCCGTGGAGTCTGTTTCCACACCTCCAGCACACACACGAACACTTGCACAGTTATCCTGAGAGTGGGCAGCCTCCTCCAACTGAGAGCAGGGCCTTGGTTCTTATAAAATCGCTTAACTTGTCTACCCTGTTTGGTTGCCTGATACGGAGTGCTGGGGAAAGGGTGGGTTGGGCTCTAAATCCAAGTATTAGCGAGTGCTTCTCCATGGGATTTGGAGGTTATTAACCAAAAGCCCACAACATGGGAATACCTGTGCTCCTTGAAAAAAGCGTGGACTCTGTATCCCCACCACCAGAACACACATGAAGAAGTTTTCTGCTATCCTGAGTGTGGGCTGGCAATTTCATGTGACAGAAGCGGCTGGGTTCTAATAGAATCCCTTAGCTTGTAATCCCTGAGTGTTTCCCTAGGACTGACTCTGAGAGAAACCTGGGGGTTGGGCTTTGAGGCCAAATAGTAGCGAGTGTCCCCGATGGACTGAGGAAGTATTTAGATGAATTCTCCATAAAGGGAAACACCTGAGCACCCATTCATCTGCGTGGAGTGGGGCTTCAAATCTCCCCACCACACAAGGTTGGGTTCCAGTATCCTGAGGGTGGGGTAGTTCCTCCAACTGACATCAGCGTCTTGGTTTGAATAGAATCCCTTTGCTTGTCTTCCCTGATGGTTTGCCTAGGCCAGTGTGTGGTTGAAAGTGGGATTTGGGATCTAAAACTAAGTATTAGCGTGTGCCTCTCCATGGGTAGTGGAGATGTTTAAACTACAACCCACAACTTGGGAATTACTGTGACCCCTGAAAAATGCGTGTGCTATGTTTCCCCACGTCCAGCACACACAGGAAGAAGTGTTCTGGGGTTCTGAGTGTGGGGAGGTTCCTCCAACAGACAGCAGCACCTGGGTTGTAATAGAATCCCTTAGCTTGACTTCCCTAAGTGTTTTCCTAGGCCTAGCAGTAAGCGATGGTGGGGGATGGGCTCTAAAGCCAAGTATTAGCGAGTGCATCTCTGTGGGTAGTGGAGGGTTTTAAACTACTTCCCCAACCTTGGAACACCTGTGCCCCATAAAGATGCGTGGAATCTGTTTCCCCACCTCCAGCACACCCACGGAGACGTGCTCAGGTATCCTGATTGTGGGGAGGCTCCTCCAAATGACAGCAGCGCCTGGGTTCTTAAAGAATCCCTTAGCTTGTCTTCCCTGATAGCATGCCTAGGCTGGAGAGTGGGGGAAAGTGGGGGTTGGGCTCTAAACCAAGTATAAGCGAGAGCCTATCCATGGGATGTGGGTTTTTAACCTACAACCCACAACCATGGAATAAATGTGCTCCCTGAAAGATGCTTTGACTGTTTCCCTACATCCAGCACACACAGGAAGAAGTGTTCTGGTATTCTGAGTGTGGGGAAGTTCCTCAAACTGACAGCAGCACCTGGATTCCATTAGTATCCCTTAGCTTCTTTTACCTGAGTGTTCTCTTAGACCAGGCCATGAGGGAAAGCTGGGGGTTGGGCTTGGAGGCCACGTAGCAGTGAGTGCCCCCTGATCCATTGAGGAAGTACTTAGAGGACTTCTCCCTAAACAGAACTCCTTTTCCTCCATTCATCTGGGTGCAGTGAGGCTGCACATCTCTCCCACACCTAAGAATGTGTTCTGGAATTCTGAGTGCAGGGAAGTTCCTCCAACTGACAGCAGCGCCTGGGTTCTAATTGAATCCCTTTGCTTGTCTTCCCTGATGGAAAGCCTAGGCGGGAGTGCGGGGGAAAGTGTGGTTTGGTCTCCAAAACCAAGTATTGGCGATGACCTCTCTGTGGTTTGTGGAGGTGTTTAAACTACATCCCTAACCTGGGAACACCTGTGCCCCCATAAAGATCCGTGGAGTCTGTTTCCACACCTCCAACACACACACGAACACTTGCACAGTTATCCTGAGAGTGGGCAGCCTCCTCCAACTGAGAGCAGGGCCTTGGTTCTTATAAAATCGCTTAACTTGTCTACCCTGTTTGGTTGCCTGATACGGAGTGCTGGGGAAAGGGTGGGTTGGGCTCTAAATCCAAGTATTAGCGAGTGCTTCTCCATGGGATTTGGAGGTTATTAACCAAAAGCCCACAACATGGGAATACCTGTGCTCCTTGAAAAAAGCGTGGACTCTGTATCCCCACCACCAGAACACACATGAAGAAGTTTTCTGCTATCCTGAGTGTGGGCTGGCAATTTCAGGTGACAGAAGCGGCTGGGTTCTAATAGAATCCCTTAGCTTGTAATCCCTGAGTGTTTCCCTAGGACTGACTCTGAGAGAAACCTGGGGGTTGGGCTTTGAGGCCAAATAGTAGCGAGTGTCCCCGATGGACTGAGGAAGTATTTAGATGAATTCTCCATAAAGGGAAACACCTGAGCACCCATTCATCTGCGTGGAGTGGGGCTTCAAATCTCCCCACCACACAAGGTTGGGTTCCAGTATCCTGAGGGTGGGGTAGTTCCTCCAACTGACATCAGCGTCTTGGTTTGAATAGAATCCCTTTGCTTGTCTTCCCTGATGGTTTGCCTAGGCCAGTGTGTGGTTGAAAGTGGGATTTGGGATCTAAAACTAAGTATTAGCGTGTGCCTCTCCATGGGTAGTGGAGATGTTTAAACTACAACCCACAACTTGGGAATTACTGTGACCCCTGAAAAATGCGTGTGCTATGTTTCCCCACGTCCAGCACACACAGGAAGAAGTTTTCTGGGGTTCTGAGTGTGGGGAGGTTCCTCCAACAGACAGCAGCACCTGGGTTGTAATAGAATCCCTTCGCTTGACTTCCCTAAGTGTTTTCCTAGGCCTAGCAGTAAGCGATGGTGGGGGATGGGCTCTAAAGCCAAGTATTAGCGAGTGCATCTCTGTGGGTAGTGGAGGGTTTTAAACTACTTCCCCAACCTTGGAACACCTGTGCCCCATAAAGATGCGTGGAATCTGTTTCCCCACCTCCAGCACACCCACGGAGACGTGCTCAGGTATCCTGATTGTGGGGAGGCTCCTCCAAATGACAGCAGCGCCTGGGTTCTTAAAGAATCCCTTAGCTTGTCTTCCCTGATAGCATGCCTAGGCTGGAGAGTGGGGGAAAGTGGGGGTTGGGCTCTAAACCAAGCATAAGCGAGAGCCAATCCATGGGATGTGGGTTTTTAACCTACAACCCACAACCATGGAATAAATGTGCCCCCTGAAAGATGCTTTGACTGTTTCCCTACATCCAGCACACACAGGAAGATGTGTTCTGGTATTCTGAGTGTGGGGAAGTTCCTCAAACTGACAGCAGCACCTGGATTCCATTAGTATCCCTTAGATTCTTTTACCTGAGTGTTCTCTTAGACCAGGCCATGAGGGAAAGCTGGGGTTTGGGCTTGGAGGCCACGTAGCAGTGAGTGCCCCCTGATCCATTGAGGAAGTACTTAGAGGACTTCTCCCTAAACAGAACTCCTTTTCCTCCATTCATCTGGGTGCAGTGGGGCTGCACATCTCTCCCACACCTAAGAATGTGTTCTGGAATTCTGAGTGCAGGGAAGTTCCTCCAACTGACAGCAGCGCCTGGGTTCTAATTGAATCCCTTTGCTTGTCTTCCCTGATGGAAAGCCTAGGCGGGAGTGCGGGGGAAAGTGTGGTTTGGGCTCCAAAACCAAGTATTGGCGATGACCTCTCTATGGTTTGTGGAGGTGTTTAAACTACATCCCTAACCTGGGAACACCTGTGCCCCCATAAAAATACGTGGAGTCTGTTTCCACACCTCCAGCACACACACGAACACTTGCACAGTTATCCTGAGAGTGGGCAGCCTCCTCCAACTGAGAGCAGGGCCTTGGTTCTTATAAAATCGCTTAACTTGTCTACCCTGTTTGGTTGCCTGATACGGAGTGCTGGGGAAAGGGTGGGTTGGGCTCTAAATCCAAGTATTAGCGAGTGCTTCTCCATGGGATTTGGAGGTTATTAACCAAAAGCCCACAACATGGGAATACTTGTGCTCCTTGAAAAAAGCGTGGACTCTGTATCCCCACCACCAGAACACACATGAAGAAGTTTTCTGCTATCCTGAGTGTGGGCTGGCAATTTCAGGTGACAGAAGCGGCTGGGTTCTAATAGAATCCCTTAGCTTGTAATCCCTGAGTGTTTCCCTAGGACTGACTCTGAGAGAAACCTGAGGGTTGGGCTTTGAGGCCAAATAGTAGCGAGTGTCCCCGATGGACTGAGGAATTATTTAGATGAATTCTCCATAAAGGGAAACTCCTGAGCACCCATTCATCTGCGTGGAGTGGGGCTTCAAATCTCCCCACCACACAAGGTTGGGTTCCAGTATCCTGAGGGTGGGGTAGTTCCTCCAACTGACATCAGCGTCTTGGTTTGAATAGAATCCCTTTGCTTGTCTTCCCTGATGGTTTGCCTAGGCCAGTGTGTGGTTGAAAGTGGGATTTGGGATCTAAAACTAAGTATTGGCGTGTGCCTCTCCATGGGTAGTGGAGATGTTTAAACTACAACCCACAACTTGGGAATTACTGTGACCCCTGAAAAATGCGTGTGCTATGTTTCCCCACGTCCAGCACACACAGGAAGAAGTGTTCTGGGGTTCTGAGTGTGGGGAGGTTCCACCAACAGACAGCAGCACCTGGTTTGTAATAGAATCCCTTAGCTTGACTTCCCTAAGTGTTTTCCTAGGCCTAGCAGTAAGCGATGGTGGGGGATGGGCTCTAAAGCCAAGTATTAGCGAGTGCATCTCTGTGGGTAGTGGAGGGTTTTAAACTACTTCCCCAACCTTGGAACACCTGTGCCCCATAAAGATGCGTGGAATCTGTTTCCCCACCTCCAGCACACACACGGAGACGTGCTCAGGTATCCTGATTGTGGGGAGGCTCCTCCAAATGACAGCAGCGCCTGGGTTCTAAAAGAATCCCTTAGCTTGTCTTCCCTGATGGCATGCCTAGGCTGGAGAGTGGGGGAAAGTGGGGGTTGGGCTCTAAACCAAGTATAAGCGAGAGCCTATCCATGGGATGTGGGTTTTTAACCTACAACCCACAGCCATGGAATAAATGTGCCCCCTGAAAGATGCTTTGACTGTTTCCCTACATCCAGCACACACACGAAGAAGTGTTCTGGTATTCTGAGTGTGGGGAAGTTCCTCAAACTGACAGCAGCACCTGGATTCTATTAGTATCCCTTAGCATCTGTTCCCTGAGTGTTCTTTTAGGCCAGGACATGAGGGAAAGCTGAGGGTTGGGCTTGGAGGCCACGTAGCTGTGAGTGCCCCCTGATCCATTGAGGAAGTACTTAGAGGACTTCTCCCTAAACGGAACACCTTTTCCTGCATTCATCTGGGTGCAGTGGGGCTGCACATCTCTCCCACACCTAAGAATGTGTTCTGGAATTCTGAGTGCAGGGAAGTTCCTCCAACTGACAGCAGCGCCTGGGTTCTAATTGAATCCCTTTGCTTGTCTTCCCTGATGGAAAGCCTAGGCGGGAGTGCGGGGGAAAGTGTGGTTTGGGCTCCAAAACCAAGTATTTGCGATGACCTCTCTATGGTTTGTGGAGGTGTTTAAACTACATCCCTAACCTGGGAACACCTGTGCCCCCATAAAGATCCGTGGAGTCTGTTTCCACACCTCCAGCACACACACGAACACTTGCACAGTTATCCTGAGAGTGGGCAGCCTCCTCCAACTGAGAGCAGGGCCTTGGTTCTTATAGAATCGCTTAACTTGTCTACCCTGTTTGGTTGCCTGATACGGAGTGCTGGGGAAAGGGTGGGTTGGGCTCTAAATCCAAGTATTAGCGAGTGCTTCTCCATGGGATTTGGAGGTTATTAACCAAAAGCCCACAACATGGGAATACCTGTGCTCCTTGAAAAAAGCGTGGACTCTGTATCCCCACCACCAGAACACACATGAAGAAGTTTTCTGCTATCCTGAGTGTGGGCTGGCAATTTCAGGTGACAGAAGCGGCTGGGTTCTAATAGAATCCCTTAGCTTGTAATCCCTGAGTGTTTCCCTAGGACTGACTCTGAGAGAAACCTGGGGGTTGGGCTTTGAGGCCAAATAGTAGCGAGTGTCCCCGATGGACTGAGGAAGTATTTAGATGAATTCTCCAAAAAGGGAAACTCCTGAGCACCCATTCATCTGCGTGGAGTGGGGCTTCAAATCTCCCCACCACACAAGGTTGGGTTCCAGTATCCTGAGGGTGGGGTAGTTCCTCCAACTGACATCAGCGTCTTGGTTTGAATAGAATCCCTTTGCTTGTCTTCCCTGATGGTTTGCCTAGGCCAGTGTGTGGTTGAAAGTGGGATTTGGGATCTAAAACTAAGTATTAGCGTGTGCCTCTCCATGGGTAGTGGAGATGTTTAAACTACAACCCACAACTTGGGAATTACTGTGACCCCTGAAAAATGCGTGTGCTATGTTTCCCCACGTCCAGCACACACAGGAAGAAATGTTCTGGGGTTCTGAGTGTGGGGAGGTTCCACCAACAGACAGCAGCACCTGGGTTGTAATAGAATCCCTTAGCTTGACTTCCCTAAGTGTTTTCCTAGGCCTAGCAGTAAGCGATGGTGGGGGATGGGCTCTAAAGCCAAGTATTAGCGAGTGCATCTCTGTGGGTAGTGGAGGGTTTTAAACTACTTCCCCAAACTTGGAACACCTGTGCCCCATAAAGATGCGTGGAATCTGTTTCCCCACCTCCAGCACACACAAGGAGACGTGCTCAGGTATCCTGATTGTGGGGAGGCTCCTCCAAATGACAGCAGCGCCTGGGTTCTAAAAGAATCCCTTAGCTTGTCTTCCCTGATGGCATGCCTAGGCTGGAGAGTGGGGGAAAGTGGGGGTTGGGCTCTAAATCAAGTATAAGCGAGAGCCTATCCATGGGATGTGGGTTTTTAACCTACAACCCACAGCCATGGAATAAATGTGCCCCCTGAAAGATGCTTGGACTGTTTCCCTACATCCAGCACACACACGAAGAAGTGTTCTGGTATTCTGAGTGTGGGGAAGTTCCTCAAACTGACAGCAGCACCTGGATTCTATTAGTATCCCTTAGCTTCTGTTCCCTGAGTGTTCTTTTAGGCCAGGCCATGAGGGAAAGCTGAGGGTTGGGCTTGGAGGCCACGTAGCAGTGAGTGCCCCCTGATCCATTGAGGAAGTACTTAGAGGACTTCTCCCTAAAGGGAACACCTTTTCCTGCATTCATCTGGGTGCAGTGGGGCTGCACATCTCTCCCACACCTAAGAATGTGTTCTGGAATTCTGAGTGCAGGGAAGTTCCTCCAACTGACAGCAGCGCCTGGGTTCTAATTGAATCCCTTTGCTTGTCTTCCCTGATGGAAAGCCTAGGCGGGAGTGCGGGGGAAAGTGTGGTTTGGGCTCCAAAACCCAGTATTGGCGATGACCTCTCTATGGTTTGTGGAGGTGTTTAAACTACATCCCTAACCTGGGAACACCTGTGCCCCCATAAAGATCCGTGGAGTCTGTTTCCACACCTCCAGCACACACACGAACACTTGCACAGTTATCCTGAGAGTGGGCAGCCTCCTCCAACTGAGAGCAGGGCCTTGGTTCTTATAAAATCGCTTAACTTGTCTACCCTGTTTGGTTGCCTGATACGGAGTGCTGGGGAAAGGGTGGGTTGGGCTCTAAATCCAAGTATTAGCGAGTGCTTCTCCATGGGATTTGGAGGTTATTAACCAAAAGCCCACAACATGGGAATACCTGTGCTCCTTGAAAAAAGCGTGGACTCTGTATCCCCACCACCAGAACACACATGAAGAAGTTTTCTGCTATCCTGAGTGTGGGCTGGCAATTTCAGGTGACAGAAGCGGCTGGGTTCTAATAGAATCCCTTAGCTTGTAATCCCTGAGTGTTTCCCTAGGACTGACTCTGAGAGAAACCTGGGGGTTGGGCTTTGAGGCCAAATAGTAGCGAGTGTCCCCGATGGACTGAGGAAGTATTTAGATGAATTCTCCATAAAGGGAAACTCCTGAGCACCCATTCATCTGCGTGGAGTGGGGCTTCAAATCTCCCCACCACACAAGGTTGGGTTCCAGTATCCTGAGGGTGGGGTAGTTCCTCCAACTGACATCAGCGTCTTGGTTTGAATAGAATCCCTTTGCTTGTCTTCCCTGATGGTTTGCCTAGGCCAGTGTGTGGTTGAAAGTGGGATTTGGGATCTAAAACTAAGTATTAGCGTGTGCCTCTCCATGGGTAGTGGAGATGTTTAAACTACAACCCACAACTTGGGAATTACTGTGACCCCTGAAAAATGCGTGTGCTATGTTTCCCCACGTCCAGCACACACAGGAAGAAATGTTCTGGGGTTCTGAGTGTGGGGAGGTTCCACCAACAGACAGCAGCACCTGGGTTGTAATAGAATCCCTTAGCTTGACTTCCCTAAGTGTTTTCCTAGGCCTAGCAGTAAGCGATGGTGGGGGATGGGCTCTAAAGCCAAGTATTAGCGAGTGCATCTCTGTGGGTAGTGGAGGGTTTTAAACTACTTCCCCAAACTTGGAACACCTGTGCCCCATAAAGATGCGTGGAATCTGTTTCCCCACCTCCAGCACACACAAGGAGACGTGCTCAGGTATCCTGATTGTGGGGAGGCTCCTCCAAATGACAGCAGCGCCTGGGTTCTAAAAGAATCCCTTAGCTTGTCTTCCCTGATGGCATGCCTAGGCTGGAGAGTGGGGGAAAGTGGGGGTTGGGCTCTAAATCAAGTATAAGCGAGAGCCTATCCATGGGATGTGGGTTTTTAACCTACAACCCACAGCCATGGAATAAATGTGCCCCCTGAAAGATGCTTGGACTGTTTCCCTACATCCAGCACACACACGAAGAAGTGTTCTGGTATTCTGAGTGTGGGGAAGTTCCTCAAACTGACAGCAGTACCTGGATTCTATTAGTATCCCTTAGCTTCTGTTCCCTGAGTGTTCTTTTAGGCCAGGCCATGAGGGAAAGCTGAGGGTTGGGCTTGGAGGCCACGTAGCAGTGAGTGCCCCCTGATCCATTGAGGAAGTACTTAGAGGACTTCTCCCTAAAGGGAACACCTTTTCCTGCATTCATCTGGGTGCAGTGGGGCTGCACATCTCTCCCACACCTAAGAATGTGTTCTGGAATTCTGAGTGCAGGGAAGTTCCTCCAACTGACAGCAGCGCCTGGGTTCTAATTGAATCCCTTTGCTTGTCTTCCCTGATGGAAAGCCTAGGCGGGAGTGCGGGGGAAAGTGTGGTTTGGGCTCCAAAACCCAGTATTGGCGATGACCTCTCTATGGTTTGTGGAGGTGTTTAAACTACATCCCTAACCTGGGAACACCTGTGCCCCCATAAAGATCCGTGGAGTCTGTTTCCACACCTCCAGCACACACACGAACACTTGCACAGTTATCCTGAGAGTGGGCAGCCTCCTCCAACTGAGAGCAGGGCCTTGGTTCTTATAAAATCGCTTAACTTGTCTACCCTGTTTGGTTGCCTGATACGGAGTGCTGGGGAAAGGGTGGGTTGGGCTCTAAATCCAAGTATTAGCGAGTGCTTCTCCATGGGATTTGGAGGTTATTAACCAAAAGCCCACAACATGGGAATACTTGTGCTCCTTGAAAAAAGCGTGGACTCTGTATCCCCACCACCAGAACACACATGAAGAAGTTTTCTGCTATCCTGAGTGTGGGCTGGCAATTTCAGGTGACAGAAGCGGCTGGGTTCTAATAGAATCCCTTAGCTTGTAATCCCTGAGTGTTTCCCTAGGACTGACTCTGAGAGAAACCTGAGGGTTGGGCTTTGAGGCCAAATAGTAGCGAGTGTCCCCGATGGACTGAGGAATTATTTAGATGAATTCTCCATAAAGGGAAACTCCTGAGCACCCATTCATCTGCGTGGAGTGGGGCTTCAAATCTCCCCACCACACAAGGTTGGGTTCCAGTATCCTGAGGGTGGGGTAGTTCCTCCAACTGACATCAGCGTCTTGGTTTGAATAGAATCCCTTTGCTTGTCTTCCCTGATGGTTTGCCTAGGCCAGTGTGTGGTTGAAAGTGGGATTTGGGATCTAAAACTAAGTATTGGCGTGTGCCTCTCCATGTCTAGTGGAGATGTTTAAACTACAACCCACAACTTGGGAATTACTGTGACCCCTGAAAAATGCGTGTGCTATGTTTCCCCACGTCCAGCACACACAGGAAGAAGTGTTCTGGGGTTCTGAGTGTGGGGAGGTTCCACCAACAGACAGCAGCACCTGGTTTGTAATAGAATCCCTTAGCTTGACTTCCCTAAGTGTTTTCCTAGGCCTAGCAGTAAGCGATGGTGGGGGATGGGCTCTAAAGCCAAGTATTAGCGAGTGCATCTCTGTGGGTAGTGGAGGGTTTTAAACTACTTCCCCAACCTTGGAACACCTGTGCCCCATAAAGATGCGTGGAATCTGTTTCCCCACCTCCAGCACACACACGGAGACGTGCTCAGGTATCCTGATTGTGGGGAGGCTCCTCCAAATGACAGCAGCGCCTGGGTTCTAAAAGAATCCCTTAGCTTGTCTTCCCTGATGGCATGCCTAGGCTGGAGAGTGGGGGAAAGTGGGGGTTGGGCTCTAAACCAAGTATAAGTGAGAGCCTATCCATGGGATGTGGGTTTTTAACCTACAACCCACAGCCATGGAATAAATGTGCCCCCTGAAAGATGCTTTGACTGTTTCCCTACATCCAGCACACACACGAAGAAGTGTTCTGGTATTCTGAGTGTGGGGAAGTTCCTCAAACTGACAGCAGCACCTGGATTCTATTAGTATCCCTTAGCTTCTGTTCCCTGAGTGTTCTTTTAGGCCAGGACATGAGGGAAAGCTGAGGGTTGGGCTTGGAGGCCACGTAGCTGTGAGTGCCCCCTGATCCATTGAGGAAGTACTTAGAGGACTTCTCCCTAAAGGGAACACCTTTTCCTGCATTCATCTGGGTGCAGTGGGGCTGCACATCTCTCCCACACCTAAGAATGTGTTCTGGAATTCTGAGTGCAGGGAAGTTCCTCCAACTGACAGCAGCGCCTGGGTTCTAATTGAATCCCTTTGCTTGTCTTCCCTGATGGAAAGCCTAGGCGGGAGTGCGGGGGAAAGTGTGGTTTGGGCTCCAAAACCAAGTATTTGCGATGACCTCTCTATGGTTTGTGGAGGTGTTTAAACTACATCCCTAACCTGGGAACACCTGTGCCCCCATAAAGATCCGTGGAGTCTGTTTCCACACCTCCAGCACACACACGAACACTTGCACAGTTATCCTGAGAGTGGGCAGCCTCCTCCAACTGAGAGCAGGGCCTTGGTTCTTATAGAATCGCTTAACTTGTCTACCCTGTTTGGTTGCCTGATACGGAGTGCTGGGGAAAGGGTGGGTTGGGCTCTAAATCCAAGTATTAGCGAGTGCTTCTCCATGGGATTTGGAGGTTATTAACCAAAAGCCCACAACATGGGAATACCTGTGCTCCTTGAAAAAAGCGTGGACTCTGTATCCCCACCACCAGAACACACATGAAGAAGTTTTCTGCTATCCTGAGTGTGGGCTGGCAATTTCAGGTGACAGAAGCGGCTGGGTTCTAATAGAATCCCTTAGCTTGTAATCCCTGAGTGTTTCCCTAGGACTGACTCTGAGAGAAACCTGGGGGTTGGGCTTTGAGGCCAAATAGTAGCGAGTGTCCCCGATGGACTGAGGAAGTATTTAGATGAATTCTCCATAAAGGGAAACTCCTGAGCACCCATTCATCTGCGTGGAGTGGGGCTTCAAATCTCCCCACCACACAAGGTTGGGTTCCAGTATCCTGAGGGTGGGGTAGTTCCTCCAACTGACATCAGCGTCTTGGTTTGAATAGAATCCCTTTGCTTGTCTTCCCTGATGGTTTGCCTAGGCCAGTGTGTGGTTGAAAGTGGGATTTGGGATCTAAAACTAAGTATTAGCGTGTGCCTCTCCATGGGTAGTGGAGATGTTTAAACTACAACCCACAACTTGGGAATTACTGTGACCCCTGAAAAATGCGTGTGCTATGTTTCCCCACGTCCAGCACACACAGGAAGAAATGTTCTGGGGTTCTGAGTGTGGGGAGGTTCCACCAACAGACAGCAGCACCTGGGTTGTAATAGAATCCCTTAGCTTGACTTCCCTAAGTGTTTTCCTAGGCCTAGCAGTAAGCGATGGTGGGGGATGGGCTCTAAAGCCAAGTATTAGCGAGTGCATCTCTGTGGGTAGTGGAGGGTTTTAAACTACTTCCCCAAACTTGGAACACCTGTGCCCCATAAAGATGCGTGGAATCTGTTTCCCCACCTCCAGCACACACAAGGAGACGTGCTCAGGTATCCTGATTGTGGGGAGGCTCCTCCAAATGACAGCAGCGCCTGGGTTCTAAAAGAATCCCTTAGCTTGTCTTCCCTGATGGCATGCCTAGGCTGGAGAGTGGGGGAAAGTGGGGGTTGGGCTCTAAATCAAGTATAAGCGAGAGCCTATCCATGGGATGTGGGTTTTTAACCTACAACCCACAGCCATGGAATAAATGTGCCCCCTGAAAGATGCTTGGACTGTTTCCCTACATCCAGCACACACACGAAGAAGTGTTCTGGTATTCTGAGTGTGGGGAAGTTCCTCAAACTGACAGCAGCACCTGGATTCTATTAGTATCCCTTAGCTTCTGTTCCCTGAGTGTTCTTTTAGGCCAGGACATGAGGGAAAGCTGAGGGTTGGGCTTGGAGGCCACGTAGCAGTGAGTGCCCCCTGATCCATTGAGGAAGTACTTAGAGGACTTCTCCCTAAAGGGAACACCTTTTCCTGCATTCATCTGGGTGCAGTGGGGCTGCACATCTCTCCCACACCTAAGAATGTGTTCTGGAATTCTGAGTGCAGGGAAGTTCCTCCAACTGACAGCAGCGCCTGGGTTCTAATTGAATCCCTTTGCTTGTCTTCCCTGATGGAAAGCCTAGGCGGGAGTGCGGGGGAAAGTGTGGTTTGGGCTCCAAAACCAAGTATTGGCGATGACCTCTCTATGGTTTGTGGAGGTGTTTAAACTACATCCCTAACCTGGGAACACCTGTGCCCCCATAAAGATCCGTGGAGTCTGTTTCCACACCTCCAGCACACACACGAACACTTGCACAGTTATCCTGAGAGTGGGCAGCCTCCTCCAACTGAGAGCAGGGCCTTGGTTCTTATAAAATCGCTTAACTTGTCTACCCTGTTTGGTTGCCTGATACGGAGTGCTGGGGAAAGGGTGGGTTGGGCTCTAAATCCAAGTATTAGCGAGTGCTTCTCCATGGGATTTGGAGGTTATTAACCAAAAGCCCACAACATGGGAATACCTGTGCTCCTTGAAAAAAGCGTGGACTCTGTATCCCCACCACCAGAACACACATGAAGAAGTTTTCTGCTATCCTGAGTGTGGGCTGGCAATTTCAGGTGACAGAAGCGGCTGGGTTCTAATAGAATCCCTTAGCTTGTAATCCCTGAGTGTTTCCCTAGGACTGACTCTGAGAGAAACCTGGGGGTTGGGCTTTGAGGCCAAATAGTAGCGAGTGTCCCCGATGGACTGAGGAAGTATTTAGATGAATTCTCCATAAAGGGAAACTCCTGAGCACCCATTCATCTGCGTGGAGTGGGGCTTCAAATCTCCCCACCACACAAGGTTGGGTTCCAGTATCCTGAGGGTGGGGTAGTTCCTCCAACTGACATCAGCGTCTTGGTTTGAATAGAATCCCTTTGCTTATCTTCCCTGATGGTTTGCCTAGGCCAGTGTGTGGTTGAAAGTGGGATTTGGGATCTAAATCTAAGTATTAGCGTGTGCATCTCCATGGGTAGTGGAGATGTTTAAACTACAACCCACAACTTGGGAATTACTGTGACCCCTGAAAAATGCGTGTGCTATGTTTCCCCACGTCCAGCACACACAGGAAGAAATGTTCTGGGGTTCTGAGTGTGGGGAGGTTCCACCAACAGACAGCAGCACCTGGGTTGTAATAGAATCCCTTAGCTTGACTTCCCTAAGTGTTTTCCTAGGCCTAGCAGTAAGCGATGGTGGGGGATGGGCTCTAAAGCCAAGTATTAGCGAGTGCATCTCTGTGGGTAGTGGAGGGTTTTAAACTACTTCCCCAAACTTGGAACACCTGTGCCCCATAAAGATGCGTGGAATCTGTTTCCCCACCTCCAGCACACACAAGGAGACGTGCTCAGGTATCCTGATTGTGGGGAGGCTCCTCCAAATGACAGCAGCGCCTGGGTTCTAAAAGAATCCCTTAGCTTGTCTTCCCTGATGGCATGCCTAGGCTGGAGAGTGGGGGAAAGTGGGGGTTGGGCTCTAAATCAAGTATAAGCGAGAGCCTATCCATGGGATGTGGGTTTTTAACCTACAACCCACAGCCATGGAATAAATGTGCCCCCTGAAAGATGCTTGGACTGTTTCCCTACATCCAGCACACACACGAAGAAGTGTTCTGGTATTCTGAGTGTGGGGAAGTTCCTCAAACTGACAGCAGCACCTGGATTCTATTAGTATCCCTTAGCTTCTGTTCCCTGAGTGTTCTTTTAGGCCAGGCCATGAGGGAAAGCTGAGGGTTGGGCTTGGAGGCCACGTAGCAGTGAGTGCCCCCTGATCCATTGAGGAAGTACTTAGAGGACTTCTCCCTAAAGGGAACACCTTTTCCTGCATTCATCTGGGTGCAGTGGGGCTGCACATCTCTCCCACACCTAAGAATGTGTTCTGGAATTCTGAGTGCAGGGAAGTTCCTCCAACTGACAGCAGCGCCTGGGTTCTAATTGAATCCCTTTGCTTGTCTTCCCTGATGGAAAGCCTAGGCGGGAGTGCGGGGGAAAGTGTGGTTTGGGCTCCAAAACCAAGTATTGGCGATGACCTCTCTATGGTTTGTGGAGGTGTTTAAACTACATCCCTAACCTGGGAACACCTGTGCCCCCATAAAGATCCGTGGAGTCTGTTTCCACACCTCCAGCACACACACGAACACTTGCACAGTTATCCTGAGAGTGGGCAGCCTCCTCCAACTGAGAGCAGGGCCTTGGTTCTTATAAAATCGCTTAACTTGTCTACCCTGTTTGGTTGCCTGATACGGAGTGCTGGGGAAAGGGTGGGTTGGGCTCTAAATCCAAGTATTAGCGAGTGCTTCTCCATGGGATTTGGAGGTTATTAACCAAAAGCCCACAACATGGGAATACCTGTGCTCCTTGAAAAAAGCGTGGACTCTGTATCCCCACCACCAGAACACACATGAAGAAGTTTTCTGCTATCCTGAGTGTGGGCTGGCAATTTCAGGTGACAGAAGCGGCTGGGTTCTAATAGAATCCCTTAGCTTGTAATCCCTGAGTGTTTCCCTAGGACTGACTCTGAGAGAAACCTGGGGGTTGGGCTTTGAGGCCAAATAGTAGCGAGTGTCCCCGATGGACTGAGGAAGTATTTAGATGAATTCTCCATAAAGGGAAACACCTGAGCACCCATTCATCTGCGTGGAGTGGGGCTTCAAATCTCCCCACCACACAAGGTTGGGTTCCAGTATCCTGAGGGTGGGGTAGTTCCTCCAACTGACATCAGCGTCTTGGTTTGAATAGAATCCCTTTACGTGTCTTCCCTGATGGTTTGCCTAGGCCAGTGTGTGGTTGAAAGTGGGATTTGGGATCTAAATCTAAGTATTAGCGTGTGCATCTCCATGGGTAGTGGAGATGTTTAAACTACAACCCACAACTTGGGAATTACTGTGACCCCTGAAAAATGCGTGTGCTATGTTTCCCCACGTCCAGCACACACAGGAAGAAGTGTTCTGGGGTTCTGAGTGTGGGGAGGTTCCACCAACAGACAGCAGCACCTGGGTTGTAATAGAATCCCTTAGCTTGACTTCCCTAAGTGTTTTCCTAGGCCTAGCAGTAAGCGATGGTGGGGGATGGGCTCTAAAGCCAAGTATTAGCGAGTGCATCTCTGTGGGTAGTGGAGGGTTTTAAACTACTTCCCCAACCTTGGAACACCTGTGCCCCATAAAGATGCGTGGAATCTGTTTCCCCACCTCCAGCACACCCACGGAGACGTGCTCAGGTATCCTGATTGTGGGGAGGCTCCTCCAAATGACAGCAGCGCCTGGGTTCTAAAAGAATCCCTTAGCTTGTCTTCCCTGATGGCATGCCTAGGCTGGAGAATGGGAGAAAGTGGGGGTTGGGCTCTAAACCAACTATAAGCGAGAGCCTATCCATGTGATGTGGGTTTTTAACCTACAACCCACAGCCATGGAATAAATGTGCCCCCTGAAAGATGCTTTGACTGTTTCCCTACATCCAGCACACACACGAAGAAGTGTTCTGGTATTCTGAGTGTGGGGAAGTTCCTCAAACTGACAGCAGCACCTGGATTCTATTAGTATCCCTTAGCTTCTGTTCCCTGAGTGTTCTTTTAGGCCAGGCCATGAGGGAAAGCTGAGGGTTGGGCTTGGAGGCCACGTAGCTGTGAGTGCCCCCTGATCCATTGAGGAAGTACTTAGAGGACTTCTCCCTAACGGGAACACCTTTTCCTGCATTCATCTGGGTGCAGTGGGGCTGCACATCTCTCCCACACCTAAGAATGTGTTCTGGAATTCTGAGTGCAGGGAAGTTCCTCCAACTGACAGCAGCGCCTGGGTTCTAATTGAATCCCTTTGCTTGTCTTCCCTGATGGAAAGCCTAGGCGGGAGTGCGGGGGAAAGTGTGGTTTGGGCTCCAAAACCAAGTATTGGCGATGACCTCTCTATGGTTTGTGGAGGTGTTTAAACTACATCCCTAACCTGGGAACACCTGTGCCCCCATAAAGATCCGTGGAGTCTGTTTCCACACCTCCAGCACACACACGAACACTTGCACAGTTATCCTGAGAGTGGGCAGCCTCCTCCAACTGAGAGCAGGGCCTTGGTTCTTATAAAATCGCTTAACTTGTCTACCCTGTTTGGTTGCCTGATACGGAGTGCTGGGGAAAGGGTGGGTTGGGCTCTAAATCCAAGTATTAGCGAGTGCTTCTCCATGGGATTTGGAGGTTATTAACCAAAAGCCCACAACATGGGAATACCTGTGCTCCTTGAAAAAAGCGTGGACTCTGTATCCCCACCACCAGAACACACATGAAGAAGTTTTCTGCTATCCTGAGTGTGGGCTGGCAATTTCAGGTGACAGAAGCGGCTGGGTTCTAATAGAATCCCTTAGCTTGTAATCCCTGAGTGTTTCCCTAGGACTGACTCTGAGAGAAACCTGGGGGTTGGGCTTTGAGGCCAAATAGTAGCGAGTGTCCCCGATGGACTGAGGAAGTATTTAGATGAATTCTCCATAAAGGGAAACACCTGAGCACCCATTCATCTGCGTGGAGTGGGGCTTCAAATCTCCCCACCACACAAGGTTGGGTTCCAGTATCCTGAGGGTGGGGTAGTTCCTCCAACTGACATCAGCGTCTTGGTTTGAATAGAATCCCTTTACGTGTCTTCCCTGATGGTTTGCCTAGGCCAGTGTGTGGTTGAAAGTGGGATTTGGGATCTAAAACTAAGTATTAGCGTGTGCCTCTCCATGGGTAGTGGAGATGTTTAAACTACAACCCACAACTTGGGAATTACTGTGACCCCTGAAAAATGCGTGTGCTATGTTTCCCCACGACCAGCACACACAGGAAGAAGTGTTCTGGGGTTCTGAGTGTGGGGAGGTTCCTCCAACAGACAGCAGCACCTGGGTTGTAATAGAATCCCTTAGCTTGACTTCCCTAAGTGTTTTCCTAGGCCTAGCAGTAAGCGATGGTGGGGGATGGGCTCTAAAGCCAAGTATTAGCGAGTGCATCTCTGTGGGTAGTGGAGGGTTTTAAACTACTTCCCCAACCTTGGAACACCTGTGCCCCATAAAGATGCGTGGAATCTGTTTCCCCACCTCCAGCACACCCACGGAGACGTGCTCAGGTGTCCTGATTGTGGGGAGGCTCCTCCAAATGACAGCAGCGCCTGGGTTCTTAAAGAATCCCTTAGCTTGTCTTCCCTGATAGCATGCCTAGGCTGGAGAGTGGGGGAAAGTGGGGGTTGGGCTCTAAACCAAGTATAAGCGAGAGCCTATCCATGGGATGTGGGTTTTTAACCTACAACCCACAACCATGGAATAAATGTGCCACCTGAAAGATGCTTTGACTGTTTCCCTACATCCAGCACACACACGAAGATGTGTTCTTGTATTCTGAGTGTGGGGAAGTTCCTCAAACTGACAGCAGCACCTTGATTCCATTAGTATCCCTTAGCTTCTTTTAATTGAGTGTTCTCTTAGACCAGGCCATGAGGGAAAGCTGGGGGTTGGGCTTGGAGGCCACGAAGCAGTGAGTGCCCCCTGATCCATTGAGGAAGTACTTAGAGGACTTCTCCCTAAACAGAACTCCTTTTCCTGCATTCATCTGGGTGCAGTGGGGCTGCACATCTCTCCCACACCTAAGAATGTGTTCTGGAATTCTGAGTGCAGGGAAGTTCCTCCAACTGACAGCAGCGCCTGGGTTCTAATTGAATCCCTTTGCTTGTCTTCCCTGATGGAAAGCCTAGGCGGGAGTGCGGGGGAAAGTGTGGTTTGGGCTCCAAAACCAAGTATTTGCGATGACCTCTCTATGGTTTGTGGAGGTGTTTTAACTACATCCCTAACCTGGGAACACCTGTGCCCCCATAAAGATCCGTGGAGTCTGTTTCCACACCTCCAGCACACACACGAACACTTGCACAGTTATCCTGAGAGTGGGCAGCCTCCTCCAACTGAGAGCAGGGCCTTGGTTCTTATAAAATCGCTTAACTTGTCTACCCTGTTTGGTTGCCTGATACGGAGTGCTGGGGAAAGGGTGGGTTGGGCTCTAAATCCAAGTATTAGCGAGTGCTTCTCCATGGGATTTGGAGGTTATTAACCAAAAGCCCACAACATGGGAATACCTGTGCTCCTTGAAAAAAGCGTGGACTCTGTATCCCCACCACCAGAACACACATGAAGAAGTTTTCTGCTATCCTGAGTGTGGGCTGGCAATTTCAGGTGACAGAAGCGGCTGGGTTCTAATAGAATCCCTTAGCTTGTAATCCCTGAGTGTTTCCCTAGGACTGACTCTGAGAGAAACCTGGGGGTTGGGCTTTGAGGCCAAATAGTAGCGAGTGTCCCCGATGGACTGAGGAAGTATTTAGATGAATTCTCCATAAAGGGAAACACCTGAGCACCCATTCATCTGCGTGGAGTGGGGCTTCAAATCTCCCCACCACACAAGGTTGGGTTCCAGTATCCTGAGGGTGGGGTAGTTCCTCCAACTGACATCAGCGTCTTGGTTTGAATAGAATCCCTTTGCGTGTCTTCCCTGATGGTTTGCCTAGGCCAGTGTGTGGTTGAAAGTGGGATTTGGGATCTAAAACTAAGTATTAGCGTGTGCCTCTCCATGGGTAGTGGAGATGTTTAAACTACAACCCACAACTTGGGAATTACTGTGACCCCTGAAAAATGCGTGTGCTATGTTTCCCCACGTCCAGCACACACAGGAAGAAGTGTTCTGGGGTTCTGAGTGTGGGGAGGTTCCTCCAACAGACAGCAGCACCTGGGTTGTAATAGAATCCCTTAGCTTGACTTCCCTAAGTGTTTTCCTAGGCCTAGCAGTAAGCGATGGTGGGGGATGGGCTCTAAAGCCAAGTATTAGCGAGTGCATCTCTGTGGGTAGTGGAGGGTTTTAAACTACTTCCCCAACCTTGGAACACCTGTGCCCCATAAAGATGCGTGGAATCTGTTTCCCCACCTCCAGCACACCCACGGAGACGTGCTCAAGTATCCTGATTGTGGGGAGGCTCCTCCAAATGACAGCAGCGCCTGGGTTCTTAAAGAATCCCTTAGCTTGTCTTCCCTGATAGCATGCCTAGGCTGGAGAGTGGGGGAAAGTGGGGGTTGGGCTCTAAACCAAGTATAAGCGAGAGCCTATCCATGGGATGTGGGTTTTTAACCTACAACCCACAACCATGGAATAAATGTGCCACCTGAAAGATGCTTTGACTGTTTCCCTACATCCAGCACACACACGAAGATGTGTTCTTGTATTCTGAGTGTGGGGAAGTTCCTCAAACTTACAGCAGCACCTTGATTCCATTAGTATCCCTTAGCTTCTTTTACCTGAGTGTTCTCTTAGACCAGGCCATGAGGGAAAGCTGGGGGTTGGGCTTGGAGGCCACGAAGCAGTGAGTGCCCCCTGATCCATTGAGGAAGTACTTAGAGGACTTCTCCCTAAACAGAACTCCTTTTCCTGCATTCATCTGGGTGCAGTGGGGCTGCACATCTCTCCCACACCTAAGAATGTGTTCTGGAATTCTGAGTGCAGGGAAGTTCCTCCAACTGACAGCAGCGCCTGGGTTCTAATTGAATCCCTTTGCTTGTCTTCCCTGATGGAAAGCCTAGGCGGGAGTGCGGGGGAAAGTGTGGTTTGGGCTCCAAAACCAAGTATTTGCGATGACCTCTCTATGGTTTGTGGAGGTGTTTTAACTACATCCCTAACCTGGGAACACCTGTGCCCCCATAAAGATCCGTGGAGTCTGTTTCCACACCTCCAGCACACACACGAACACTTGCACAGTTATCCTGAGAGTGGGCAGCCTCCTCCAACTGAGAGCAGGGCCTTGGTTCTTATAAAATCGCTTAACTTGTCTACCCTGTTTGGTTGCCTGATACGGAGTGCTGGGGAAAGGGTGGGTTGGGCTCTAAATCCAAGTATTAGCGAGTGCTTCTCCATGGGATTTGGAGGTTATTAACCAAAAGCCCACAACATGGGAATACCGGTGCTCCTTGAAAAAAGCGTGGACTCTGTATCCCCACCACCAGAACACACATGAAGAAGTTTTCTGCTATCCTGAGTGTGGGCTGGCAATTTCAGGTGACAGAAGCGGCTGGGTTCTAATAGAATCCCTTAGCTTGTAATCCCTGAGTGTTTCCCTAGGACTGACTCTGAGAGAAACCTGGGGGTTGGGCTTTGAGGCCAAATAGTAGCGAGTGTCCCCGATGGACTGAGGAAGTATTTAGATGAATTCTCCATAAAGGGAAACTCCTGAGCACCCATTCATCTGCGTGGAGTGGGGCTTCAAATCTCCCCACCACACAAGGTTGGGTTCCAGTATCCTGAGGGTGGGGTAGTTCCTCCAACTGACATCAGCGTCTTGGTTTGAATAGAATCCCTTTGCTTGTCTTCCCTGATGGTTTGCCTAGGCCAGTGTGTGGTTGAAAGTGGGATTTGGGATCTAAAACTAAGTATTAGCGTGTGCCTCTCCATGGGTAGTGGAGATGTTTAAACTACAACCCACAACTTGGGAATTACTGTGACCCCTGAAAAATGCGTGTGCTATGTTTCCCCACGTCCAGCACACACAGGAAGAAGTGTTCTGGGGTTCTGAGTGTGGGGAGGTTCCTCCAACAGACAGCAGCACCTGGGTTGTAATAGAATCCCTTAGCTTGACTTCCCTAAGTGTTTTCCTAGGCCTAGCAGTAAGCGATGGTGGGGGATGGGCTCTAAAGCCAAGTATTAGCGAGTGCATCTCTGTGGGTAGTGGAGGGTTTTAAACTACTTCCCCAACCTTGGAACACCTGTGCCCCATAAAGATGCGTGGAATCTGTTTCCCCACCTCCAGCACACCCACGGAGACGTGCTCAGGTATCCTGATTGTGGGGAGGCTCCTCCAAATGACAGCAGCGCCTGGGTTCTTAAAGAATCCCTTAGCTTGTCTTCCCTGATAGCATGCCTAGGCTGGAGAGTGGGGGAAAGTGGGGGTTGGGCTCTAAACCAAGTATAAGCGAGAGCCTATCCATGGGATGTGGGTTTTTAACCTACAACCCACAACCATGGAATAAATGTGCCACCTGAAAGATGCTTTGACTGTTTCCCTACATCCAGCACACACAAGAAGATGTGTTCTTGTATTCTGAGTGTGGGGAAGTTCCTCAAACTGACAGCAGCACCTGGATTCCATTAGTATCCCTTAGCTTCTTTTACCTGAGTGTTCTCTTAGACCAGGCCATGAGGGAAAGCTGGCGGTTGGGCTTGGAGGCCACGTAGCAGTGAGTGCCCCCTGATCCATTGAGGAAGTACTTAGAGGACTTCTCCCTAAACAGAACTCCTTTTCCTGCATTCATCTGGGTGCAGTGGGGCTGCACATCTCTCCCACACCTAAGAATGTGTTCTGAAATTCTGAGTGCAGGGAAGTTCCTCCAACTGACAGCAGCGCCTGGGTTCTAATTGAATCCCTTTGCTTGTCTTCCCTGATGGAAAGCCTAGGCGGGAGTGCGGGGGAAAGTGTGGTTTGGGCTCCAAAACCAAGTATTTGCGATGACCTCTCTATGGTTTGTGGAGCTGTATAAACTACATCCCTAACCTGGGAACACCTGTGCCCCCATAAAGATCCGTGGAGTCTGTTTCCACACCTCCAGCACACACACGAACACTTGCACAGTTATCCTGAGAGTGGGCAGCCTCCTCCAACTGAGAGCAGGGCCTTGGTTCTTATAAAATCGCTTAACTTGTCTACCCTGTTTGGTTGCCTGATACGGAGTGCTGGGGAAAGGGTGGGTTGGGCTCTAAATCCAAGTATTAGCGAGTGCTTCTCCATGGGATTTGGAGGTTATTAACCAAAAGCCCACAACATGGGAATACCTGTGCTCCTTGAAAAAAGCGTGGACTCTGTATCCCCACCACCAGAACACACATGAAGAAGTTTTCTGCTATCCTGAGTGTGGGCTGGCAATTTCAGGTGACAGAAGCGGCTGGGTTCTAATAGAATCCCTTAGCTTGTAATCCCTGAGTGTTTCCCTAGGACTGACTCTGAGAGAAACCTGGGGGTTGGGCTTTGAGGCCAAATAGTAGCGAGTGTCCCCGATGGACTGAGGAAGTATTTAGATGAATTCTCCATAAAGGGAAACACCTGAGCACCCATTCATCTGCGTGGAGTGGGGCTTCAAATCTCCCCACCACACAAGGTTGGGTTCCAGTATCCTGAGGGTGGGGTAGTTCCTCCAACTGACATCAGCGTCTTGGTTTGAATAGAATCCCTTTGCGTGTCTTCCCTGATGGTTTGCCTAGGCCAGTGTGTGGTTGAAAGTGGGATTTGGGATCTAAAACTAAGTATTAGCGTGTGCCTCTCCATGGGTAGTGGAGATGTTTAAACTACAACCCACAACTTGGGAATTACTGTGACCCCTGAAAAATGCGTGTGCTATGTTTCCCCACGTCCAGCACACACAGGAAGAAGTGTTCTGGGGTTCTGAGTGTGGGGAGGTTCCTCCAACAGACAGCAGCACCTGGGTTGTAATAGAATCCCTTAGCTTGACTTCCCTAAGTGTTTTCCTAGGCCTAGCAGTAAGCGATGGTGGGGGATGGGCTCTAAAGCCAAGTATTAGCGAGTGCATCTCTGTGGATAGTGGAGGGTTTTAAACTACTTCCCCAACCTTGGAACACCTGTGCCCCATAAAGATCCGTGGAGTCTGTTTCCACACCTCCAGCACACACACGAACACTTGCACAGTTATCCTGAGAGTGGGCAGCCTCCTCCAACTGAGAGCAGGGCCTTGGTTCTTATAAAATCGCTTAACTTGTCTACCCTGTTTGGTTGCCTGATACGGAGTGCTGGGGAAAGGGTGGGTTGGGCTCTAAATCCAAGTATTAGCGAGTGCTTCTCCATGGGATTTGGAGGTTATTAACCAAAAGCCCACAACATGGGAATACCTGTGCTCCTTGAAAAAAGCGTGGACTCTGTATCCCCACCACCAGAACACACATGAAGAAGTTTTCTGCTATCCTGAGTGTGGGCTGGCAATTTCAGGTGACAGAAGCGGCTGGGTTCTAATAGAATCCCTTAGCTTGTAATCCCTGAGTGTTTCCCTAGGACTGACTCTGAGAGAAACCTGGGGGTTGGGCTTTGAGGCCAAATAGTAGCGAGTGTCCCCGATGGACTGAGGAAGTATTTAGATGAATTCTCCATAAAGGGAAACACCTGAGCACCCATTCATCTGCGTGGAGTGGGGCTTCAAATCTCCCCACCACACAAGGTTGGGTTCCAGTATCCTGAGGGTGGGGTAGTTCCTCCAACTGACATCAGCGTCTTGGTTTGAATAGAATCCCTTTGCGTGTCTTCCCTGATGGTTTGCCTAGGCCAGTGTGTGGTTGAAAGTGGGATTTGGGATCTAAAACTAAGTATTAGCGTGTGCCTCTCCATGGGTAGTGGAGATGTTTAAACTACAACCCACAACTTGGGAATTACTGTGACCCCTGAAAAATGCGTGTGCTATGTTTCCCCACGTCCAGCACACACAGGAAGAAGTGTTCTGGGGTTCTGAGTGTGGGGAGGTTCCTCCAACAGACAGCAGCACCTGGGTTGTAATAGAATCCCTTAGCTTGACTTCCCTAAGTGTTTTCCTAGGCCTAGCAGTAAGCGATGGTGGGGGATGGGCTCTAAAGCCAAGTATTAGCGAGTGCATCTCTGTGGGTAGTGGAGGGTTTTAAACTACTTCCCCAACCTTGGAACACCTGTGCCCCATAAAGATGCGTGGAATCTGTTTCCCCACCTCCAGCACACACACGGAGACGTGCTCAGGTATCCTGATTGTGGGGAGACTCCTCCAAATGACAGCAGCGCCTGGGTTCTAAAAGAATCCCTTAGCTTGTCTTCCCTGAAGGCATGCCTAGGCTGGAGAGTGGGTGAAAGTGGGGGTTGGGCTCTAAACCAAGTATAAGCGAGAGCCTATCCATGGGATGTGGGTTTTTAACCTACAACCCACAACCATGGAATAAATGTGCCCCCTGAAAGATGCTTTGACTGTTTCCCTACATCCAGCACACACACGAAGATGTGTTCTTGTATTCTGAGTGTGGGGAAGTTCCTCAAACTGACAGTAGCACCTGGATTCTATTAGAATCCCTTAGCTTCTGTTCCCTGAGTGTTCTTTTAGGCCAGGCCATGAGGGAAAGCTGGGGGTTGGGCGTGGAGGCCACGTAGCAGTGAGTGCCCCCTGATCCATTGAGGAAGTACTTAGAGGACTTCTTCCTAAAGGGAACACATTTTCCTGCATTCATCTGGGTGCAGTGGGGCTGCACATCTCTCCCACACCTAAGAATGTGTTCTGGAATTCTGAGTGCAGGGAAGTTCCTCCAACTGACAGCAGCGCCTGGGTTCTAATTGAATCCCTTTGCTTGTCTTCCCTGATGGAAAGCCTAGGCGGGAGTGCGGGGGAAAGTGTGGTTTGGGCTCCAAAACCAAGTATTTGCGATGACCTCTCTATGGTTTGTGGAGGTGTTTAAATTACATCCCTAACCTGGGAACAACTGTGCCCCTATAAATATCCGTAGAGTCTGTTTCCACACCTCCAGCACACACACGAACACTTGCACAGTTATCCTGAGAGTGGGCAGCCTCCTCCAACTGAGAGCAGGGCCTTGGTTCTTATAAAATCGCTTAACTTGTCTACCCTGTTTGGTTGCCTGATACGGAGTGCTGGGGAAAGGGTGGGTTGGGCTCTAAATCCAAGTATTAGCGAGTGCTTCTCCATGGGATTTGGAGGTTATTAACCAAAAGCCCACAACATGGGAATACCTGTGCTCCTTGAAAAAAGCGTGGACTCTGTATCCCCACCACCAGAACACACATGAAGAAGTTTTCTGCTATCCTGAGTGTGGGCTGGCAATTTCAGGTGACAGAAGCGGCTGGGTTCTAATAGAATCCCTTAGCTTGTAATCCCTGAGTGTTTCCCTAGGACTGACTCTGAGAGAAACCTGGGGGTTGGGCTTTGAGGCCAAATTGTAGCGAGTGTCCCCGATGGACTGAGGAAGTATTTAGATGAATTCTCCATAAAGGGAAACACCTGAGCACCCATTCATCTGCGTGGAGTGGGGCTTCAAATCTCCCACCACACAAGGTTGGGTTCCAGTATCCTGAGGGTGGGGTAGTTCCTCCAACTGACATCAGCGTCTTGGTTTGAATAGAATCCCTTTGCTTGTCTTCCCTGATGGTTTGCCTAGGCCAGTGTGTGGTTGAAAGTGGGATTTGGGATCTAAAACTAAGTATTAGCGTGTGCCTCTCCATGGGTAGTGGAGATGTTTAAACTACAACCCACAACTTGGGAATTACTGTGACCCCTGAAAAATGCGTGTGCTATGTTTCCCCACGACCAGCACACACAGGAAGAAGTGTTCTGGGGTTCTGAGTGTGGGGAGGTTCCTCCAACAGACAGCAGCACCTGGGTTGTAATAGAATCCCTTAGCTTGACTTCCCTAAGTGTTTTCCTAGGCCTAGCAGTAAGCGATGGTGGGGGATGGGCTCTAAAGCCAAGTATTAGCGAGTGCATCTCTGTGGGTAGTGGAGGGTTTTAAACTACTTCCCCAACCTTGGAACACCTGTGCCCCATAAAGATGCGTGGAATCTGTTTCCCCACCTCCAGCACACCCACGGAGACGTGCTCAGGTGTCCTGATTGTGGGGAGGATCCTCCAAATGACAGCAGCGCCTGGGTTCTTAAAGAATCCCTTAGCTTGTCTTCCCTGATAGCATGCCTAGGCTGGAGAGTGGGGGAAAGTGGGGGTTGGGCTCTAAACCAAGTATAAGCGAGAGCCTATCCATGGGATGTGGGTTTTTAACCTACAACCCACAACCATGGAATAAATGTGCCACCTGAAAGATGCTTTGACTGTTTCCCTACATCCAGCACACACACGAAGATGTGTTCTTGTATTCTGAGTGTGGGGAAGTTCCTCAAACTGACAGCAGCACCTTGATTCCATTAGTATCCCTTAGCTTCTTTTACCTGAGTGTTCTCTTAGACCAGGCCATGAGGGAAAGCTGGGGGTTGGGCTTGGAGGCCACGAAGCAGTGAGTGCCCCCTGATCCATTGAGGAAGTACTTAGAGGACTTCTCCCTAAACAGAACTCCTTTTCCTGCATTCATCTGGGTGCAGTGGGGCTGCACATCTCTCCCACACCTAAGAATGTGTTCTGGAATTCTGAGTGCAGGGAAGTTCCTCCAACTGACAGCAGCGCCTGGGTTCTAATTGAATCCCTTTGCTTGTCTTCCCTGATGGAAAGCCTAGGCGGGAGTGCGGGGGAAAGTGTGGTTTGGGCTCCAAAACCAAGTATTTGCGATGACCTCTCTATGGTTTGTGGAGGTGTTTTAACTACATCCCTAACCTGGGAACACCTGTGCCCCCATAAAGATCCGTGGAGTCTGTTTCCACACCTCCAGCACACACACGAACACTTGCACAGTTATCCTGAGAGTGGGCAGCCTCCTCCAACTGAGAGCAGGGCCTTGGTTCTTATAAAATCGCTTAACTTGTCTACCCTGTTTGGTTGCCTGATACGGAGTGCTGGGGAAAGGGTGGGTTGGGCTCTAAATCCAAGTATTAGCGAGTGCTTCTCCATGGGATTTGGAGGTTATTAACCAAAAGCCCACAACATGGGAATACCTGTGCTCCTTGAAAAAAGCGTGGACTCTGTATCCCCACCACCAGAACACACATGAAGAAGTTTTCTGCTATCCTGAGTGTGGGCTGGCAATTTCAGGTGACAGAAGCGGCTGGGTTCTAATAGAATCCCTTAGCTTGTAATCCCTGAGTGTTTCCCTAGGACTGACTCTGAGAGAAACCTGGGGGTTGGGCTTTGAGGCCAAATAGTAGCGAGTGTCCCCGATGGACTGAGGAAGTATTTAGATGAATTCTCCATAAAGGGAAACACCTGAGCACCCATTCATCTGCGTGGAGTGGGGCTTCAAATCTCCCCACCACACAAGGTTGGGTTCCAGTATCCTGAGGGTGGGGTAGTTCCTCCAACTGACATCAGCGTCTTGGTTTGAATAGAATCCCTTTGCGTGTCTTCCCTGATGGTTTGCCTAGGCCAGTGTGTGGTTGAAAGTGGGATTTGGGATCTAAAACTAAGTATTAGCGTGTGCCTCTCCATGGGTAGTGGAGATGTTTAAACTACAACCCACAACTTGGGAATTACTGTGACCCCTGAAAAATGCGTGTGCTATGTTTCCCCACGTCCAGCACACACAGGAAGAAGTGTTCTGGGGTTCTGAGTGTGGGGAGGTTCCTCCAACAGACAGCAGCACCTGGGTTGTAATAGAATCCCTTAGCTTGACTTCCCTAAGTGTTTTCCTAGGCCTAGCAGTAAGCGATGGTGGGGGATGGGCTCTAAAGCCAAGTATTAGCGAGTGCATCTCTGTGGGTAGTGGAGGGTTTTAAACTACTTCCCCAACCTTGGAACACCTGTGCCCCATAAAGATGCGTGGAATCTGTTTCCCCACCTCCAGCACACCCACGGAGACGTGCTCAGGTATCCTGATTGTGGGGAGGCTCCTCCAAATGACAGCAGCGCCTGGGTTCTTAAAGAATCCCTTAGCTTGTCTTCCCTGATAGCATGCCTAGGCTGGAGAGTGGGGGAAAGTGGGGGTTGGGCTCTAAACCAAGTATAAGCGAGAGCCTATCCATGGGATGTGGGTTTTTAACCTACAACCCACAACCATGGAATAAATGTGCCACCTGAAAGATGCTTTGACTGTTTCCCTACATCCAGCACACACACGAAGATGTGTTCTTGTATTCTGAGTGTGGGGAAGTTCCTCAAACTTACAGCAGCACCTTGATTCCATTAGTATCCCTTAGCTTCTTTTACCTGAGTGTTCTCTTAGACCAGGCCATGAGGGAAAGCTGGGGGTTGGGCTTGGAGGCCACGAAGCAGTGAGTGCCCCCTGATCCATTGAGGAAGTACTTAGAGGACTTCTCCCTAAACAGAACTCCTTTTCCTGCATTCATCTGGGTGCAGTGGGGCTGCACATCTCTCCCACACCTAAGAATGTGTTCTGGAATTCTGAGTGCAGGGAAGTTCCTCCAACTGACAGCAGCGCCTGGGTTCTAATTGAATCCCTTTGCTTGTCTTCCCTGATGGAAAGCCTAGGCGGGAGTGCGGGGGAAAGTGTGGTTTGGGCTCCAAAACCAAGTATTTGCGATGACCTCTCTATGGTTTGTGGAGGTGTTTTAACTACATCCCTAACCTGGGAACACCTGTGCCCCCATAAAGATCCATGGAGTCTGTTTCCACACCTCCAGCACACACACGAACACTTGCACAGTTATCCTGAGAGTGGGCAGCCTCCTCCAACTGAGAGCAGGGCCTTGGTTCTTATAAAATCGCTTAACTTGTCTACCCTGTTTGGTTGCCTGATACGGAGTGCTGGGGAAAGGGTGGGTTGGGCTCTAAATCCAAGTATTAGCGAGTGCTTCTCCATGGGATTTGGAGGTTATTAACCAAAAGCCCACAACATGGGAATACCTGTGCTCCTTGAAAAAAGCGTGGACTCTGTATCCCCACCACCAGAACACACATGAAGAAGTTTTCTGCTATCCTGAGTGTGGGCTGGCAATTTCAGGTGACAGAAGCGGCTGGGTTCTAATAGAATCCCTTAGCTTGTAATCCCTGAGTGTTTCCCTAGGACTGACTCTGAGAGAAACCTGGGGGTTGGGCTTTGAGGCCAAATAGTAGCGAGTGTCCCCGATGGACTGAGGAAGTATTTAGATGAATTCTCCATAAAGGGAAACACCTGAGCACCCATTCATCTGCGTGGAGTGGGGCTTCAAATCTCCCCACCACACAAGGTTGGGTTCCAGTATCCTGAGGGTGGGGTAGTTCCTCCAACTGACATCAGCGTCTTGGTTTGAATAGAATCCCTTTGCGTGTCTTCCCTGATGGTTTGCCTAGGCCAGTGTGTGGTTGAAAGTGGGATTTGGGATCTAAAACTAAGTATTAGCGTGTGCCTCTCCATGGGTAGTGGAGATGTTTAAACTACAACCCACAACTTGGGAATTACTGTGACCCCTGAAAAATGCGTGTGCTATGTTTCCCCACGTCCAGCACACACAGGAAGAAGTGTTCTGGGGTTCTGAGTGTGGGGAGGTTCCTCCAACAGACAGCAGCACCTGGGTTGTAATAGAATCCCTTAGCTTGACTTCCCTAAGTGTTTTCCTAGGCCTAGCAGTAAGCGATGGTGGGGGATGGGCTCTAAAGCCAAGTATTAGCGAGTGCATCTCTGTGGGTAGTGGAGGGTTTTAAACTACTTCCCCAACCTTGGAACACCTGTGCCCCATAAAGATGCGTGGAATCTGTTTCCCCACCTCCAGCACACCCACGGAGACGTGCTCAGGTATCCTGATTGTGGGGAGGCTCCTCCAAATGACAGCAGCGCCTGGGTTCTTAAAGAATCCCTTAGCTTGTCTTCCCTGATAGCATGCCTAGGCTGGAGAGTGGGGGAAAGTGGGGGTTGGGCTCTAAACCAAGTATAAGCGAGAGCCTATCCATGGGATGTGGGTTTTTAACCTACAACCCACAACCATGGAATAAATGTGCCACCTGAAAGATGCTTTGACTGTTTCCCTACATCCAGCACACACAAGAAGATGTGTTCTTGTATTCTGAGTGTGGGGAAGTTCCTCAAACTGACAGCAGCACCTGGATTCCATTAGTATCCCTTAGCTTCTTTTACCTGAGTGTTCTCTTAGACCAGGCCATGAGGGAAAGCTGGCGGTTGGGCTTGGAGGCCACGTAGCAGTGAGTGCCCCCTGATCCATTGAGGAAGTACTTAGAGGACTTCTCCCTAAACAGAACTCCTTTTCCTGCATTCATCTGGGTGCAGTGGGGCTGCACATCTCTCCCACACCTAAGAATGTGTTCTGGAATTCTGAGTGCAGGGAAGTTCCTCCAACTGACAGCAGCGCCTGGGTTCTAATTGAATCCCTTTGCTTGTCTTCCCTGATGGAAAGCCTAGGCGGGAGTGCGGGGGAAAGTGTGGTTTGGGCTCCAAAACCAAGTATTTGCGATGACCTCTCTATGGTTTGTGGAGCTGTATAAACTACATCCCTAACCTGGGAACACCTGTGCCCCCATAAAGATCCGTGGAGTCTGTTTCCACACCTCCAGCACACACACGAACACTTGCACAGTTATCCTGAGAGTGGGCAGCCTCCTCCAACTGAGAGCAGGGCCTTGGTTCTTATAAAATCGCTTAACTTGTCTACCCTGTTTGGTTGCCTGATACGGAGTGCTGGGGAAAGGGTGGGTTGGGCTCTAAATCCAAGTATTAGCGAGTGCTTCTCCATGGGATTTGGAGGTTATTAACCAAAAGCCCACAACATGGGAATACCTGTGCTCCTTGAAAAAAGCGTGGACTCTGTATCCCCACCACCAGAACACACATGAAGAAGTTTTCTGCTATCCTGAGTGTGGGCTGGCAATTTCAGGTGACAGAAGCGGCTGGGTTCTAATAGAATCCCTTAGCTTGTAATCCCTGAGTGTTTCCCTAGGACTGACTCTGAGAGAAACCTGGGGGTTGGGCTTTGAGGCCAAATAGTAGCGAGTGTCCCCGATGGACTGAGGAAGTATTTAGATGAATTCTCCATAAAGGGAAACACCTGAGCACCCATTCATCTGCGTGGAGTGGGGCTTCAAATCTCCCCACCACACAAGGTTGGGTTCCAGTATCCTGAGGGTGGGGTAGTTCCTCCAACTGACATCAGCGTCTTGGTTTGAATAGAATCCCTTTGCGTGTCTTCCCTGATGGTTTGCCTAGGCCAGTGTGTGGTTGAAAGTGGGATTTGGGATCTAAAACTAAGTATTAGCGTGTGCCTCTCCATGGGTAGTGGAGATGTTTAAACTACAACCCACAACTTGGGAATTACTGTGACCCCTGAAAAATGCGTGTGCTATGTTTCCCCACGTCCAGCACACACAGGAAGAAGTGTTCTGGGGTTCTGAGTGTGGGGAGGTTCCTCCAACAGACAGCAGCACCTGGGTTGTAATAGAATCCCTTAGCTTGACTTCCCTAAGTGTTTTCCTAGGCCTAGCAGTAAGCGATGGTGGGGGATGGGCTCTAAAGCCAAGTATTAGCGAGTGCATCTCTGTGGGTAGTGGAGGGTTTTAAACTACTTCCCCAACCTTGGAACACCTGTGCCCCATAAAGATGCGTGGAATCTGTTTCCCCACCTCCAGCACACACACGGAGACGTGCTCAGGTATCCTGATTGTGGGGAGACTCCTCCAAATGACAGCAGCGCCTGGGTTCTAAAAGAATCCCTTAGCTTGTCTTCCCTGAAGGCATGCCTAGGCTGGAGAGTGGGTGAAAGTGGGGGTTGGGCTCTAAACCAAGTATAAGCGAGAGCCTATCCATGGGATGTGGGTTTTTAACCTACAACCCACAACCATGGAATAAATGTGCCCCCTGAAAGATGCTTTGACTGTTTCCCTACATCCAGCACACACACGAAGATGTGTTCTTGTATTCTGAGTGTGGGGAAGTTCCTCAAACTGACAGTAGCACCTGGATTCTATTAGAATCCCTTAGCTTCTGTTCCCTGAGTGTTCTTTTAGGCCAGGCCATGAGGGAAAGCTGGGGGTTGGGCGTGGAGGCCACGTAGCAGTGAGTGCCCCCTGATCCATTGAGGAAGTACTTAGAGGACTTCTTCCTAAAGGGAACACATTTTCCTGCATTCATCTGGGTGCAGTGGGGCTGCACATCTCTCCCACACCTAAGAATGTGTTCTGGAATTCTGAGTGCAGGGAAGTTCCTCCAACTGACAGCAGCGCCTGGGTTCTAATTGAATCCCTTTGCTTGTCTTCCCTGATGGAAAGCCTAGGCGGGAGTGCGGGGGAAAGTGTGGTTTGGGCTCCAAAACCAAGTATTTGCGATGACCTCTCTATGGTTTGTGGAGGTGTTTAAATTACATCCCTAACCTGGGAACAACTGTGCCCCTATAAATATCCGTAGAGTCTGTTTCCACACCTCCAGCACACACACGAACACTTGCACAGTTATCCTGAGAGTGGGCAGCCTCCTCCAACTGAGAGCAGGGCCTTGGTTCTTATAAAATCGCTTAACTTGTCTACCCTGTTTGGTTGCCTGATACGGAGTGCTGGGGAAAGGGTGGGTTGGGCTCTAAATCCAAGTATTAGCGAGTGCTTCTCCATGGGATTTGGAGGTTATTAACCAAAAGCCCACAACATGGGAATACCTGTGCTCCTTGAAAAAAGCGTGGACTCTGTATCCCCACCACCAGAACACACATGAAGAAGTTTTCTGCTATCCTGAGTGTGGGCTGGCAATTTCAGGTGACAGAAGCGGCTGGGTTCTAATAGAATCCCTTAGCTTGTAATCCCTGAGTGTTTCCCTAGGACTGACTCTGAGAGAAACCTGGGGGTTGGGCTTTGAGGCCAAATTGTAGCGAGTGTCCCCGATGGACTGAGGAAGTATTTAGATGAATTCTCCATAAAGGGAAACACCTGAGCACCCATTCATCTGCGTGGAGTGGGGCTTCAAATCTCCCACCACACAAGGTTGGGTTCCAGTATCCTGAGGGTGGGGTAGTTCCTCCAACTGACATCAGCGTCTTGGTTTGAATAGAATCCCTTTGCTTGTCTTCCCTGATGGTTTGCCTAGGCCAGTGTGTGGTTGAAAGTGGGATTTGGGATCTAAAACTAAGTATTAGCGTGTGCCTCTCCATGGGTAGTGGAGATGTTTAAACTACAACCCACAACTTGGGAATTACTGTGACCCCTGAAAAATGCGTGTGCTCTGTTTCCCCACGTCCAGCACACACAGGAAGAAGTGTTCTGGGGTTCTGAGTGTGGGGAGGTTCCTCCAACAGACAGCAGCACCTGGGTTGTAATAGAATCCCTTAGCTTGACTTCCCTAAGTGTTTTCCTAGGCCTAGCAGTAAGCGATGGTGGGGGATGGGCTCTAAAGCCAAGTATTAGCGAGTGCATCTCTGTGGGTAGTGGAGGGGTTTTAAAACTACTTCCCCAACCTTGGAACACCTGTGCCCCATAAAGATGCGTGGAATCTGTTTCCCCACCTCCAGCACACCCACGGAGACGTGCTCAGGTATCCTGATTGTGGGGAGGCTCCTCCAAATGACAGCAGCGCCTGGGTTCTTAAAGAATCCCTTAGCTTGTCTTCCCTGATAGCATGCCTAGGCTGGAGAGTGGGTGAAAGTGGGGTTGGGCTCTAAACCAAGTATAAGCGAGAGGCCTATCCATGGGATGTGGGTTTTTAACCTACAACCCACAACCATGGAATAAATGTGCCCCCTGAAAGATGCTTTGACTGTTTCCCTACATCCAGCACACACACAAAGGTGTGTTCTGGTATTCTGAGTGTGGAGAAGTTCCTCAAACTGACAGCAGCACCTGGATTCCATTAGTATCCCTTAGCTCTTTTACTGAGTGTTCTCTTAGACCAGCCCATGAGGGAAAGCTGGGGGTTGGGCTTGGAGGCCACGTAGCTGTGAGTGCCCCCTGATCCATTGAGGAAGTACTTAGAGGACTTCTCCCTAAACGGAACACCTTTTCCTGCATTCATCTGGGTGCAGTGGGGCTGCACATCTCTCCCACACCTAAGAATGTGTTCTGGAATTCTGAGTGCAGGGTAGTTCCTCCAACTGACAGCAGCGCCTGGGTTCTAATTGAATCCCTTTGCTTGTCTTCCCTGATGGAAAGCCTAGGCGGGAGTGCGGGGGAAAGTGTGGTTTGGGCTCCAAAACCAAGTATTTGCGATGACCTCTCTATGGTTTGTGGAGGTGTTTAAACTACATCCCTAACCTGGGAACACCTGTGCCCCCATAAAGATCCGTGGAGGTCTGTTTCCACACCTCCAGCACACACACGAACACTTGCACAGTTATCCTGAGAGTGGGCAGCCTCCTCCAACTGAGAGCTGGGCCTTGGTTCTTATAAAATCGCTTAACTTGTCTACCCTGTTTGGTTGCCTGATACGGAGTGCTGGGGAAAGGGTGGGTTGGGCTCTAAATCCAAGTATTAGCGAGTGCTTCTCCATGGGATTTGGAGGTTATTAACCAAAAGCCCACAACATGGGAATACCTGTGCTCCTTGAAAAAAGCGTGGACTCTGTATCCCCACCACCAGAACACACATGAAGAAGTTTTCTGCTATCCTGAGTGTGGGCTGGCAATTTCAGGTGACAGAAGCGGCTGGGTTCTAATAGAATCCCTTAGCTTGTAATCCCTGAGTGTTTCCCTAGGACTGACTCTGAGAGAAACCTGGGGGTTGGGCTTTGAGGCCAAATAGTAGCGAGTGTCCCCGATGGACTGAGGAAGTATTTAGATGAATTCTCCATAAAGGGAAACACCTGAGCACCCATTCATCTGCGTGGAGTGGGGCTTCAAATCTCCCCACCACACAAGGTTGGGTTCCAGTATCCTGAGGGTGGGGTAGTTCCTCCAACTGACATCAGCGTCTTGGTTTGAATAGAATCCCTTTGCTTGTCTTCCCTGATGGTTTGCCTAGGCCAGTGTGTGGTTGAAAGTGGGATTTGGGATCTAAAACTAAGTATTAGCGTGTGCCTCTCCATGGGTAGTGGAGATGTTTAAACTACAACCCACAACTTGGGAATTACTGTGACCCCTGAAAAATGCGTTGTGCTATGTTTCCCCACGTCCAGCACACACAGGAAGAAGTGTTCTGGGGTTCTGAGTGTGGGGAGGTTCCTCCAACAGACAGCAGCACCTGGGTTGTAATAGAATCCCTTAGCTTGACTTCCCTAAGTGTTTTCCTAGGCCTAGCAGTAAGCGATGGTGGGGGATGGCTCTAAAGCCAAGTATTAGCGAGTGCATCTCTGTGGGTAGTGGAGGGTTTTAAACTACTTCCCCAACCTTGGAACACCTGTGCCCCATAAAGATGCGTGGAATCTGTTTTCCCCACCTCCAGCACACCCACGGAGACGTGCTCAGGTATCCTGATTGTGGGGGAGGGCTCCTCCAAATGACAGCAGCGCCTGGGTTCTTAAAGAATCCCTTAGCTTGTCTTCCCTGATAGCATGCCTAGGCTGGAGAGTGGGGGGAAAGTGGGGGGTTGGGCTCTAAACCAAGTATAAGCGAGGAGCCTATCCATGGGATGTGGGTTTTTAACCTACAACCCACAACCATGGAATAAATGTGCTCCCTGAAAGATGCTTTGAATGTTTCCCTACATCCAGCACACACAGGAAGAAGTGTTCTGGTATTCTGGAGTGTGGGGAAGTTCCTCAAACTGACAGCAGCACCTGGATTCCATTAGTATCCCTTAGCTTCTTTTACCTGAGTGTTCTCTTAGACCAGGCCATGAGGGAAAGCTGGGGGTTGGGCTTGGAGGCCACGTAGCAGTGAGTGCCCCCTGATCCATTGAGGAAGTACTTAGAGGACTTCTCCCTAAACAGAACTCCTTTTCCTCCATTCATCTGGGTGCAGTGAGGCTGCACATCTCTCCCACACCTAAGAATGTGTTCTGGAATTCTGAGTGCAGGGAAGTTCCTCCAACTGACAGCAGCACCTGGGTTCTAATTGAATCCCTTTGCTTGTCTTCCCCTGATGGAAAGGCCTAGGCGGGGAGTGCGGGGGGGAAAGTGTGGTTTGGTCTCCAAAACCAAGTATTGGCGATGACCTCTCTGTGGTTTGTGGAGGTGTTTAAACTACATCCCTAACCTGGGAACACCTGTGCCCCCATAAAGATCCGTGGAGTCTGTTTCCACACCTCCAGCACACACACGAACACTTGCACAGTTATCCTGAGAGTGGGCAGCCTCCTCCAACTGAGAGCAGGGCCTTGGTTCTTATAAAATCGCTTAACTTGTCTACCCTGTTTGGTTGCCTGATACGGAGTGCTGGGGAAAGGGTGGGTTGGGCTCTAAATCCAAGTATTAGCGAGTGCTTCTCCATGGGATTTGGAGGTTATTAACCAAAAGCCCACAACATGGGAATACCTGTGCTCCTTGAAAAAAGGCGTGGACTCTGTATCCCCACCACCAGAACACACATGAAGAAGTTTTCTGCTATCCTGAGTGTGGGCTGGCAATTTCAGGTGACAGAAGCGGGCTGGGTTCTAATAGAATCCCTTAGCTTGTAATCCCTGAGTGTTTCCCTAGGACTGACTCTGAGAGAAACCTGGGGGTTGGGCTTTGAGGCCAAATAGTAGCGAGTGTCCCCGATGGACTGAGGAAGTATTTAGATGAATTCTCCATAAAGGGAAACACCTGAGCACCCATTCATCTGCGTGGAGTGGGGCTTCAAATCTCCCCACCACACAAGGGTTGGGTTCCAGTATCCTGAGGGTGGGGTAGTTCCTCCAACTGACATCAGCGTCTTGGTTTGAATAGAATCCCTTTGCTTGTCTTCCCTGATGGTTTGCCTAGGCCAGTGTGTGGTTGAAAGTGGGATTTGGGATCTAAAACTAAGTATTAGCGTGTGCCTCTCCATGGGTAGTGGAGATGTTTAAACTACAACCCACAACTTGGGAATTACTGTGACCCCTGAAAAATGCGTGTGCTATGTTTCCCCACGTCCAGCACACACAGGAAGAAGTGTTCTGGGGTTCTGAGTGTGGGGAGGTTCCTCCAACAGACAGCAGCACCTGGGTTGTAATAGAATCCCTTCGCTTGACTTCCCTAAGTGTTTTCCTAGGCCTAGCAGTAAGCGATGGTGGGGGATGGGCTCTAAAGCCAAGTATTAGCGAGTGCATCTCTGTGGGTAGTGGAGGGGTTTTAAACTACTTCCCCAACCTTGGAACACCTGTGCCCCATAAAGATGCGTGGAATCTGTTTCCCCCCACCTCCAGCACACCCACGGAGACGTGCTCAGGTATCCTGATTGTGGGGAAGGCTCCTCCAAATGACAGCAGCGCCTGGGGTTCTTAAAGAATCCCTTAGCTTGTCTTCCCTGATAGCATGCCTAGGCTGGAGAGTGGGGGAAAGTGGGGGTTGGGCTCTAAACCAAGTATAAGCGAGAGCCTATCCATGGGAAGTGGTGTTTTTAACCTACAACCCACAACCATGGAATAAATGTGCCCCCTGAAAGATGCTTTGACTGTTTCCCTACATCCAGCACACACAGGAAGAAGTGTTCTGGTATTCCTGAGTGTGGGGAAGTTCCTCAAACTGACAGCAGCACCTGGATTCCATTAGTATCCCTTAGATTCTTTTACCTGAGTGTTCTCTTAGACCAGGCGCATGAGGGAAAGCTGGGGTTTGGGCTTGGAGGCCACGTAGCAGTGAGTGCCCCCTGATCCATTGAGGAAGTACTTAGAGGACTTCTCCCTAAACAGAACTCCTTTTCCTCCATTCATCTGGGTGCAGTGGGGCTGCACATCTCTCCCACACCTAAGAATGTGTTCTGGAATTCTGACTGCAGGGAAGTTCCTCCAACTGACAGCAGCGCCTGGGTTCTAATTGAATCCCTTTGCTTGTCTTCCCTGATGGAAAGCCTAGGCGGGAGTGCGGGGGAAAGTGTGGTTTGGGCTCCAAAACCAAGTATTGGCGATGACCTCTCTATGGTTTGTGGAGGTGTTTAAACTACATCCCTAACCTGGGAACACCTGTGCCCCCATAAAAATACGTGGAGTCTGTTTCCACACCTCCAGCACACACACGAACACTTGCACAGTTATCCTGAGAGTGGGCAGCCTCCTCCAACTGAGAGCAGGGCCTTGGTTCTTATAAAATCGCTTAACTTGTCTACCCTGTTTGGTTGCCTGATACGGAGTGCTGGGGAAAGGGTGGGTTGGGCTCTAAATCCAAGTATTAGCGAGTGCTTCTCCATGGGATTTGGAGGTTATTAACCAAAAGCCCACAACATGGGAATACCTGTGCTCCTTGAAAAAAGTGTGGACTCTGTATCCCCACAACCAGAACACACATGAAGAAGTTTTCTGCTATCCTGAGTGTGGGCTGGCAATTTCAGGTGACAGAAGCGGCTGGGTTCTAATAGAATCCCTTAGCTTGTAATCCCTGAGTGTTTCCCTAGGACTGACTCTGAGAGAAACCTGGGGGTTGGGCTTTGAGGCCAAATAGTAGCGAGTGTCCCCGATGGACTGAGGAAGTATTTAGATGAATTCTCCATAAAGGGAAACACCTGAGCACCCATTCATCTGCGTGGAGTGGGGCTTCAAATCTCCCCACCACACAAGGTTGGGTTCCAGTATCCTGAGGGTGGGGTAGTTCCTCCAACTGACATCAGCGTCTTGGTTTGAATAGAATCCCTTTGCTTGTCTTCCCTGATGGTTTGCCTAGGCCAGTGTGTGGTTGAAAGTGGGATTTGGGATCTAAAACTAAGTATTAGCGTGTGCCTCTCCATGGGTAGTGGTGATGTTTAAACTACAACCCACAACTTGGGAATTACTGTGACCCCTGAAAAATGCGTGTGCTATGTTTCCCCACGTCCAGCACACACAGAAAGAAGTGTTCTGGGGTTCTGAGTGTGGGGAGGTTCCTCCAACAGACAGCAGCACCTGGGTTGTAATAGAATCCCTTAGCTTGACTTCCCTAAGTGTTTTCCTAGGCCTAGCAGTAAGCGATGGTGGGGGATGGGCTCTAAAGCCAAGTATTAGCGAGTGCATCTCTGTGGGTAGTGGAGGGTTTTAAACTACTTCCCCAACCTTGGAACACCTGTGCCCCATAAAGATGCGTGGAATCTGTTTCCCCACCTCCAGCACACACACGGAGACGTGCTCAGGTATCCTGATTGTGGGGAGGCTCCTCCAAATGACAGCAGCGCCTGGGTTCTAAAAGAATCCCTTAGCTTGTCTTCCCTGAAGGCATGCCTAGGCTGGAGAGTGGGTGAAAGTGGGGGTTGGGCTCTAAACCAAGTATAAGCGAGAGCCTATCCATGGGATGTGGGTTTTTAACCTACAACCCACAACCATGGAATAAATGTGCCCCCTGAAAGATGCTTTGACTGTTTCCCTACATCCAGCACACACACGAAGATGTGTTCTGGTATTCTGAGTGTGGGGAAGTTCCTCAAACTGACAGCAGCCCCTGGATTCTATTAGTATCCCTTAGCTTCTGTTCCCTGAGTGTTCTTTTAGGCCAGGCCATGAGGGAAAGCTGGGGGTTGGGCTTGGAGGCCACGTAGCAATGAGTGCCCCCTGATCCATTGAGGAAGTACTTAGAGGACTTCTCCCTAAAGGGGACACCTTTTCCTGCATTCATCTGGGTGCAGTGGGGCTGCACATCTCTCCCACACCTAAGAATGTTTTCTGGAATTCTGAGTGCAGGGAAGTTCCTCCAACTGACAGCAGCGCCTGGGTTCTAATTGAATCCCTTTGCTTGTCTTCCCTGATGGAAAGCCTAGGCGGGAGTGCGGGGGAAAGTGTGGTTTGGGCTCCAAAACCAAGTATTGGCGATGACCTCTCTATGGTTTGTGGAGGGGTTTAAACTACATCCCTAACCTGGGAACACCTGTGCCCCCATAAAGATCCGTGGAGTCTGTTTCCACACCTCCAGCACACACACGAACACTTGCACAGTTATCCTGAGAGTGGGCAGCCTCCTCCAACTGAGAGCAGGGCCTTGGTTCTTATAAAATCGCTTAACTTGTCTACCCTGTTTGGTTGCCTGATACGGAGTGCTGGGGAAAGGGTGGGTTGGGCTCTAAATCCAAGTATTAGCGAGTGCTTTTCCATGGGATTTGGAGGTTATTAACCAAAAGCCCACAACATGGGAATACCTGTGCTCCTTGAAAAAAGCGTGGACTCTGTATCCCCACCACCAGAACACACATGAAGAAGTTTTCTGCTATCCTGAGTGTGGGCTGGCAATTTCAGGTGACAGAAGCGGCTGGGTTCTAATAGAATCCCTTAGCTTGTAATCCCTGAGTGTTTCCCTAGGACTGACTCTGAGAGAAACCTGGGGGTTGGGCTTTGAGGCCAAATAGTAGCGAGTGTCCCCGATGGACTGAGGAAGTATTTAGATGAATTCTCCATAAAGGGAAACACCTGAGCACCCATTCATCTGCGTGGAGTGGGGCTTCAAATCTCCCCACCACACAAGGTTGGCTTCCAGTATCCTGAGGGTGGGGTAGTTCCTCCAACTGACATCAGCGTCTTGGTTTGAATAGAATCCCTTTGCTTGTCTTCCCTGATGGTTTGCCTAGGCCAGTGTGTGGTTGAAAGTGGGATTTGGGATCTAAAACTAAGTATTAGCGTGTGCCTCTCCATGGGTAGTGGAGATGTTTAAACTACAACCCACAACTTGGGAATTACTGTGACCCCTGAAAAATGCGTGTGCTATGTTTCCCCACGTCCAGCACACACAGAAAGAAGTGTTCTGGGGTTCTGAGTGTGGGGAGGTTCCTCCAACAGACAGCAGCACCTGGGTTGTAATAGAATCCCTTAGCTTGACTTCCCTAAGTGTTTTCCTAGGCCTAGCAGTAAGCGATGGTGGGGGATGGGCTCTAAAGCCAAGTATTAGCGAGTGCATCTCTGTGGGTAGTGGAGGGTTTTAAACTACTTCCCCAACCTTGGAACACCTGTGCCCCATAAAGATGCGTGGAATCTGTTTCCCCACCTCCAGCACACACACGGAGACGTGCTCAGGTATCCTGATTGTGGGGAGGCTCCTCCAAATGACAGCAGCGCCTGGGTTCTAAAAGAATCCCTTAGCTTGTCTTCCCTGATAGCATGCCTAGGCTGGAGAGTGGGGGAAAGTGGGGGTTGGGCTCTAAACCATGTATAAGCGAGAGCCTATCCATGGGATGTGGGTTTTTAACCTACAACCCACAACCATGGAATAAATGTGCCCCCTGAAAGATGCTTTGACTGTTTCCCTACATCCAGCACACACACGAAGATGTGTTCTGGTATTCTGAGTGTGGGGAAGTTCCTCAAACTGACAGCAGCACCTGGATTCTATTAGTATCCCTTAGCTTCTGTTCCCTGAGTGTTCTTTTAGGCCAGGCCATGAGGGAAAGCTGGGGGTTGGTCTTGGAGGCCACGTAGCTGTGAGTGCCCCCTGATCCATTGAGGAAGTACTTAGAGGACTTCTCCCTAATCGGAACACCTTTTCCTGCATTCATCTGGGTGCAGTGGGGCTGCACATCTCTCCCACACCTAAGAATGTGTTCTGGAATTCTGAGTGCAGGGAAGTTCCTCCAACTGACAGCAGCGCCTGGGTTCTAATTGAATCCCTTTGCTTGTCTTCCCTGATGGAAAGCCTAGGCGGGAGTGCGGGGGAAAGTGTGGTTTGGGCTCCAAAACCCAGTATTGGCGATGACCTCTCTATGGTTTTTGGAGCTGTATAAACTACATCCCTAACCTGGGAACACCTGTGCCCCCATAAAGATCCGTGGAGTCTGTTTCCACACCTCCAGCACACACACGAACACTTGCACAGTTATCCTGAGAGTGGGCAGCCTCCTCCAACTGAGAGCAGGGCCTTGGTTCTTATAAAATCGCTTAACTTGTCTACCCTGTTTGGTTGCCTGATACGGAGTGCTGGGGAAAGGGTGGGTTGGGCTCTAAATCCAAGTATTAGCGAGTGCTTCTCCATGGGATTTGGAGGTTATTAACCAAAAGCCCACAACATGGGAATACCTGTGCTCCTTGAAAAAAGCGTGGACTCTGTATCCCCACCACCAGAACACACATGAAGAAGTTTTCTGCTATCCTGAGTGTGGGCTGGCAATTTCAGGTGACAGAAGCGGCTGGGTTCTAATAGAATCCCTTAGCTTGTAATCCCTGAGTGTTTCCCCAGGACTGACTCTGAGAGAAACCTGGGGGTTGGGCTTTGAGGCCAAATAGTAGCGAGTGTCCCCGATGGACTGAGGAAGTATTTAGATGAATTCTCCATAAAGGGAAACTCCTGAGCACCCATTCATCTGCGTGGAGTGGGGCTTCAAATCTCCCCACCACACAAGGATGGGTTCCAGTATCCTGAGGGTGGGGTAGTTCCTCCAACTGACATCAGCGTCTTGGTTTGAATAGAATCCCTTTGCTTGTCTTCCCTGATGGTTTGCCTAGGCCAGTGTGTGGTTGAAAGTGGGATTTGGGATCTAAAACTAAGTATTAGCGTGTGCCTCTCCATGGGTAGTGGAGATGTTTAAACTACAACCCACAACTTGGGAATTACTGTGACCCCTGAAAAATGCGTGTGCTATGTTTCCCCACGTCCAGCACACACAGGAAGAAGTGTTCTGGGGTTCTGAGTGTGGGGAGGTTCCACCAACAGACAGCAGCACCTGGGTTGTAATAGAATCCCTTAGCTTGACTTCCCTTAGTGTTTTCCTAGGCCTAGCAGTAAGCGATGGTGGGGGATGGGCTCTAAAGCCAAGTATTAGCGAGTGCATCTCTGTGGGTAGTGGAGGGTTTTAAACTACTTCCCCAACCTTGGACCACCTGTGCCCCATAAAGATGCGTGGAATCTGTTTCCCAACCTCCAGCACACACACGGAGACGTGCTCAGGTATCCTGATTGTGGGGAGGCTCCTCCAAATGACAGCAGCGCCTGGGTTCTAAAAGAATCCCTTAGCTTGTCTTCCCTGATGGCATGCCTAGGCTGGAGAGTGGGGGAAAGTGGGGGTTGGGCTCTAAACCAAGTATAAGCGAGAGCCTATCCATGGGATGTGGGTTTTTAACCTACAACCCACAGCCATGGAATAAATGTGCCCCCTGAAAGATGCTTGGACTGTTTCCCTACATCCAGCACACACACGAAGAAGTGTTCTGGTATTCTGAGTGTGGGGAAGTTCCTCAAACTGACAGCAGCACCTGGATTCTATTAGTATCCCTTAGCTTCTGTTCCCTGAGTGTTCTTTTAGGCCAGGCCATGAGGGAAAGCTGAGGGTTGGGCTTGGAGGCCACGTAGCTGTGAGTGCCCCCTGATCCATTGAGGAAGTACTTAGAGGACTTCTCCCTAAACGGAACACGTTTTCTGCATTCATCTGGGTGCAGTGGGGCTGCACATCTCTCCCACACCTAAGAATGTGTTCTGGAATTCTGAGTGCAGGGAAGTTCCTCCAACTGACAGCAGCGCCTGGGTTCTAATTGAATCCCTTTGCTTGTCTTCCCTGATGGAAAGCCTAGGCGGGAGTGCGGGGGAAAGTGTGGTTTGGGCTCCAAAACCAAGTATTTGCGATGACCTCTCTATGGTTTGTGGAGGTGTTTAAACTACATCCCTAACCTGGGAACACCTGTGCCCCCATAAAGATCCGTGGAGTCTGTTTCCACACCTCCAGCACACACACGAACACTTGCACAGTTATCCTGAGAGTGGGCAGCCTCCTCCAACTGAGAGCAGGGCCTTGGTTCTTATAAAATCGCTTAACTTGTCTACCCTGTTTGGTTGCCTGATACGGAGTGCTGGGGAAAGGGTGGGTTGGGCTCTAAATCCAAGTATTAGCGAGTGCTTCTCCATGGGATTTGGAGGTTATTAACCAAAAGCCCACAACATGGGAATACCTGTGCTCCTTGAAAAAAGCGTGGACTCTGTATCCCCACCACCAGAACACACATGAAGAAGTTTTCTGCTATCCTGAGTGTGGGCTGGCAATTTCAGGTGACAGAAGCGGCTGGGTTCTAATAGAATCCCTTAGCTTGTAATCCCTGAGTGTTTCCCTAGGACTGACTCTGAGAGAAACCTGAGGGTTGGGCTTTGAGGCCAAATAGTAGCGAGTGTCCCCGATGGACTGAGGAATTACTTAGATGAATTCTCCATAAAGGGAAACTCCTGAGCACCCATTCATCTGCGTGGAGTGGGGCTTCAAATCTCCCCACCACACAAGGTTGGGTTCCAGTATCCTGAGGGTGGGGTAGTTCCTCCAACTGACATCAGCGTCTTGGTTTGAATAGAATCCCTTTGCTTGGCTTCCCTGATGGTTTGCCTAGGCCAGTGTGTGGTTGAAAGTGGGATTTGGGATCTAAAACTAAGTATTGGCGTGTGCCTCTCCATGGGTAGTGGAGATGTTTAAACTACAACCCAATACTTGGGAATTACTGTGACCCCTGAAAAATGTGTGTGCTATGTTTCCCCACGTCCAGCACACACAGGAAGAAGTGTTCTGGGGTTCTGAGTGTGGGGAGGTTCCACCAACAGACAGCAGCACCTGGGTTGTAATAGAATCCCTTAGCTTGACTTCCCTAAGTGTTTTCCTAGGCCTAGCAGTAAGCGATGGTGGGGGATGGGCTCTAAAGCCAAGTATTAGCGAGTGCATCTCTGTGGGTAGTGGAGGGTTTTAAACTACTTCCCCAACCTTGGAACACCTGTGCCCCATAAAGATGCGTGGAATCTGTTTCCCCACCTCCAGCACACACACGGAGACGTGCTCAGGTATCCTGATTGTGGGGAGGCTCCTCCAAATGACAGCAGCGCCTGGGTTCTAAAAGAATCCCTTAGCTTGTCTTCCCTGATGGCATGCCTAGGCTGGAGAGTGGGGGAAAGTGGGGGTTGGGCTCTAAACCAAGTATAAGCGAGAGCCTATCCATGGGATGTGGGTTTTTAACCTACAACCCACAGCCATGGAATAAATGTGCCCCCTGAAAGATGCTTTGACTGTTTCCCTACATCCAGCACACACACGAAGAAGTGTTCTGGTATTCTGAGTGTGGGGAAGTTCCTCAAACTGACAGCAGCACCTGGATTCTATTAGTATCCCTTAGCTTCTGTTCCCTGAGTGTTCTTTTAGGCCAGGCCATGAGGGAAAGCTGAGGGTTGGGCTTGGAGGCCACGTAGCTGTGAGTGCCCCCTGATCCATTGAGGAAGTACTTAGAGGACTTCTCCCTAAACGGAACACCTTTTCCTGCATTCATCTGGGTGCAGTGGGGCTGCACATCTCTCCCACACCTAAGAATGTGTTCTGGAATTCTGAGTGCAGGGAAGTTCCTCCAACTGACAGCAGCGCCTGGGTTCTAATTGAATCCCTTTGCTTGTCTTCCCTGATGGAAAGCCTAGGCGGGAGTGCGGGGGAAAGTGTGGTTTGGGCTCCAAAACCAAGTATTTGCGATGACCTCTCTATGGTTTGTGGAGGTGTTTAAACTTCATCCCTAACCTGGGAACACCTGTGCCCCCATAAAGATCCGTGGAGTCTGTTTCCACACCTCCAGCACACACACGAACACTTGCACAGTTATCCTGAGAGTGGGCAGCCTCCTCCAACTGAGAGCAGGGCCTTGGTTCTTATAAAATCGCTTAACTTGTCTACCCTGTTTGGTTGCCTGATACGGAGTGCTGGGGAAAGGGTGGGTTGGGCTCTAAATCCAAGTATTAGCGAGTGCTTCTCCATGGGATTTGGAGGTTATTAACCAAAAGCCCACAACATGGGAATACCTGTGCTCCTTGAAAAAAGCGTGGACTCTGTATCCCCACCACCAGAACACACATGAAGAAGTTTTCTGCTATCCTGAGTGTGGGCTGGCAATTTCAGGTGACAGAAGCGGCTGGGTTCTAATAGAATCCCTTAGCTTGTAATCCCTGAGTGTTTCCCTAGGACTGACTCTGAGAGAAACCTGGGGGTTGGGCTTTGAGGCCAAATAGTAGCGAGTGTCCCCGATGGACTGAGGAAGTATTTAGATGAATTCTCCATAAAGGGAAACTCCTGAGCACCCATTCATCTGCGTGGAGTGGGGCTTCAAATCTCCCCACCACACAAGGTTGGGTTCCAGTATCCTGAGGGTGGGGTAGTTCCTCCAACTGACATCAGCGTCTTGGTTTGAATAGAATCCCTTTGCTTGTCTTCCCTGATGGTTTGCCTAGGCCAGTGTGTGGTTGAAAGTGGGATTTGGGATCTAAAACTAAGTATTAGCGTGTGCCTCTCCATGGGTAGTGGAGATGTTTAAACTACAACCCACAACTTGGGAATTACTGTGACCCCTGAAAAATGCGTGTGCTATGTTTCCCCACGTCCAGCACACACAGGAAGAAGTGTTCTGGGGTTCTGAGTGTGGGGAGGTTCCACCAACAGACAGCAGCACCTGCGTTGTAATAGAATCCCTTAGCTTGACTTCCCTAAGTGTTTTCCTAGGCCTAGCAGTAAGCGATGGTGGGGGATGGGCTCTAAAGCCAAGTATTAGCGAGTGCATCTCTGTGGGTAGTGGAGGGTTTTAAACTACTTCCCCAACCTTGGAACACCTGTGCCCCATAAAGATGCGTGGAATCTGTTTCCCCACCTCCAGCACACACACGGAGACGTGCTCAGGTATCCTGATTGTGGGGAGGCTCCTCCAAATGACAGCAGCGCCTGGGTTCTAAAAGAATCCCTTAGCTTGTCTTCCCTGATGGCATGCCTAGGCTGGAGAGTGGGGGAAAGTGGGGGTTGGGCTCTAAACCAAGTATAAGCGAGAGCCTATCCATGGGATGTGGGTTTTTAACCTACAACCCACAGCCATGGAATAAATGTGCCCCCTGAAAGATGCTTTGACTGTTTCCCTACATCCAGCACACACACGAAGAAGTGTTCTGGTATTCTGAGTGTGGGGAAGTTCCTCAAACTGACAGCAGCACCTGGATTCTATTAGTATCCCTTAGCTTCTGTTCCCTGAGTGTTATTTTAGGCCAGGCCATGAGGGAAAGCTGAGGGTTGGGCTTGGAGGCCACGTAGCTGTGAGTGCCCCCTGATCCATTGAGGAAGTACTTAGAGGACTTCTCCCTAAACGGAACACCTTTTCCTGCATTCATCTGGGTGCAGTGGGGCTGCACATCTCTCCCACACCTAAGAATTTGTTCTGGAATTCTGAGTGCAGGGAAGTTCCTCCAACTGACAGCAGCGCCTGGGTTCTAATTGAATCCCTTTGCTTGTCTTCCCTGATGGAAAGCCTAGGCGGGAGTGCGGGGGAAAGTGTGGTTTGGGCTCCAAAACCAAGTATTTGCGATGACCTCTCTATGGTTTGTGGAGGTGTTTAAACTACATCCCTAACCTGGGAACACCTGTGCCCCCATAAAGATCCGTGGAGTCTGTTTCCACACCTCCAGCACACACACGAACACTTGCACAGTTATCCTGAGAGTGGGCAGCCTCCTCCAACTGAGAGCAGGGCCTTGGTTCTTATAAAATCGCTTAACTTGTCTACCCTGTTTGGTTGCCTGATACGGAGTGCTGGGGAAAGGGTGGGTTGGGCTCTAAATCCAAGTATTAGCGAGTGCTTCTCCATGGGATTTGGAGGTTATTAACCAAAAGCCCACAACATGGGAATACCTGTGCTCCTTGAAAAAAGCGTGGACTCTGTATCCCCACCACCAGAACACACATGAAGAAGTTTTCTGCTATCCTGAGTGTGGGCTGGCAATTTCAGGTGACAGAAGCGGCTGGGTTCTAATAGAATCCCTTAGCTTGTAATCCCTGAGTGTTTCCCTAGGACTGACTCTGAGAGAAACCTGGGGGTTGGGCTTTGAGGCCAAATAGTAGCGAGTGTCCCCGATGGACTGAGGAAGTATTTAGATGAATTCTCCATAAAGGGAAACTCCTGAGCACCCATTCATCTGCGTGGAGTGGGGCTTCAAATCTCCCCACCACACAAGGTTGGGTTCCAGTATCCTGAGGGTGGGGTAGTTCCTCCAACTGACATCAGCGTCTTGGTTTGAATAGAATCCCTTTGCTTGTCTTCCCTGATGGTTTGCCTAGGCCAGTGTGTGGTTGAAAGTGGGATTTGGGATCTAAAACTAAGTATTAGCGTGTGCCTCTCCATGGGTAGTGGAGATGTTTAAACTACAACCCACAACTTGGGAATTACTGTGACCCCTGAAAAATGCGTGTGCTATGTTTCCCCACGTCCAGCACACACAGGAAGAAGTGTTCTGGGGTTCTGAGTGTGGGGAGGTTCCACCAACAGACAGCAGCACCTGCGTTGTAATAGAATCCCTTAGCTTGACTTCCCTAAGTGTTTTCCTAGGCCTAGCAGTAAGCGATGGTGGGGGATGGGCTCTAAAGCCAAGTATTAGCGAGTGCATCTCTGTGGGTAGTGGAGGGTTTTAAACTACTTCCCCAACCTTGGAACACCTGTGCCCCATAAAATGCGTGGAATCTGTTTCCCCACCTCCAGCACACACACGGAGACGTGCTCAGGTATCCTGATTGTGGGGAGGCTCCTCCAAATGACAGCAGCGCCTGGGTTCTAAAAGAATCCCTTAGCTTGTCTTCCCTGATGGCATGCCTAGGCTGGAGAGTGGGGGAAAGTGGGGGTTGGGCTCTAAACCAAGTATAAGCGAGAGCCTATCCATGGGATGTGGGTTTTTAACCTACAACCCACAGCCATGGAATAAATGTGCCCCCTGAAAGATGCTTTGACTGTTTCCCTACATCCAGCACACACACGAAGAAGTGTTCTGGTATTCTGAGTGTGGGGAAGTTCCTCAAACTGACAGCAGCACCTGGATTCTATTAGTATCCCTTAGCTTCTGTTCCCTGAGTGTTATTTTAGGCCAGGCCATGAGGGAAAGCTGAGGGTTGGGCTTGGAGGCCACGTAGCTGTGAGTGCCCCCTGATCCATTGAGGAAGTACTTAGAGGACTTCTCCCTAAACGGAACACCTTTTCCTGCATTCATCTGGGTGCAGTGGGGCTGCACATCTCTCCCACACCTAAGAATTTGTTCTGGAATTCTGAGTGCAGGGAAGTTCCTCCAACTGACAGCAGCGCCTGGGTTCTAATTGAATCCCTTTGCTTGTCTTCCCTGATGGAAAGCCTAGGCGGGAGTGCGGGGGAAAGTGTGGTTTGGGCTCCAAAACCAAGTATTTGCGATGACCTCTCTATGGTTTGTGGAGGTGTTTAAACTACATCCCTAACCTGGGAACACCTGTGCCCCCATAAAGATCCGTGGAGTCTGTTTCCACACCTCCAGCACACACACGAACACTTGCACAGTTATCCTGAGAGTGGGCAGCCTCCTCCAACTGAGAGCAGGGCCTTGGTTCTTATAAAATCGCTTAACTTGTCTACCCTGTTTGGTTGCCTGATACGGAGTGCTGGGGAAAGGGTGGGTTGGGCTCTAAATCCAAGTATTAGCGAGTGCTTCTCCATGGGATTTGGAGGTTATTAACCAAAAGCCCACAACATGGGAATACCTGTGCTCCTTGAAAAAAGCGTGGACTCTGTATCCACACCACCAGAACACACATGAAGAAGTTTTCTGCTATCCTGAGTGTGGGCTGGCAATTTCAGGTGACAGAAGCGGCTGGGTTCTAATAGAATCCCTTAGCTTGTAATCACTGAGTGTTTCCCTAGGACTGACTCTGAGAGAAACCTGGGGGTTGGGCTTTGAGGCCAAATAGTAGCGAGTGTCCCCGATGGACTGAGGAAGTATTTAGATGAATTCTCCATAAAGGGAAACTCCTGAGCACCCATTCATCTGCGTGGAGTGGGGCTTCAAATCTCCCCACCACACAAGGTTGGGTTCCAGTATCCTGAGGGTGGGGTAGTTCCTCCAACTGACATCAGCGTCTTGGTTTGAATAGAATCCCTTTGCTTATCTTCCCTGATGGTTTGCCTAGGCCAGTGTGTGGTTGAAAGTGGGATTTGGGATCTAAATCTAAGTATTAGCGTGTGCCTCTCCATGGGTAGTGGAGATGTTTAAACTACAACCCACAACTTGGGAATTACTGTGACCCCTGAAAAATGCGTGTGCTATGTTTCCCCACGTCCAGCACACACAGGAAGAAGTGTTCTGGGGTTCTGAGTGTGGGGAGGTTCCACCAACAGACAGCAGCACCTGGGTTGTAATAGAATCCCTTAGCTTGACTTCCCTAAGTGTTTTCCTAGGCCTAGCAGTAAGCGATGGTGGGGGATGGGCTCTAAAGCCAAGTATTAGCGAGTGCATCTCTGTGGGTAGTGGAGGGTTTTAAACTACTTCCCCAACCTTGGAACACCTGTGCCCCATAAAGATGCGTGGAATCTGTTTCCCCACCTCCAGCACACACACGGAGACGTGCTCAGGTATCCTGATTGTGGGGAGGCTCCTCCAAATGACAGCAGCGCCTGGGTTCTAAAAGAATCCCTTAGCTTGTCTTCCCAGATGGCATGCCAAGGCTGGAGAGTGGGGGAAAGTGGGGGTTGGGCTCTAAACCAACTATAAGCGAGAGCCTATCCATGTGATGTGGGTTTTTAACCTACAACCCACAGCCATGGAATAAATGTGCCCCCTGAAAGATGCTTTGACTGTTTCCCTACATCCAGCACACACACGAAGAAGTGTTCTGGTATTCTGAGTGTGGGGAAGTTCCTCAAACTGACAGCAGCACCTGGATTCTATTAGTATCCCTTAGCTTCTGTTCCCTGAGTGTTCTTTTAGGCCAGGCCATGAGGGAAAGCTGAGGGTTGGGCTTGGAGGCCACGTAGCTGTGAGTGCCCCCTGATCCATTGAGGAAGTACTTAGAGGACTTCTCCCTAAAGGGAACACCTTTTCCTGCATTCATCTGGGTGCAGTGGGGCTGCACATCTCTCCCACACCTAAGAATGTGTTCTGGAATTCTGAGTGCAGGGAAGTTCCTCCAACTGACAGCAGCGCCTGGGTTCTAATTGAATCCCTTTGCTTGTCTTCCCTGATGGAAAGCCTAGGCGGGAGTGCGGGGGAAAGTGTGGTTTGGGCTCCAAAACCAAGTATTTGCGATGACCTCTCTATGGTTTGTGGAGGTGTTTAAACTACATCCCTAACCTGGGAACACCTGTGCCCCCATAAAGATCCGTGGAGTCTGTTTCCACACCTCCAGCACACACACGAACACTTGCACAGTTATCCTGAGAGTGGGCAGCCTCCTCCAACTGAGAGCAGGACCTTGGTTCTTATAAAATCGCTTAACTTGTCTACCCTGTTTGGTTGCCTGATACGGAGTGCTGGGGAAAGGGTGGGTTGGGCTCTAAATCCAAGTATTAGCGAGTGCTTCTCCATGGGATTTGGAGGTTATTAACCAAAAGCCCACAACATGGGAATACCTGTGCTCCTTGAAAAAAGCGTGGACTCTGTATCCCCACCACCAGAACACACATGAAGAAGTTTTCTGCTATCCTGAGTGTGGGCTGGCAATTTCAGGTGACAGAAGCGGCTGGGTTCTAATAGAATCCCTTAGCTTGTAATCCCTGAGTGTTTCCCTAGGACTGACTCTGAGAGAAACCTGGGGGTTGGGCTTTGAGGCCAAATAGTAGCGAGTGTCCCCGATGGACTGAGGAAGTATTTAGATGAATTCTCCATAAAGGGAAACTCCTGAGCACCCATTCATCTGCGTGGAGTGGGGCTTCAAATCTCCCCACCACACAAGGTTGGGTTCCAGTATCCTGAGGGTGGGGTAGTTCCTCCAACTGACATCAGCGTCTTGGTTTGAATAGAATCCCTTTGCTTGTCTTCCCTGATGGTTTGACTAGGCCAGTGTGTGGTTGAAAGTGGGATTTGGGATCTAAAACTAAGTATTAGCGTGTGCCTCTCCATGGGTAGTGGAGATGTTTAAACTACAACCACAACTTGGGAATTACTGTGACCCCTGAAAAATGCGTGTGATATGTTTCCCCACGTCCAGCACACACAGGAAGAAGTGTTCTGGGGTTCTGAGTGTGGGGAGGTTCCACCAACAGACAGCAGCACCTGGGTTGTAATAGAATCCCTTAGCTTGACTTCCCTAAGTGTTTTCCTAGGCCTAGCAGTAAGCGATGGTGGGGGATGGGCTCTAAAGCCAAGTATTAGCGAGTGCATCTCTGTGGGTAGTGGAGGGTTTTAAACTACTTCCCCAACCTTGGAACACCTGTGCCCCATAAAGATGCGTGGAATCTGTTTCCCCACCTCCAGCACACACACGGAGACGTGCTCAGGTATCCTGATTGTGGGGAGGCTCCTCCAAATGACAGCAGCGCCTGGGTTCTAAAAGAATCCCTTAGCTTGTCTTCCCTGATGGCATGCCTAGGCTGGAGAGTGGGGGAAAGTGGGGGTTGGGCTCTAAACCAAGTATAAGCGAGAGCCTATCCATATGATGTGGGTTTTTAACCTACAACCCACAGCCATGGAATAAATGTGCCCCCTGAAAGATGCTTTGACTGTTTCCCTACATCCAGCACACACACGAACAAGTGTTCTGGTATTCTGAGTGTGGGGAAGTTCCTCAAACTGACAGCAGCACCTGGATTCTATTAGTATCCCTTAGCTTCTGTTCCCTAAGTGTTCTTTTAGGCCAGGCCATGAGGGAAAGCTGAGGGTTGGGCGTGGAGGCCACGTAGCTGTGAGTGCCCCCTGATCCATTGAGGAAGTACTTAGAGGACTTCTCCCTAAACGGAACACCTTTTCCTGCATTCATCTGGGTGCAGTGGGGCTGCACATCTCTCCCACACCTAAGAATGTGTTCTGGAATTCTGAGTGCAGGGAAGTTCCTCCAACTGACAGCAGCGCCTGGGTTCTAATTGAATCCCTTTGCTTGTCTTCCCTGATGGAAAGCCTAGGCGGGAGTGCGGGGGAAAGTGTGGTTTGGGCTCCAAAACCAAGTATTTGCGATGACCTCTCTATGGTTTGTGGAGGTGTTTAAACTACATCCCTAACCTGGGAACACCTGTGCCCCCATAAAGATCCGTGGAGTCTGTTTCCACACCTCCAGCACACACACGAACACTTGCACAGTTATCCTGAGAGTGGGCAGCCTCCTCCAACTGAGAGCAGGGCCTTGGTTCTTATAAAATCGCTTAACTTGTCTACCCTGTTTGGTTGCCTGATACGGAGTGCTGGGGAAAGGGTGGGTTGGGCTCTAAATCCAAGTATTAGCGAGTGCTTCTCCATGGGATTTGGAGGTTATTAACCAAAAGCCCACAACATGGGAATACCTGTGCTCCTTGAAAAAAGCGTGGACTCTGTATCCCCACCACCAGAACACACATGAAGAAGTTTTCTGCTATCCTGAGTGTGGGCTGGCAATTTCAGGTGACAGAAGCGGCTGGGTTCTAATAGAATCCCTTAGCTTGTAATCCCTGAGTGTTTCCCTAGGACTGACTCTGAGAGAAACCTGGGGGTTGGGCTTTGAGGCCAAAAAGTAGCGAGTGTCCCCGATGGACTGAGGAAGTATTTAGATGAATTCTCCATAAAGGGAAACTCCTGAGCACCCATTCATCTGCGTGGAGTGGGGCTTCAAATCTCCCCACCACACAAGGTTGGGTTCCAGTATCCTGAGGGTGGGGTAGTTCCTCCAACTGACATCAGCGTCTTGGTTTGAATAGAATCCCTTTGCTTGTCTTCCCTGATGGTTTGCCTAGGCCAGTGTGTGGTTGAAAGTGGGATTTGGGATCTAAAACTAAGTATTAGCGTGTGCCTCTCCATGGGTAGTGGAGATGTTTAAACTACAACCCACAACTTGGGAATTACTGTGACCCCTGAAAAATGCGTGTGCTATGTTTCCCCACGTCCAGCACACACAGGAAGAAGTGTTCTGGGGTTCTGAGTGTGGGGAGGTTCCACCAACAGACAGCAGCACCTGGGTTGTAATAGAATCCCTTAGCTTGACTTCCCTAAGTGTTTTCCTAGGCCTAGCAGTAAGCGATGGTGGGGGATGGGCTCTAAAGCCAAATATTAGCGAGTGCATCTCTGTGGGTAGTGGAGGGTTTTAAACTACTTCCCCAACCTTGGAACACCTGTGCCCCATAAAGATGCGTGGAATCTGTTTCCCCACCTCCAGCACACACACGGAGACGTGCTCAGGTATCCTGATTGTGGGGAGGCTCCTCCAAATGACAGCAGCGCCTGGGTTCTAAAAGAATCCCTTAGCTTGTCTTCCCTGATGGCATGCCTAGGCTGGAGAGTGGGGGAAAGTGGGGGTTGGGCTCTAAACCAAGTATAAGCGAGAGCCTATCCATGGGATGTGGGTTTTTAACCTACAACCCACAGCCATGGAATAAATGTGCCCCCTGAAAGATGCTTTGACTGTTTCCCTACATCCAGCACACACACGAAGAAGTGTTCTGGTATTCTGAGTGTGGGGAAGTTCCTCAAACTGACAGCAGCACCTGGATTCTATTAGTATCCCTTAGCTTCTGTTCCCTAAGTGTTCTTTTAGGCCAGGCCATGAGGGAAAGCTGAGGGTTGGGCTTGGAGGCCACGTAGCTGTGAGTGCCCCCTGATCCATTGAGGAAGTACTTAGAGGACTTCTCCCTAAACGGAACACCTTTTCCTGCATTCATCTGGGTGCAGTGGGGCTGCACATCTCTCCCACACCTAAGAATGTGTTCTGGAATTCTGAGTGCAGGGAAGTTCCTCCAACTGACAGCAGCGCCTGGGTTCTAATTGAATCCCTTTGCTTGTCTTCCCTGATGGAAAGCCTAGGCGGGAGTGCGGGGGAAAGTGTGGTTTGGGCTCCAAAACCAAGTATTTGCGATGACCTCTCTATGGTTTGTGGAGGTGTTTAAACTACATCCCTAACCTGGGAACACCTGTGCCCCCATAAAGATCCGTGGAGTCTGTTTCCACACCTCCAGCACACACACGAACACTTGCACAGTTATCCTGAGAGTGGGCAGCCTCCTCCAACTGAGAGCAGGGCCTTGGTTCTTATAAAATCGCTTAACTTGTCTACCCTGTTTGGTTGCCTGATACGGAGTGCTGGGGAAAGGGTGGGTTGGGCTCTAAATCCAAGTATTAGCGAGTGCTTCTCCATGGGATTTGGAGGTTATTAACCAAAAGCCCACAACATGGGAATACCTGTGCTCCTTGAAAAAAGCGTGGACTCTGTATCCCCACCACCAGAACACACATGAAGAAGTTTTCTGCTATCCTGAGTGTGGGCTGGCAATTTCAGGTGACAGAAGCGGCTGGGTTCTAATAGAATCCCTTAGCTTGTAATCCCTGAGTGTTTCCCTAGGACTGACTCTGAGAGAAACCTGGGGGTTGGGCTTTGAGGCAAAAAAGTAGCGAGTGTCCCCGATGGACTGAGGAAGTATTTAGATGAATTCTCCATAAAGGGAAACTCCTGAGCACCCATTCATCTGCGTGGAGTGGGGCTTCAAATCTCCCCACCACACAAGGTTGGGTTCCAGTATCCTGAGGGTGGGGTAGTTCCTCCAACTGACATCAGCGTCTTGGTTTGAATAGAATCCCTTTGCTTGTCTTCCCTGATGGTTTGCCTAGGCCAGTGTGTGGTTGAAAGTGGGATTTGGGATCTAAAACTAAGTATTAGCGTGTGCCTCTCCATGGGTAGTGGAGATGTTTAAACTACAACCCACAACTTGGGAATTACTGTGACCCCTGAAAAATGCGTGTGCTATGTTTCCCCACGTCCAGCACACACAGGAAGAAGTGTTCTGGGGTTCTGAGTGTGGGGAGGTTCCACCAACAGACAGCAGCACCTGGGTTGTAATAGAATCCCTTAGCTTGACTTCCCTAAGTGTTTTCCTAGGCCTAGCAGTAAGCGATGGTGGGGGATGGGCTCTAAAGCCAAGTATTAGCGAGTGCATCTCTGTGGGTAGTGGAGGGTTTTAAACTACTTCCCCAACCTTGGAACACCTGTGCCCCATAAAGATGCGTGGAATCTGTTTCCCCACCTCCAGCACACACACGGAGACGTGCTCAGGTATCCTGATTGTGGGGAGGCTCCTCCAAATGACAGCAGCGCCTGGGTTCTAAAAGAATCCCTTAGCTTGTCTTCCCTGATGGCATGCCTAGGCTGGAGAGTGGGGGAAAGTGGGGGTTGGGCTCTAAACCAAGTATAAGCGAGTGCCTATCCATGGGATGTGGGTTTTTAACCTACAACCCACAACCATGGAATAAATGTGCCCCCTGAAAGATGCTTTGACTGTTTCCCTACATCCAGCACACACACGAAGATGTGTTCTGGTATTCTGAGTGTGGGGAAGTTCCTCAAACTTACAGCAGCACCTGGATTCTATTAGTATCCCTTAGCTTCTGTTCCCTGAGTGTTCTTTTAGGCCAGGCCATGAGGGAAAGCTGAGGGTTGGGTTTGGAGGCCACGTAGCAGTGAGTGCCCCCTGATCCATTGAGGAAGTACTTAGAGGACTTCTCCCTAAACAGAACACCTTTTCCTGCATTCATCTGGGTGCAGTGGGGCTGCACATCTCTCCCACACCTAAGAATGTGTTCTGGAATTCTGAGTGCAGGGAAGTTCCTCCAACTGACAGCAGCGCCTGGGTTCTAATTGAATCCCTTTGCTTGTCTTCCCTGATGGAAAGCCTAGGCGGGAGTGCGGGGGAAAGTGTGGTTTGGGCTCCAAAACCAAGTATTTGCGATGACCTCTCTATGGTTTCTGGAGGTGTTTAAACTACATCCCTAACCTGGGAACACCTGTGCCCCCATAAAGATCCGTGGAGTCTGTTTCCACACCTCCAGCACACACACGAACACTTGCACAGTTATCCTGAGAGTGGGCAGCCTCCTCCACCTGAGAGCAGGGCCTTGGTTCTTATAAAATCGCTTAACTTGTCTACCCTGTTTGGTTGCCTGATACGGAGTGCTGGGGAAAGGGTGGGTTGGGCTCTAAATCCAAGTATTAGCGAGTGCTTCTCCATGGGATTTGGAGGTTATTAACCAAAAGCCCACAACATGGGAATACCTGTGCTCCTTGAAAAAAGCGTGGACTCTGTATCCCCACCACCAGAACACACATGAAGAAGTTTTCTGCTATCCTGAGTGTGGGCTGGCAATTTCAGGTGACAGAAGCGGCTGGGTTCTAATAGAATCCCTTAGCTTGTAATCCCTGAGTGTTTCCCTAGGACTGACTCTGAGAGAAACCTGGGGGTTGGGCTTTGAGGCCAAATAGTAGCGAGTGTCCCCGATGGACTGAGGAAGTATTTAGATGAATTCTCCATAAAGGGAAACACCTGAGCACCCATTCATCTGCGTGGAGTGGGGCTTCAAATCTCCCCACCACACAAGGTTGGGTTCCAGTATCCTGAGGGTGGGGTAGTTCCTCCAACTGACATCAGCGTCTTGGTTTGAATAGAATCCCTTTGCTTGTCTTCCCTGATGGTTTGCCTAGGCCAGTGTGTGGTTGAAAGTGGGATTTGGGATCTAAAACTAAGTATTAGCGTGTGCCTCTCCATGGGTAGTGGAGATGTTTAAACTACAACCCACAACTTGGGAATTACTGTGACCCCTGAAAAATGCGTGTGCTATGTTTCCCCACGTCCAGCACACACAGGAAGAAGTGTTCTGGGGTTCTGAGTGTGGGGAGGTTCCACCAACAGACAGCAGCACCTGGGTTGTAATAGAATCCCTTAGCTTGACTTCCCTAAGTGTTTTCCTAGGCCTAGCAGTAAGCGATGGTGGGGGATGGGCTCTAAAGCCAAGTATTAGCGAGTGCATCTCTGTGGGTAGTGGAGGGTTTTAAACTACTTCCCCAACCTTGGAACACCTGTGCCCCATAAAGATGCGTGGAATCTGTTTCCCCACCTCCAGCACACACACGGAGACGTGCTCAGGTATCCTGATTGTGGGGAGGCTCCTCCAAATGACAGCAGCGCCTGGGTTCTAAAAGAATCCCTTAGCTTGTCTTCCCTGATGGCATGCCTAGGCTGGAGAGTGGGGGAAAGTGGGGGTTGGGCTCTAAACCAAGTATAAGCGAGAGCCTATCCATGGGATGTGGGTTTTTAACCTACAACCCACAACCATGGAATAAATGTGCCCCCTGAAAGATGCTTTGACTGTTTCCCTACATCCAGCACACACACGAAGATGTGTTCTGGTATTCTGAGTGTGGGGAAGTTCCTCAAACTTACAGCAGCACCTGGATTCTATTAGTATCCCTTAGCTTCTGTTCCCTGAGTGTTCTTTTAGGCCAGGCCATGAGGGAAAGCTGAGGGTTGGGTTTGGAGGCCACGTAGCAGTGAGTGCCCCCTGATCCATTGAGGAAGTACTTAGAGGACTTCTCCCTAAACAGAACACCTTTTCCTGCATTCATCTGGGTGCAGTGGGGCTGCACATCTCTCCCACACCTAAGAATGTGTTCTGGAATTCTGAGTGCAGGGAAGTTCCTCCAACTGACAGCAGCGCCTGGGTTCTAATTGAATCCCTTTGCTTGTCTTCCCTGATGGAAAGCCTAGGCGGGAGTGCGGGGGAAAGTGTGGCTTGGGCTCCAAAACCAAGTATTTGCGATGACCTCTCTATGGTTTGTGGAGGTGTTTAAACTACATCCCTAACCTGGGAACACCTGTGCCCCCATAAAGATCCGGGGAGTCTGTTTCCACACCTCCAGCACACACACGAACACTTGCACAGTTATCCTGAGAGTGGGCAGCCTCCTCCAACTGAGAGCAGGGCCTTGGTTCTTATAAAATCGCTTAACTTGTCTACCCTGTTTGGTTGCCTGATACGGAGTGCTGGGGAAAGGGTGGGTTGGGCTCTAAATCCAAGTATTAGCGAGTGCTTCTCCATGGGATTTGGAGGTTATTAACCAAAAGCCCACAACATGGGAATACCTGTGCTCCTTGAAAAAAGCGTGGACTCTGTATCCCCACCACCAGAACACACATGAAGAAGTTTTCTGCTATCCTGAGTGTGGGCTGGCAATTTCAGGTGACAGAAGCGGCTGGGTTCTAATAGAATCCCTTAGCTTGTAATCCCTGAGTGTTTCCCTAGGACTGACTCTGAGAGAAACCTGGGGGTTGGGCTTTGAGGCCAAATAGTAGCGAGTGTCCCCGATGGATTGAGGAAGTGTTTAGATGAATTCTCCATAAAGGGAAACACCTGAGCACCCATTCATCTGCGTGGAGTGGGGCTTCAAATCTCCCCACCACACAAGGTTGGGTTCCAGTATCCTGAGGGTGGGGTAGTTCCTCCAACTGACATCAGCGTCTTGGTTTGAATAGAATCCCTTTGCTTGTCTTCCCTGATGGTTTGCCTAGGCCAGTGTGTGGTTGAAAGTGGGATTTGGGATCTAAAACTAAGTATTATCGTGTGCCTCTCCATGGGTAGTGGAGATGTTTAAACTACAACCCACAACTTGGGAATTACTGTGACCCCTGAAAAATGCGTGTGCTATGTTTCCCCACGTCCAGCACACACAGGAAGAAGTGTTCTGGGGTTCTGAGTGTGGGGAGGTTCCACCAACAGACAGCAGCACCTGGGTTGTAATAGAATCCCTTAGCTTGACTTCCCTAAGTGTTTTCCTAGGCCTAGCAGTAAGCGATGGTGGGGGATGGGCTCTAAAGCCAAGTAATAGCGAGTGCATCTCTGTGGGTAGTGGAGGGTTTTAAACTACTTCCCCAACCTTGGAACACCTGTGCCCCATAAAGATGCGTGGAATCTGTTTCCCCACCTCCAGCACACACACGGAGACGTGCTCAGGTATCCTGATTGTGGGGAGGCTCCTCCAAATGACAGCAGCGCCTGGGTTCTAAAAGAATCCCTTAGCTTGTCTTCCCTGATGGCATGGCTAGGCTGGAGAGTGGGGGAAAGTGGGGGTTGGGCTCTAAACCAAGTATAAGCGAGAGCCTATCCATGGGATGTGGGTTTTTAACCTACAACCCACAACCATGGAATAAATGTGCCCCCTGAAAGATGCTTTGACTGTTTCCCTACATCCAGCACACACACGAAGATGTTTTCTTGTATTCTGAGTGTGGGGAAGTTCCTCAAACTGACAGCAGCACCTGGATTCTATTAGTATCCTTTAGCTTCTGTTCCCTGAGTGTTCTTTTAGGCCAGGCCATGAGGGAAAGCTGGGGGTTGGGCTTGGAGGCCACGTAGCAGTGAGTGCCCCCTGATCCATTGAGGAAGTACTTAGAGGACTTGTCCCTAAAGGGAACACCTTTTCCTGCATTCATCTGGGTGCAGTGGGGCTGCACATCTCTCCCACACCTAAGAATGTGTTCTGGAATTCTGAGTGCAGTGAAGTTCCTCCAACTGACAGCAGCGCCTGGGTTCTAATTGAATCCCTTTGCTTGTCTTCCCTGATGGAAAGCCTAGGCGGGAGTGCGGGGGAAAGTGTGGTTTGGGCTCCAAAACCAAGTATTTGCGATGACCTCTCTATGGTTTGTGGAGGTGTTTAAACTACATCCCTAACCTGGGAATACCTGTGCCCCTATAAAGATCCGTGGAGTAGGTTTCCACACCTCCAGCACACATCCGAACACTTGCACAGTTATCCTGAGAGTGGGCAGCCTCCTCCAACTGAGAGCAGGGCCTTGGTTCTTATAAAATTGCTTAACTTGTATACCCTGTTTGGTTGCCTGATACGGAGTGCTGGGGAAAGGGTGGGTTGGGCTCTAAATCCAAGTATTAGCGAGTGCTTCTCCATGGGATTTGGAGGTTATTAACCAAAACCCCACAACATGGGAATACCTGTGCTCCTTCAAAAAAGCGTGGACTCTGTATCCCCACCACCAGAACACACATGAAGAAATTTTCTGCTATCCTGAGAGTGGGCTGGCAATTTCAGGTGACAGAAGCGGCTGGGTTCTAATAGAATCCCTTAGCTTGTAATCCCTGAGTGTTTCCCTAGGACTGACTCTGAGAGAAACCTGGGGGTTGGGCTTTGAGGCCAAATAGTAGCGAGTGTCCCCGATGGACTGAGGAAGTATTTAGATGAATTCTCCATAAAGGGAAACACCTGAGCACCCATTCATCTGCGTGGAGTGGGGCTTCAAATCTCCCCACCACACAAGGTTGGGTTCCAGTATCCTGAGGGTGGGGTAGTTCCTCCAACTGACATCAGCGTCTTGGTTTGAATAGAATCCCTTTGCGTGTCTTCCCTGATGGTTTGCCTAGGCCAGTGTGTGGTTGAAAGTGGGATTTGGGATATAAAACTAAGTATTAGCGTGTGCCTCTCCATGGGTAGTGGAGATGTTTAAACTACAACCCACAACTTGGGAATTACTGTGACCCCTGAAAAATGCGTGTGCTATGTTTCCCCACGTCCAGCACACACAGGAAGTAGTTTTCTGTGGTTCTGAGTGTGGGGAGGTTCCTCCAACAGACAGCAGCACCTGGGTTGTAATAGAATCCCTTAGCTTGACTTCCCTAAGTGTTTTCCTAGGCCTAGCAGTAAGCGATGGTGGGGGATGGGCTCTAAAACCAAGTATTAGCGAGTGCATCTCTGTGGGTAGTGGAGGGTTTTAAACTACTTCCCCAACCTTGGAACACCTGTGCCCCATAAAGATGCGTGGAATCTGTTTCCCCACCTCCAGCACAAACACGGAGACGTGCTCAGGTATCCTGATTGTGGGGAGGCTCCTCCAAATGACAGCAGCGCCTGGGTTCTAAAAGAATCCCTTAGCTTGTCTTCCCTGATGGCATGCCTAGGCTGGAGAGTGGGGGAAAGTGGGGGTTGGGCTCTAAACCAAGTATAAGCGAGAGCCTATCCATGGGATGTGGGTTTTTAACCTACAACCCACAACCATGGAATAAATGTGCCCCCTGAAAGATGCTTTGACTGTTTCCCTACATCCAGCACACACACGAAGAAGTTTTCTTGTATTCTGAGTGTGGGGAAGTTCCTCAAACTGACAGCAGCACCTGAATTCTATTAGTATCCCTTAGCTTCTGTTCCCTGAGTGTTCTTTTAGGCCAGGCCATGAGGGAAAGCTGGGGGTTGGGCTTGGAAGCCACGTAGCAGTGAGTGCCCCCTGATCCATTGAGGAAGTACTTAGAGGACTTCTCCCTAAAGGGAACACCTTTTCCTGCATTCATCTGGGTGCAGTGGGGCTGCACATCTCTCCCACACCTAAGAATGTGTTCTGGAATTCTGAGTGCAGTGAAGTTCCTCCAACTGACAGCAGCGCCTGGGTTCTAATTGAATCCCTTTGCTTGTCTTCCCTGATGGAAAGCCTAGGCGGGAGTGCGGGGGAAAGTGTGGTTTGGGCTCCAAAACCAAGTATTTGCGATGACCTCTCTATGGTTTGTGGAGGTGTTTAAACTACATCCCTAACCTGGGAACACCTGTGCCCCTATAAAGATCCGTGGAGTCTGTTTCCACACCTCCAGCACACACAAGAACACTTGCACAGTTATCCTGAGAGTGGGCAGCCTCCTCCAACTGAGAGCAGGGCCTTGGTTCTTATAAAATTGCTTAACTTGTCTACCCTGTTTGGTTGCCTGATACGGAGTGCTGGGGAAAGGGTGAGTTGGGCTCTAAATCCAAGTATTAGCGAGTGCTTCTCCATGGGATTTGGAGGTTATTAACCAAAAGCCCACAACATGGGAATACCTGTGGTCCTTGAAAAAAGGGTGGACTCTGTATCCCCACCACCAGAACACACATGAAGAAGTTTTCTGCTATCCTGAGAGTATGCTGGCAATTTCAGGTGACAGAAGCGGCTGGGTTCTAATAGAATCCCTTAGCTTGTAATCCCTGAGTGTTTCCCTAGGACTGACTCTGAGAGAAACCTGGGGGTTGGGCTTTGAGGCCAAATAGTAGCGAGTGTCCCCGATGGACTGAGGAAGTATTTAGATGAATTCTCCATAAAGGGAAACACCTGAGCACCCATTCATCTGCGTGGAGTGGGGCTTCAAATCTCCCCACCACACAAGGTTGGGTTCCAGTATCCTGAGGGTGGGGTAGTTCCTCCAACTGACATCAGCGTCTTGGTTTGAATAGAATCCCTTTGCTTGTATTCCCTGATGGTGTGCCTAGGCCAGTGTGTGGTTGAAAGTGGGATTTGGGATATAAAACTAAGTATTAGCGTGTGCCTCTCCATGGGTAGTGGAGATGTTTAAACTACAACCCACAACTTGGGAATTACTGTGACCCCTGAAAAATGCGTGTGCTATGTTTCCCCACGTCCAGCACACACAGGAAGTAGTTTTCTGTGGTTCTGAGTGTGGGGAGGTTCCTCCAACAGACAGCAGCACCTGGGTTGTAATAGAATCCCTTAGCTTGACTTCCCTAAGTGTTTTCCTAGGCCTAGCAGTAAGCGATGGTGGGGGATGGGCTCTAAAACCAAGTATTAGCGAGTGCATCTCTGTGGGTAGTGGAGGGTTTTAAACTACTTCCCCAACCTTGGAACACCTGTGCCCCATAAAGATGCGTGGAATCTGTTTCCCCACCTCCAGCACAAACACGGAGACGTGCTCAGGTATCCTGATTGTGGGGAGGCTCCTCCAAATGACAGCAGCGCCTGGGTTCTAAAAGAATCCCTTAGCTTGTCTTCCCTGATGGCATGCCTAGGCTGGAGAGTGGGGGAAAGTGGGGGTTGGGCTCTAAACCAAGTATAAGCGAGAGCCTATCCATGGGATGTGGGTTTTTAACCTACAACCCACAACCATGGAATAAATGTGCCCCCTGAAAGATGCTTTGACTGTTTCCCTACACCCAGCACACACACGAAGAAGTTTTCTTGTATTCTGAGTGTGGGGAAGTTCCTCAAACTGACAGCAGCACCTGAATTCTATTAGTATCCCTTAGCTTCTGTTCCCTGAATGTTCTTTTAGGCCAGGCCATGAGGGAAAGCTGGGGGTTGGGCTTGGAAGCCACGTAGCAGTGAGTGCCCCCTGATCCATTGAGGAAGTACTTAGAGGACTTCTCCCTAAAGGGAACACCTTTTCCTGCATTCATCTGGGTGCAGTGGGGCTGCATATCTCTCCCACACCTAAGAATGTGTTCTGGAATTCTGAGTGCAGTGAAGTTCCTCCAACTGACAGCAGCGCCTGGGTTCTAATTGAATCCCTTTGCTTGTCTTCCCTGATGGAAAGCCTAGGCGGGAGTGCGGGGGAAAGTGTGGTTTGGGCTCCAAAACCAAGTATTTGCGATGACCTCTCTATGGTTTGTGGAGGTGTTTAAACTACATCCCTAACCTGGGAACACCTGTGCCCCTATAAAGATCCGTGGAGTCTGTTTCCACACCTCCAGCACACACAAGAACACTTGCACAGTTATCCTGAGAGTGGGCAGCCTCCTCCAACTGAGAGCAGGGCCTTGGTTCTTATAAAATTGCTTAACTTGTCTACCCTGTTTGGTTGCCTGATACGGAGTGCTGGGGAAAGGGTGAGTTGGGCTCTAAATCCAAGTATTAGCGAGTGCTTCTCCATGGGATTTGGAGGTTATTAACCAAAAGCCCACAACATGGGAATACCTGTGGTCCTTGAAAAAAGGGTGGACTCTGTATCCCCACCACCAGAACACACATGAAGAAGTTTTCTGCTATCCTGAGAGTATGCTGGCAATTTCAGGTGACAGAAGCGGCTGGGTTCTAATAGAATCCCTTAGCTTGTAATCCCTGAGTGTTTCCCTAGGACTGACTCTGAGAGAAACCTGGGGGTTGGGCTTTGAGGCCAAATAGTAGCGAGTGTCCCCGATGGACTGAGGAAGTATTTAGATGAATTCTCCATAAAGGGAAACACCTGAGCACCCATTCATCTGCGTGGAGTGGGGCTTCAAATCTCCCCACCACACAAGGTTGGGTTCCAGTATCCTGAGGGTGGGGTAGTTCCTCCAACTGACATCAGCGTCTTGGTTTGTATAGAATCCCTTTGCGTGTCTTCCCTGATGGTTTGCCTAGGCCAGTGTGTGGTTGAAAGTGGGATTTGGGATCTAAAACTAAGTATTAGCGTGTGCCTCTCCATGGGTAGTGGAGATGTTTAAACTACAACCCACAACTTGGGAATTACTGTGACCCCTGAAAAATGCGTGTGCTATGTTTCCCCACGTCCAGCACACACAGGAAGTAATTTTCTGTGGTTCTGAGTGTGGGGAGGTTCCTCCAACAGACAGCAGCACCTGGGTTGTAATAGAATCCCTTAGCTTGACTTCCCTAAGTGTATTCCTAGGCCTAGCAGTAAGCGAAGGTGGGGGATGGGCTCTAAAACCAAGTATTATCGAGTGCATCTCTGTGGGTAGTGGAGGGTTTTAAACTACTTCCCCAACCTTGGAACACCTGTGCCCCATAAAGATGCGTGGAATCTGTTTCCCTACCTCCAGCACACACACGGAGGCGTGCTCAGGTATCCTGATTGTGGGGAGGCTCCTCCAAATGACAGCAGCGCCTGGGTTCTAAAAGAATCCCTTAGCTTGTCTTCCCTGATGGCATGCCTAGGCTGGAGAGTGGGGGAAAGTGGGGGTTGGGCTCTAAACGAAGACTAAGCGAGAGCCTATCGATGGGATGTGGGTTTTTAACCTACAACCCACAACCATGGAATAAATGTGCCCCCTGAAAGATGCTTTGACTGTTTCCCTACATCCAGCACACACACGAAGATGTGTTCTTGTATTCTGAGTGTGGGGAAGTTCCTCAAACTGACAGCAGCACCTGGATTCTATTAGTATCCCTTAGCTTCTGTTCCCTGAGTGTTCTTTTAGGCCAGGCCAAGAGGGAAAGCTGGGGGTTGGGCTTGGAGGCCACGTAGCAGTGAGTGCCCCCTGATCCATTGAGGAAGTACTTAGAGGACTTCTCCCTAAAGGGAACACCTTTTCCTGCATTCATCTGGGTGCAGTGGGGCTGCACATCTCTCCCACACCTAAGAATGTGTTCTGGAATTCTGAGTGCAGGGAAGTTCCTCCAACTGACAGCAGCGCCTGGGTTCTAATTGAATCCCTTTGCTTGTCTTCCCTGATGGAAAGCCTAGGCGGGAGTGCGGGGGAAAGTGTGGTTTGGGCTCCAAAACCCAGTATTGGCGATGACCTCTCTATGGTTTGTGGAGGTGTTTAAACTACATCCCTAACCTGGGAACACCTGTGCCCCTATAAAGATCCGTGGAGTCGGTTTCCACACCTCCAGCACACACACGAACACTTGCACAGTTATCCTGAGAGTGGGCAGCCTCCTCCAACTGAGAGCAGGGCCTTGGTTCTTATAAAATTGCTTAACTTGTCTACCCTGTTTGGTTGCCTGATACGGAGTGCTGGGGAAAGGGTGGGTTGGGCTCTAAATCCAAGTATTAGCGAGTGCTTCTCCATGGGATTTGGAGGTTATTAACCAAAACCCCACAACATGGGAATACCTGTGCTCCTTGAAAAAAGCGTGGACTCTGTATCCCCACCACCAGAACACACATGAAGAAGTTTTCTGCTATCCTGAGAGTATGCTGGCAATTTCAGGTGACAGAAGCGGCTGGGTTCTAATAGAATCCCTTAGCTTGTAATCCCTGAGTGTTTCCCTAGGACTGACTCTGAGAGAAACCTGGGGGTTGGGCTTTGAGGCCAAATAGTAGCGAGTGTCCCCGATGGACTGAGGAAGTATTTAGATGAATTCTCCATAAAGGGAAACACCTGAGCACCCATTCATCTGCGTGGAGTGGGGCTTCAAATCTCCCCACCACACAAGGTTGGGTTCCAGTATCCTGAGGGTGGGGTAGTTCCTCCAACTGACATCAGCGTCTTGGTTTGAATAGAATCCCTTTGCGTGTCTTCCCTGATGGTTTGCCTAGGCCAGTGTGTGGTTGAAAGTTGGATTTGGGATCTAAAACTAAGTATTAGCGTGTGCCTCTCCATGGGTAGTGGAGATGTTTAAACTACAACCCACAACTTGGGAATTACTGTGACCCCTGAAAAATGCGTGTGCTATGTTTCCCCACGTCCAGCACACACAGGAAGTAGTTTTCTGTGGTTCTGAGTGTGGGGAGGTTCCTCCAACAGACAGCAGCACCTGGGTTGTAATAGAATCCCTTAGCTTGACTTCCCTAAGTGTTTTCCTAGGCCTAGCAGTAAGCGATGGTGGGGGATGGGCTCTAAAACCAAGTATTAGCGAGTGCATCACTGTGGGTAGTGGAGGGTTTTAAACTACTTCCCCAACCTTGGAACACCTGTGCCCCATAAAGATGCGTGGAATCTGTTTCCCCACCTCCAGCACACACACGGAGACGTGCTCAGGTATCCTGATTGTGGGGAGGCTCCTCCAAATGACAGCAGCGCCTGGGTTCTAAAAGAATCCCTTAGCTTGTCTTCCCTGATGGCATGCCTAGGCTGGAGAGTGGGGGAAAGTGGGGGTTGGGCTCTAAACGAAGACTAAGCGAGAGCCTATCGATGGGATGTGGGTTTTTAACCTACAACCCACAACCATGGAATAAATGCGCCCCCTGAAAGATGCTTTGACTGTTTCCCTACATCCAGCACACACACGAAAATGTGTTCTTGTATTCTGAGTGTGGGGAAGTTCCTCAAACTGACAGCAGCACCTGGATTCTATTAGTATCCCTTAGCTTCTGTTCCCTGAGTGTTCTTTTAGGCCAGGCCATGAGGGAAAGCTGAGGGTTGGGCTTGGAGGCCACGTAGCAGTGAGTGCCCCCTGATCCATTGAGGAAGTACTTAGAGGACTTCTCCCTAAATGGAACACCTTTTCCTGCATTCATCTGGGTGCAGTGGGGCTGCACATCTCTCCCACACCTAAGAATGTGTTCTGGAATTCTGAGTGCAGTGAAGTTCCTCCAACTGACAGCAGCGCCTGGGTTCTAATTGAATCCCTTTGCTTGTCTTCCCTGATGGAAAGCCTAGGCGGGAGTGCGGGGGAAAGTGTGGTTTGGGCTCCAAAACCAAGTATTTGCGATGACCTCTCTATGGTTTGTGGAGGTGTTTAAACTACATCCCTAACCTGGGAACACCTGTGCCCCTATAAAGATCCGTGGAGTCGGTTTCCACACCTCCAGCACACACACGAACACTTGCACAGTTATCCTGAGAGTGGGCAGCCTCCTCCAACTGAGAGCAGGGCCTTGGTTCTTATAAAATTACTTAACTTGTCTACCCTGTTTGGTTGCCTGATACGGAGTGCTGGGGAAAGGGTGGGTTGGGCTCTAAATCCAAGTATTAGCGAGTGCTTCTCCATGGGATTTGGAGGTTATTAACCAAAACCCCACAACATGGGAATACCTGTGCTCCTTGAAAAAAGCGTGGACTCTGTATCCCCACCACCAGAACACACATGAAGAAGTTTTCTGCTATCCTGAGAGTGGGCTGGCAATTTCAGGTGACAGAAGCGGCTGGGTTCTAATAGAATCCCTTAGCTTGTAATCCCTGAGTGTTTCCCTAGGACTGACTCTGAGAGAAACCTGGGGGTTGGGCTTTGAGGCCAAATAGTAGCGAGTGTCCCCGATGGACTGAGGAAGTATTTAGATGAATTCTCCATAAAGGGAAACACCTGAGCACCCATTCATCTGCGTGGAGTGGGGCTTCAAATCTCCCCACCACACAAGGTTGGGTTCCAGTATCCTGAGGGTGGGGTAGTTCCTCCAACTGACATCAGCGTCTTGGTTTGAATAGAATCCCTTTGCGTGTCTTCCCTGATGGTTTGCCTAGGCCAGTGTGTGGTTGAAAGTGGGATTTGGGATCTAAAACTAAGTATTAGCGTGTGCCTCTCCATGGGTAGTGGAGATGTTTAAACTACAACCCACAACTTGGGAATTACTGTGACCCCTGAAAAATGCGTGTGCTATGTTTCCCCACGTCCAGCACACACAGGAAGTAGTTTTCTGTGGTTCTGAGTGTGGGGAGGTTCCTCCAACAGACAGCAGCACCTGGGTTGTAATAGAATCCCTTAGCTTGACTTCCCTAAGTGTTTTTCTAGGCCTAGCAGTAAGCGATGGTGGGGGATGGGCTCTAAAACCAAGTATTAGCGAGTGCATCTCTGTGGGTAGTGGAGGGTTTTAAACTACTTCCCCAACCTTGGAACACCTGTGCCCCATAAAGATGCGTGGAATCTGTTTCCCCACCTCCAGCACACACACGGAGACGTGCTCAGGTATCCTGATTGTGGGGAGGCTCCTCCAAATGACAGCAGCGCCTGGGTTCTAAAAGAATCCCTTAGCTTGTATTCCCTGATGGCATGCCTAGGCTGGAGAGTGGGGGAAAGTGGGGGTTGGGCTCTAAACGAAGACTAAGCGAGAGCCTATCCATGGGATGTGGGTTTTTAACCTACAACCCACAACCATGGAATAAATGTGCCCCCTGAAAGATGCTTTGACTGTTTCCCTACATCCAGCACACACACGAAGAAGTTTTCTTGTATTCTGAGTGTGGGGAAGTTCCTCAAACTGACAGCAGCACCTGAATTCTATTAGTATCCCTTAGCTTCTGTTCCCTGAGTGTTCTTTTAGGCCAGGCCATGAGGGAAAGCTGGGGGTTGGGCTTGGAGGCCACGTAGCAGTGAGTGCCCCCTGATCCATTGAGGAAGTACTTAGAGGACTTCTCCCTAAAGGGAACACCTTTTCCTGCATTCATCTGGGTGCAGTGGGGCTGCACACCTCTCCCACACCTAAGAATGTGTTCTGGAATTCTGAGTGCAGGGAAGTTCCTCCAACTGACAGCAGCGCCTGGGTTCTAATTGAATCCCTTTGCTTGTCTTCCCTGATGGAAAGCCTAGGCGGGAGTGCGGGGGAAAGTGTGGTTTGGGCTCCAAAACCAAGTATTTGCGATGACCTCTCTATGGTTTGTGGAGGTGTTTAAACTACATCCCTAACCTGGGAACACCTGTGCCCCCATAAAGATCCGTGGAGTCTGTTTCCACACCTCCAGCACACACACGAACACTTGCACAGTTATCCTGAGAGTGGGCAGCCTCCTCCAACTGAGAGCAGGGCCTTGGTTCTTATAAAATCGCTTAACTTGTCTACCCTGTTTGGTTGCCTGATACGGAGTGCTGGGGAAAGGGTGGGTTGGGCTCTAAATCCAAGTATTAGCGAGTGCTTCTCCATGGGATTTGGAGGTTATTAACCAAAAGCCCACAACATGGGAATACCTGTGCTCCTTGAAAAAAGCGTGGACTCTGTATCCCCACCACCAGAACACACATGAAGAAGTTTTCTGCTATCCTGAGTGTGGGCTGGCAATTTCAGGTGACAGAAGCGGCTGGGTTCTAATAGAATCCCTTAGCTTGTAATCCCTGAGTGTTTCCCTAGGACTGACTCTGAGAGAAACCTGGGGGTTGGGCTTTGAGGCCAAATAGTAGCGAGTGTCCCCGATGGACTGAGGAAGTATTTAGATGAATTCTCCATAAAGGGAAACACCTGAGCACCCATTCATCTGCGTGGAGTGGGGCTTCAAATCTCCCCACCACACAAGGTTGGGTTCCAGTATCCTGAGGGTGGGGTAGTTCCTCCAACTGACATCAGCGTCTTGGTTTGAATAGAATCCCTTTGCTTGTCTTCCCTGATGGTTTGCCTAGGCCAGTGTGTGGTTGAAAGTGGGATTTGGGATCTAAAACTAAGTATTAGCGTGTGCCTCTCCATGGGTAGTGGAGATGTTTAAACTACAACCCACAACTTGGGAATTACTGTGACCCCTGAAAAATGCGTGTGCTATGTTTCCCCACGTCCAGCACACACAGGAAGAAGTGTTCTGGGGTTCTGAGTGTGGGGAGGTTCCTCCAACACACAGCAGCACCTGGGTTGTAATAGAATCCCTTAGCTTGACTTCCCTAAGTGTTTTCCTAGGCCTAGCAGTAAGCGATGGTGGGGGATGGGCTCTAAAGCCAAGTATTAGCGAGTGCATCTCTGTGGGTAGTGGAGGGTTTTAAACTACTTCCCCAACCTTGGAACACCTGTGCCCCATAAAGATGCGTGGAATCTGTTTCCCCACCTCCAGCACACACACGGAGACATGCTCAGGTATCCTGATTGTGGGGAGGGTCCTCCAAATGACAGCAGCGCCTGGGTTCTAAAAGAATCCATTAGCTTGTCTTCCCTGATGGCATGCCTAGGCTGGAGAGTGGGGGAATGTGGGGGTTGGGCTCTAAACCAAGTATAAGCGAGAGCCTATCCATGGGATGTGGGTTTTTAACCTACAACCCACAACCATGGAATAAATGTGCCCCCTGAAAGATGCTTTGACTCTTTCCCTACATCCAGCACAAACACGAAGATGTGTTCTTGTATTCTGAGTGTGGGGAAGTTCCTCAAACTGACAGAAGCACCTGAATTCTATTAGTATCCCTTAGCTTCTGTTCCCTGAGTGTTCTTTTAGGCCAGGCCATGAGGGAAAGCTGGGGGTTGGGCTTGGAGGCCACGTAGCAGTGAGTGCCCCCTGATCCATTGAGGAAGTACTTAGAGGACTTCTCCCTAAACGGAACACCTTTTCCTCCATTCATCTGGGTGCAGTGGGGCTGCACATCTCTCCCACACCTAAGAATGTGTTCTGGAATTCTGAGTGCAGGGAAGTTCCTCCAACTGACAGCAGCGCCTGGGTTCTAATTGAATCCCTTTGCTTGTCTTCCCTGATGGAAAGCCTAGGCGGGAGTGCGGGGGAAAGTGTGGTTTGGGCTCCAAAACCAAGTATTGGCGATGACCTCTCTATGGTTTGTGGAGGTGTTTAAACTACATCCCTAACCTGGGAACACCTGTGCCCCCATAAAGATCCGTGGAGTCTGTTTCCACACCTCCAGCACACACACGAACACTTGCACAGTTATCCTGAGAGTGGGCAGCCTCCTCCAACTGAGAGCAGGGCCTTGGTTCTTATAAAATCGCTTAACTTGTCTACCCTGTTTGGTTGCCTGATACGGAGTGCTGGGGAAAGGGTGGGTTGGGCTCTAAATCCAAGTATTAGCGAGTGCTTCTCCATGGGATTTGGAGGTTATTAACCAAAAGCCCACAACATGGGAATACCTGTGCTCCTTGAAAAAAGCGTGGACTCTGTATCCCCACCACCAGAACACACATGAAGAAGTTTTCTGCTATCCTGAGTGTGGGCTGGCAATTTCAGGTGACAGAAGCGGCTGGGTTCTAATAGAATCCCTTAGCTTGTAATCCCTGAGTGTTTCCCTAGGACTGACTCTGAGAGAAACCTGGGGGTTGGGCTTTGAGGCCAAATAGTAGCGAGTGACCCCGATGGACTGAGGAAGTATTTAGATGAATTCTCCATAAAGGGAAACACCTGAGCACCCATTCATCTGCGTGGAGTGGGGCTTCAAATCTCCCCACCACACAAGGTTGGGTTCCAGTATCCTGAGGGTGGGGTAGTTCCTCCAACTGACATCAGCGTCTTGGTTTGAATAGAATCCCTTTGCTTGTCTTCCCTGATGGTTTGCCTAGGCCAGTGTGTGGTTGAAAGTGGGATTTGGGATCTAAAACTAAGTATTAGCGTGTGCCTCTCCATGGGTAGTGGAGATGTTTAAACTACAACCCACAACTTGGGAATTACTGTGACCCCTGAAAAATGCGTGTGCTATGTTTCCCCACGTACAGCACACACAGGAAGAAGTGTTCTGGGGTTCTGAGTGTGGGGAGGTTCCTCCAACACACAGCAGCACCTGGGTTGTAATAGAATCCCTTAGCTTGACTTCCCTAAGTGTTTTCCTAGGCCTAGCAGTAAGCGATGGTGGGGGATGGGCTCTAAAGCCAAGTATTAGCGAGTGCATCTCTGTGGGTAGTGGAGGGTTTTAAACTACTTCCCCAACCTTGGAACACCTGTGCCCCATAAAGATGCGTGGAATCTGTTTCCCCACCTCCAGCACACACACGGAGACGTGCTCAGGTATCCTGATTGTGGGGAGGCTCCTCCAAATGATAGCAGCGCCTGGGTTCTTAAAGAATCCCTTAGCTTGTCTTCCCTGATAGCATGCCTAGGCTGGAGAGTGGGGGAAAGTGGGGGTTGGGCTCTAAACCAAGTATAAGCGAGAGCCTATCAATGGGATGTGGGTTTTTAACTTACAACCCACAACCATGGAATAAATGTGCCCCCTGAAAGATGCTTTGACTCTTTCCCTACATCCAGCACACACACGAAGATGTGTTCTGGTATTCTGAGTGTGGGGAAGTTCCTCAAACTGACAGCAGCACCTGGATTCCATTAGTATCCCTTAGCTTCTTTTACCTGAGTGTTCTCTTAGACCAGGACATGAGGGAAAGCTGGGGGTTGGGCTTGGAGGCCACGTAGCAGTGAGTGCCCCCTGATCCATTGAGGAAGTACTTAGAGGACTTCTCCCTAAACAGAACTCCTTTTTCTCCATTCATCTGGGTGCAGTGGGGCTGCACATCTCTCCCACACCTAAGAATGTGTTCTGCAATTCTGAGTGCAGTGAAGTTCCTCCAACTGACAGCAGCGCCTGGGTTCTAATTGAATTCCTTTGCTTGTCTTCCCTGATGGAAAGCCTAGGCGGGAGTGCGGGGGAAAGTGTGGTTTGGGCTCCAAAACCAAGTAATTGCGATGACCTCTCTATGGTTTGTGGAGGTGTTTAAACTACATCCCTAACCTGGGAACACCTGTGCCCCCATAAAGATCCGTGGAGTCTGTTTCCACACCTCCAGCACACACACGAACACTTGCACAGTTATCCTGAGAGTGGGCAGCCTCCTCCAACTGAGAGCAGGGCCTTGGTTCTTATAAAATCGCTTAACTTGTCTACCCTGTTTGGTTGCCTGATACGGAGTGCTGGGGAAAGGGTGGGTTGGGCTCTAAATCCAAGTATTAGCGAGTGCTTCTCCATGGGATTTGGAGGTTATTAACCAAAAGCCCACAACATGGGAATACCTGTGCTCCTTGAAAAAAGCGTGGACTCTGTATCCCCACCACCAGAACACACATGAAGAAGTTTTCTGCTATCCTGAGTGTGGGCTGGCAATTTCAGGTGACAGAAGCGGCTGGGTTCTAATAGAATCCCTTAGCTTGTAATCCCTGAGTGTTTCCCTAGGACTGACTCTGAGAGAAACCTGGGGGTTGGGCTTTGAGGCCAAATAGTAGCGAGTGTCCCCGATGGACTGAGGAAGTATTTAGATGAATTCTCCATAAAGGGAAACACCTGAGCACCCATTCATCTGCGTGGAGTGGGGCTTCAAATCTCCCCACCACACAAGGTTGGGTTCCAGTATCCTGAGGGTGGGGTAGTTCCTCCAACTGACATCAGCGTCTTGGTTTGAATAGAATCCCTTTGCGTGTCTTCCCTGATGGTTTGCCTAGGCCAGTGTGTGGTTGAAAGTGGGATTTGGGATCTAAAACTAAGTATTAGCGTGTGCCTCTCCATGGGTAGTGGAGATGTTTAAACTACAACCCACAACTTGGGAATTACTGTGACCCCTGAAAAATGCGTGTGCTATGTTTCCCCACGTACAGCACACACAGGAAGAAGTTTTCTGGGGTTCTGAGTGTGGGGAGGTTCCTCCAACAGACAGCAGCACCTGGGTTGTAATAGAATCCCTTAGCTTGACTTCCCTAAGTGTTTTCCTAGGCCTAGCAGTAAGCGATGGTGGGGGATGGGCTCTAAAGCCAAGTATTAGCGAGTGCATCTCTGTGGGTAGTGGAGGGTTTTAAACTACTTCCCCAACCTTGGAACACCTGTGCCCCATAAAGATGCGTGGAATCTTTTTCCCCACCTCCAGCACACACACGGAGACGTGCTCAGGTATCCTGATTGTGGGGAGGCTCCTCCAAATGACAGCAGCGCCTGGGTTCTAAAAGAATCCCTTAGCTTGTCTTCCCTGATGGCATGGCTAGGCTGGAGAGTGGGGGAAAGTGGGGGTTGGGCTCTAAACCAAGTATAAGCGAGAGCCTATCCATGGGATGTGGGTTTTTAACCTACAACCCACAACCATGGAATAAATGTGCCCCCTGAAAGATGCTTTGTCTGTTTCCCTACATCCAGCACACACACGAAGATGTGTTCTTGTATTCTGAGTGTGGGGATGTTGCTCAAACTGACAGCAGCACCTGGATTCTATTAGTATCCCTTAGCTTCTGTTCCCTGAGTGTTCTTTTAGGCCAGGCCATGAGGGAAAGCTGGGGGTTGGGCTTGGAGGCCACGTAGCAGTGAGTGCCCCCTGATCCATTGAGGAAGTACTTAGAGGACTTCTCCCTAAAGGGAACACCTTTTCCTGCATTCATCTGGGTGCCGTGGGGCTGCACATCTCTCCCACACCTAAGAATGTGTTCTGGAATTCTGAGTGCAGGGAAGTTCCTCCAACTGACAGCAGCGCCTGGGTTCTAATTGAATCCCTTTGCTTGTCTTCCCTGATGGAAAGCCTAGGCGGGAGTGCGGGGGAAAGTGTGGTTTGGGCTCCAAAACCAAGTATTTGCGATGACCTCTCTATGGTTTGTGGAGGTGTTTAAACTACATCCCTAACCTGGGAACACCTGTGCCCCCATAAAGCTCCGTGGAGTCTGTTTCCACACCTCCAGCACACACACGAACACTTGCACAGTTATCCTGAGAGTGGGCAGCCTCCTCCAACTGAGAGCAGGGCCTTGGTTCTTATAAAATCGCTTAACTTGTCTACCCTGTTTGGTTGCCTGATACGGAGTGCTGGGGAAAGGGTGGGTTGGGCTCTAAATCCAAGTATTAGCGAGTGCTTCTCCATGGGATTTGGAGGTTATTAACCAAAAGCCCACAACATGGGAATACCTGTGCTCCTTGAAAAAAGCGTGGACTCTGTATCCCCACCACCAGAACACACATGAAGAAGTTTTCTGCTCTCCTGAGTGTGGGCTGGCAATTTCAGGTGACAGAAGCGGCTGGGTTCTAATAGAATCCCTTAGCTTGTAATCCCTGAGTGTTTCCCTAGGACTGACTCTGAGAGAAACCTGGGGGTTGGGCTTTGAGGCCAAATAGTAGCGAGTGTCCCCGATGGACTGAGGAAGTATTTAGATGAATTCTCCATAAAGGGAAACACCTGAGCACCCATTCATCTGCGTGGAGTGGGGCTTCAAATCTCCCCACCACACAAGGTTGGGTTCCAGTATCCTGAGGGTGGGGTAGTTCCTCCAACTGACATCAGCGTCTTGGTTTGAATAGAATCCCTTTGCGTGTCTTCCCTGATGGTTTGCCTAGGCCAGTGTGTGGTTGAAAGTGGGATTTGGGATCTAAAACTAAGTATTAGCGTGTGCCTCTCCATGGGTAGTGGAGATGTTTAAACTACAACCCACAACTTGGGAATTACTGTGACCCCTGAAAAATGCGTGTGCTATGTTTCCCCACGTACAGCACACACAGGAAGAAGTTTTCTGGGGTTCTGAGTGTGGGGAGGTTCCTCCAACAGACAGCAGCACCTGGGTTGTAATAGAATCCCTTAGCTTGACTTCCCTAAGTGTTTTCCTAGGCCTAGCAGTAAGCGATGGTGGGGGATGGGCTCTAAAGCCAAGTATTAGCGAGTGCATCTCTGTGGGTAGTGGAGGGTTTTAAACTACTTCCCCAACCTTGGAACACCTGTGCCCCATAAAGATGCGTGGAATCTTTTTCCCCACCTCCAGCACACACACGGAGACGTGCTCAGGTATCCTGATTGTGGGGAGGCTCCTCCAAATGACAGCAGCGCCTGGGTTCTAAAAGAATCCCTTAGCTTGTCTTCCCTGATAGCATGCCTAGGCTGGAGAGTGGGGGAATGTGGGGGTTGGGCTCTAAACCAAGTATAAGCGAGAGCCTATCCATGGGATGTGGGTTTTTAACCTACAACCCACAACCATGGAATAAATGTGCCCCCTGAAAGATGCTTTGACTCTTTCCCTACATCCAGCACAAACACGAAGATGTGTTCTTGTATTCTGAGTGTGGGGAAGTTCCTCAAACTGACAGAAGCACCTGAATTCTATTAGTATCCCTTAGCTTCTGTTCCCTGAGTGTTCTTTTAGGCCAGGCCATGAGGGAAAGCTGGGGGTTGGTCTTGGAGGCCACGTAGCAGTGAGTGCCCCCTGATCCATTGAGGAAGTACTTAGAGGACTTCTCCCTAAACGGAACACCTTTTCCTCCATTCATCTGGGTGCAGTGGGGCTGCACATCTCTCCCACACCTAAGAATGTGTTCTGGAATTCTGAGTGCAGGGAAGTTCCTCCAACTGACAGCAGCGCCTGGGTTCTAATTGAATCCCTTTGCTTGTCTTCCCTGATGGAAAGCCTAGGCGGGAGTGCGGGGGAAAGTGTGGTTTGGGCTCCAAAACCAAGTATTTGCGATGACCTCTCTATGGTTTGTGGAGGTGTTTAAACTACATCCCTAACCTGGGAACACCTGTGCCCCCATAAAGATCCGTGGAGTCTGTTTCCACACCTCCAGCACACACACGAACACTTGCACAGTTATCCTGAGAGTGGGCAGCCTCCTCCAACTGAGAGCAGGGCCTTGGTTCTTATAAAATCGCTTAACTTGTCTACCCTGTTTGGTTGCCTGATACGGAGTGCTGGGGAAAGGGTGGGTTGGGCTCTAAATCCAAGTATTAGCGAGTGCTTCTCCATGGGATTTGGAGGTTATTAACCAAAAGCCCACAACATGGGAATACCTGTGCTCCTTGAAAAAAGCGTGGACTCTGTATCCCCACCACCAGAACACACATGAAGAAGTTTTCTGCTATCCTGAGTGTGGGCTGGCAATTTCAGGTGACAGAAGCGGCTGGGTTCTAATAGAATCCCTTAGCTTGTAATCCCTGAGTGTTTCCCTAGGACTGACTCTGAGAGAAACCTGGGGGTTGGGCTTTGAGGCCAAATAGTAGCGAGTGTCCCCGATGGACTGAGGAAGTATTTAGATGAATTCTCCATAAAGGGAAACACCTGAGCACCCATTCATCTGCGTGGAGTGGGGCTTCAAATCTCCCCACCACACAAGGTTGGGTTCCAGTATCCTGAGGGTGGGGTAGTTCCTCCAACTGACATCAGCGTCTTGGTTTGAATAGAATCCCTTTGCTTGTCTTCCCTGATGGTTTGCCTAGGCCAGTGTGTGGTTGAAAGTGGGATTTGGGATCTAAAACTAAGTATTAGCGTGTGCCTCTCCATGGGTAGTGGAGATGTTTAAACTACAACCCACAACTTGGGAATTACTGTGACCCCTGAAAAATGCGTGTGCTATGTTTCCCCACGTCCAGCACACACAGGAAGAAGTGTTCTGGGGTTCTGAGTGTGGGGAGGTTCCTCCAACAGACAGCAGCACCTGGGTTGTAATAGAATCCCTTAGCTTGACTTCCCTAAGTGTTTTCCTAGGCCTAGCAGTAAGCGATGGTGGGGGATGGGCTCTAAAGCCAAGTATTAGCGAGTGCATCTCTGTGGGTAGTGGAGGGTTTTAAACTACTTCCCCAACCTTGGAACACCTGTGCCCCATAAAGATGCGTGGAATCTGTTTCCCCACCTCCAGCACACACACGGAGACGTGCTCAGGTATCCTGATTGTGGGGAGGCTCCTCCAAATGATAGCAGCGCCTGGGTTCTTAAAGAATCCCTTAGCTTGTCTTCCCTGATAGCATGCCTAGGCTGGAGTGTGGGGGAAAGTGGGGGTTGGGCTCTAAACCAAGTATAAGCGAGAGCCTATCCATGGGATGTGGGTTTTTAACCTACAACCCACAACCATGGAATAAATGTGCCCCCTGAAAGATGCTTTGACTGTTTCCCTACATCCAGCACACACACGAAGATGTGTTCTGGTATTCTGAGTGTGGGGAAGTTCCTCAAACTGACAGCAGCACCTGGATTCCATTAGTATCCCTTAGCTTCTTTTACCTGAGTGTTCTCTTAGACCAGGACATGAGGGAAAGCTGGGGGTTGGGCTTGGAGGCCACGTAGCAGTGAGTGCCCCCTGATCCATTGAGGAACTACTTAGAGGACTTCTCCCTAAACAGAACTCCTTTTTCTCCATTCATCTGGGTGCAGTGGGGCTGCACATCTCTCCCACACCTAAGAATGTGTTCTGGAATTCTGAGTGCAGGGAAGTTCCTCCAACTGACAGCAGCGCCTGGGTTCTAATTGAATCCCTTTGCTTGTCTTCCCTGATGGAAAGCCTAGGCGGGAGTGCGGGGGAAAGTGTGGTTTGGGCTCCAAAACCAAGTAATTGCGATGACCTCTCTATGGTTTGTGGAGGTGTTTAAACTACATCCCTAACCTGGGAACACCTGTGCCCCCATAAAGATCCGTGGAGTCTGTTTCCACACCTCCAGCACACACACGAACACTTGCACAGTTATCCTGAGAGTGGGCAGCCTCCTCCAACTGAGAGCAGGGCCTTGGTTCTTATAAAATCGCTTAACTTGTCTACCCTGTTTGGTTGCCTGATACGGAGTGCTGGGGAAAGGGTGGGTTGGGCTCTAAATCCAAGTATTAGCGAGTGCTTCTCCATGGGATTTGAAGGTTATTAACCAAAAGCCCACAACATGGGAATACCTGTGCTCCTTGAAAAAAGCGTGGACTCTGTATCCCCACCACCAGAACACACATGAAGAAGTTTTCTGCTATCCTGAGTGTGGGCTGGCAATTTCAGGTGACAGAAGCGGCTGGGTTCTAATAGAATCCCTTAGCTTGTAATCCCTGAGTGTTTCCCTAGGACTGACTCTGAGAGAAACCTGGGGGTTGGGCTTTGAGGCCAAATAGTAGCGAGTGTCCCCGATGGACTGAGGAAGTATTTAGATGAATTCTCCATAAAGGGAAACACCTGAGCACCCATTCATCTGCGTGGAGTGGGGCTTCAAATCTCCCCACCACACAAGGTTGGGTTCCAGTATCCTGAGGGTGGGGTAGTTCCTCCAACTGACATCAGCGTCTTGGTTTGAATAGAATCCCTTTGCTTGTCTTCCCTGATGGTTTGCCTAGGCCAGTGTGTGGTTGAAAGTGGGATTTGGGATCTAAAACTAAGTATTAGCGTGTGCCTCTCCATGGGTAGTGGAGATGTTTAAACTACAACCCACAACTTGGGAATTACTGTGACCCCTGAAAAATGCGTGTGCTATGTTTCCCCACATCCAGCACACACAGGAAGAAGTGTTCTGGGGTTCTGAGTGTGGGGAGGTTCCTCCAACAGACAGCAGCACCTGGGTTGTAATGGAATTCCTTAGCTTGACTTCCCTAAGTGTTTTCCTAGGCCTAGCAGTAAGCGATGGTGGGGGATGGGCTCTAAAGCCAAGTATTAGCGAGTGCATCTCTGTGGGTAGTGGAGGGTTTTAAACTACTTCCCCAACCTTGGAACACCTGTGCCCCATAAAGATGCGTGGAATCTGTTTCCCCACCTCCAGCACACACACGGAGACGTGCTCAGGTATCCTGATTGTGGGGAGGCTCCTCCAAATGACAGCAGCGCCTGGGTTCTAAAAGAATCCCTTAGCTTGTCTTCCCTGATGGCATGCCTAGGCTGGATAGTGGGGGAAAGTGGGGGTTTGGCTCTAAACCAAGTATAAGCGAGAGCCTATCCATGGGATGTGGGTTTTTAACCTACAACCCACAACCATGGAATAAATGTGCCCCCTGAAAGATGCTTTGACTGTTTCCCTACATCCAGCACACACACGAAGATGTGTTCTTGTATTCTGAGTGTGGGGATGTTGCTCAAACTGACAGCAGCACCTGGATTCTATTAGTATCCCTTAGCTTCTGTTCCCTGAGTGTTCTTTTAGGCCAGGCCATGAGGGAAAGCTGGGGGTTGGGCTTGGAGGCCACGTAGCAGTGAGTGCCCCCTGATCCATTGAGGAAATACTTAGAGGACTTCTCCCTAAAGGGAACACCTTTTCCTGCATTCATCTGGGTGCAGTGGGGCTGCACATCTCTCCCACACCTAAGAATGTGTTCTGGAATTCTGAGTGCAGGGAAGTTCCTCCAACTGACAGCAGCGCCTGGGTTCTAATTGAATCCCTTTGCTTGTCTTCCCTGATGGAAAGCCTAGGCGGGAGTGCGGGGGAAAGTGTGGTTTGGGCTCCAAAACCAAGTATTTGCGATGACCTCTCTATGGTTTGTGGAGGTGTTTAAACTACATCCCTAACCTGGGAACACCTGTGCCCCCATAAAGCTCCATGGAGTCTGTTTCCACACTTCCAGCACACACACGAACACTTGCACAGTTATCCTGAGAGTGGGCAGCCTCCTCCAACTGAGAGCAGGGCCTTGGTTCTTATAAAATCGCTTAACTTGTCTACCCTGTTTGGTTGCCTGATACGGAGTGCTGGGGAAAGGGTGGGTTGGGCTCTAAATCCAAGTATTAGCGAGTGCTTCTCCATGGGATTTGGAGGTTATTAACCAAAAGCCCACAACATGGGAATACCTGTGCTCCTTGAAAAAAGCGTGGACTCTGTATCCCCACCACCAGAACACACATGAAGAAGTTTTCTGCTATCCTGAGTGTGGGCTGGCAATTTCAGGTGACAGAAGCGGCTGGGTTCTAATAGAATCCCTTAGCTTGTAATCCCTGAGTGTTTCCCTAGGACTGACTCTGAGAGAAACCTGGGGGTTGGGCTTTGAGGCCAAATAGTAGCGAGTGTCCCCGATGGACTGAGGAAGTATTTAGATGAATTCTCCATAAAGGGAAACACCTGAGCACCCATTCATCTGCGTGGAGTGGGGCTTCAAATCTCCCCACCACACAAGGTTGGGTTCCAGTATCCTGAGGGTGGGGTAGTTCCTCCAACTGACATCAGCGTCTTGGTTTGAATAGAATCCCTTTGCTTGTCTTCCCTGATGGTTTGCCTAGGCCAGTGTGTGGTTGAAAGTGGGATTTGGGATCTAAAACTAAGTATTAGCGTGTGCCTCTCCATGGGTAGTGGAGATGTTTAAACTACAACCCACAACTTGGGAATTACTGTGACCCCTGAAAAATGCGTGTGCTATGTTTCCCCACGTCCAGCACACACAGGAAGAAGTGTTCTGGGGTTCTGAGTGTGGGGAGGTTCCTCCAACAGACAGCAGCACCTGGGTTGTAATAGAATCCCTTAGCTTGACTTCCCTAAGTGTTTTCCTAGGCCTAGCAGTAAGCGATGGTGGGGGATGGGCTCTAAAGCCAAGTATTAGCGAGTGCATCTCTGTGGGTAGTGGAGGGTTTTAAACTACTTCCCCAACCTTGGAACACCTGTGCCCCATAAAGATGCGTGGAATCTGTTTCCCCACCTCCAGCACACACACGGAGACGTGCTCAGGTATCCTGATTGTGGGGAGGCTCCTCCAAATGATAGCAGCGCCTGGGTTCTTAAAGAATCCCTTAGCTTGTCTTCCCTGATAGCATGCCTAGGCTGGAGTGTGGGGGAAAGTGGGGGTTGGGCTCTAAACCAAGTATAAGCGAGAGCCTATCCATGGGATGTGGGTTTTTAACCTACAACCCACAACCATGGAATAAATGTGCCCCCTGAAAGATGCTTTGACTGTTTCCCTACATCCAGCACACACACGAAGATGTGTTCTGGTATTCTGAGTGTGGGGAAGTTCCTCAAACTGACAGCAGCACCTGGATTCCATTAGTATCCCTTAGCTTCTTTTACCTGAGTGTTCTCTTAGACCAGGACATGAGGGAAAGCTGGGGGTTGGGCTTGGAGGCCACGTAGCAGTGAGTGCCCCCTGATCCATTGAGGAACTACTTAGAGGACTTCTCCCTAAACAGAACTCCTTTTTCTCCATTCATCTGGGTGCAGTGGGGCTGCACATCTCTCCCACACCTAAGAATGTGTTCTGGAATTCTGAGTGCAGGGAAGTTCCTCCAACTGACAGCAGCGCCTGGGTTCTAATTGAATTCCTTTGCTTGTCTTCCCTGATGGAAAGCCTAGGCGGGAGTGCGGGGGAAAGTGTGGTTTGGGCTCCAAAACCAAGTAATTGCGATGACCTCTCTATGGTTTGTGGAGGTGTTTAAACTACATCCCTAACCTGGGAACACCTGTGCCCCCATAAAGATCCGTGGAGTCTGTTTCCACACCTCCAGCACACACACGATCACTTGCACAGTTATCCTGAGAGTGGGCAGCCTCCTCCAACTGAGAGCAGGGCCTTGGTTCTTATAAAATCGCTTAACTTGTCTACCCTGTTTGGTTGCCTGATACGGAGTGCTGGGGAAAGGGTGGGTTGGGCTCTAAATCCAAGTATTAGCGAGTGCTTCTCCATGGGATTTGGAGGTTATTAACCAAAAGCCCACAACATGGGAATACCTGTGCTCCTTGAAAAAAGCGTGGACTCTGTATCCCCACCACCAGAACACACATGAAGAAGTTTTCTGCTATCCTGAGTGTGGGCTGGCAATTTCAGGTGACAGAAGCGGCTGGGTTCTAATAGAATCCCTTAGCTTGTAATCCCTGAGTGTTTCCCTAGGACTGACTCTGAGAGAAACCTGGGGGTTGGGCTTTGAGGCCAAATAGTAGCGAGTGTCCCCGATGGACTGAGGAAGTATTTAGATGAATTCTCCATAAAGGGAAACACCTGAGCACCCATTCATCTGCGTGGAGTGGGGCTTCAAATCTCCCCACCACACAAGGTTGGGTTCCAGTATCCTGAGGGTGGGGTAGTTCCTCCAACTGACATCAGCGTCTTGGTTTGAATAGAATCCCTTTGCTTGTCTTCCCTGATGGTTTGCCTAGGCCAGTGTGTGGTTGAAAGTGGGATTTGGGATCTAAAACTAAGTATTAGCGTGTGCCTCTCCATGGGTAGTGGAGATGTTTAAACTACAACCCACAACTTGGGAATTACTGTGACCCCTGAAAAATGCGTGTGCTATGTTTCCCCACATCCAGCACACACAGGAAGAAGTGTTCTGGGGTTCTGAGTGTGGGGAGGTTCCTCCAACAGACAGCAGCACCTGGGTTGTAATAGGATCCCTTAGCTTGACTTCCCTAAGTGTTTTCCTAGGCCTAGCAGTAAGCGATGGTGGGGGATGGGCTCTAAAGCCAAGTATTAGCGAGTGCATCTCTGTGGGTAGTGGAGGGTTTTAAACTACTTCCCCAACCTTGGAACACCTGTGCCCCATAAAGATGCGTGGAATCTGTTTCCCCACCTCCAGCACACACACGGAGACGTGCTCAGGTATCCTGATTGTGGGGAGGCTCCTCCAAATGACAGCAGCGCCTGGGTTCTAAAAGAATCCCTTAGCTTGTCTTCCCTGATGGCATGCCTAGGCTGGATAGTGGGGGAAAGTGGGGGTTGGGCTCTAAACCAAGTATAAGCGAGAGCCTATCCATGGGATGTGGGTTTTTAACCTACAACCCACAACCATGGAATAAATGTGCCCCCTGAAAGATGCTTTGACTGTTTCCCTACATCCAGCACACACACGAAGATGTGTTCTTGTATTCTGAGTGTGGGGATGTTGCTCAAACTGACAGCAGCACCTGGATTCTATTAGTATCCCTTAGCTTCTGTTCCCTGAGTGTTCTTTTAGGCCAGGCCATGAGGGAAAGCTGGGGGTTGGGCTTGGAGGCCACGTAGCAGTGAGTGCCCCCTGATCCATTGAGGAAATACTTAGAGGACTTCTCCCTAAAGGGAACACCTTTTCCTGCATTCATCTGGGTGCAGTGGGGCTGCACATCTCTCCCACACCTAAGAATGTGTTCTGGAATTCTGAGTGCAGGGAAGTTCCTCCAACTGACAGCAGCGCCTGGGTTCTAATTGAATCCCTTTGCTTGTCTTCCCTGATGGAAAGCCTAGGCGGGAGTGCGGGGGAAAGTGTGGTTTGGGCTCCAAAACCAAGTATTTGCGATGACCTCTCTATGGTTTGTGGAGGTGTTTAAACTACATCCCTAACCTGGGAACACCTGTGCCCCCATAAAGCTCCATGGAGTCTGTTTCCACACCTCCAGCACACACACGAACACTTGCACAGTTATCCTGAGAGTGGGCAGCCTCCTCCAACTGAGAGCAGGGCCTTGGTTCTTATAAAATCGCTTAACTTGTCTACCCTGTTTGGTTGCCTGATACGGAGTGCTGGGGAAAGGGTGGGTTGGGCTCTAAATCCAAGTATTAGCGAGTGCTTCTCCATGGGATTTGGAGGTTATTAACCAAAAGCCCACAACATGGGAATACCTGTGCTCCTTGAAAAAAGCGTGGACTCTGTATCCCCACCACCAGAACACACATGAAGAAGTTTTCTGCTATCCTGAGTGTGGGCTGGCAATTTCAGGTGACAGAAGCGGCTGGGTTCTAATAGAATCCCTTAGCTTGTAATCCCTGAGTGTTTCCCTAGGACTGACTCTGAGAGAAACCTGGGGGTTGGGCTTTGAGGCCAAATAGTAGCGAGTGTCCCCGATGGACTGAGGAAGTATTTAGATGAATTCTCCATAAAGGGAAACACCTGAGCACCCATTCATCTGCGTGGAGTGGGGCTTCAAATCTCCCCACCACACAAGGTTGGGTTCCAGTATCCTGAGGGTGGGGTAGTTCCTCCAACTGACATCAGCGTCTTGGTTTGAATAGAATCCCTTTGCTTGTCTTCCCTGATGGTTTGCCTAGGCCAGTGTGTGGTTGAAAGTGGGATTTGGGATCTAAAACTAAGTATTAGCGTGTGCCTCTCCATGGGTAGTGGAGATGTTTAAACTACAACCCACAACTTGGGAATTACTGTGACCCCTGAAAAATGCGTGTGCTATGTTTCCCCACATCCAGCACACACAGGAAGAAGTGTTCTGGGGTTCTGAGTGTGGGGAGGTTCCTCCAACAGACAGCAGCACCTGGGTTGTAATAGGATCCCTTAGCTTGACTTCCCTAAGTGTTTTCCTAGGCCTAGCAGTAAGCGATGGTGGGGGATGGGCTCTAAAGCCAAGTATTAGCGAGTGCATCTCTGTGGGTAGTGGAGGGTTTTAAACTACTTCCCCAACCTTGGAACACCTGTGCCCCATAAAGATGCGTGGAATCTGTTTCCCCACCTCCAGCACACACACGGAGACGTGCTCAGGTATCCTGATTGTGGGGAGGCTCCTCCAAATGACAGCAGCGCCTGGGTTCTAAAAGAATCCCTTAGCTTGTCTTCCCTGATGGCATGCCTAGGCTGGATAGTGGGGGAAAGTGGGGGTTGGGCTCTAAACCAAGTATAAGCGAGAGCCTATCCATGGGATGTGGGTTTTTAACCTACAACCCACAACCATGGAATAAATGTGCCCCCTGAAAGATGCTTTGACTGTTTCCCTACATCCAGCACACACACGAAGATGTGTTCTTGTATTCTGAGTGTGGGGATGTTCCTCAAACTGACAGCAGCACCTGGATTCTATTAGTATCCCTTAGCTTCTGTTCCCTGAGTGTTCTTTTAGGCCAGGCCATGAGGGAAAGCTGGGGGTTGGGCTTGGAGGCCACGTAGCAGTGAGTGCCCCCTGATCCATTGAGGAAGTACTTAGAGGACTTCTCCCTAAAGGGAACACCTTTTCCTGCATTCATCTGGGTGCAGTGGGGCTGCACATCTCTCCCACACCTAAGAATGTGTTCTGGAATTCTGAGTGCAGGGAAGTTCCTCCAACTGACAGCAGCGCCTGGGTTCTAATTGAATCCCTTTGCTTGTCTTCCCTGATGGAAAGCCTAGGCGGGAGTGCGGGGGAAAGTGTGGTTTGGGCTCCAAAACCAAGTATTTGCGATGACCTCTCTATGGTTTGTGGAGGTGTTTAAACTACATCCCTAACCTGGGAACACCTGTGCCCCCATAAAGATCCGTGGAGTCTGTTTCCACACCTCCAGCACACACACGAACACTTGCACAGTTATCCTGAGAGTGGGCAGCCTCCTCCAACTGAGAGCAGGGCCTTGGTTCTTATAAAATCGCTTAACTTGTCTACCCTGTTTGGTTGCCTGATACGGAGTGCTGGGGAAAGGGTGGGTTGGGCTCTAAATCCAAGTATTAGCGAGTGCTTCTCCATGGGATTTGGAGGTTATTAACCAAAAGCCCACAACATGGGAATACCTGTGCTCCTTGAAAAAAGCGTGGACTCTGTATCCCCACCACCAGAACACACATGAAGAAGTTTTCTGCTCTCCTGAGTGTGGGCTGGCAATTTCAGGTGACAGAAGCGGCTGGGTTCTAATAGAATCCCTTAGCTTGTAATCCCTGAGTGTTTCCCTAGGACTGACTCTGAGAGAAACCTGGGGGTTGGGCTTTGAGGCCAAATAGTAGCGAGTGTCCCCGATGGACTGAGGAAGTATTTAGATGAATTCTCCATAAAGGGAAACACCTGAGCACCCATTCATCTGCGTGGAGTGGGGCTTCAAATCTCCCCACCACACAAGGTTGGGTTCCAGTATCCTGAGGGTGGGGTAGTTCCTCCAACTGACATCAGCGTCTTGGTTTGAATAGAATCCCTTTGCTTGTCTTCCCTGATGGTTTGCCTAGGCCAGTGTGTGGTTGAAAGTGGGATTTGGGATCTAAAACTAAGTATTAGCGTGTGCCTCTCCATGGGTAGTGGAGATGTTTAAACTACAACCCACAACTTGGGAATTACTGTGACCCCTGAAAAATGCGTGTGCTATGTTTCCCCACGTCCAGCACACACAGGAAGAAGTGTTCTGGGGTTCTGAGTGTGGGGAGGTTCCTCCAACAGACAGCAGCACCTGGGTTGTAATAGAATCCCTTAGCTTGACTTCCCTAAGTGTTTTCCTAGGCCTAGCAGTAAGCGATGGTGGGGGATGGGCTCTAAAGCCAAGTATTAGCGAGTGCATCTCTGTGGGTAGTGGAGGGTTTTAAACTACTTCCCCAACCTTGGAACACCTGTGCCCCATAAAGATGCGTGGAATCTGTTTCCCCACCTCCAGCACACACACGGAGACATGCTCAGGTATCCTGATTGTGGGGAGGCTCCTCCAAATGACAGCAGCGCCTGGGTTCTAAAAGAATCCCTTAGCTTGTCTTCCCTGATAGCATGCCTAGGCTGGAGAGTGGGGGAATGTGGGGGTTGGGCTCTAAACCAAGTATAAGCGAGAGCCTATCCATGGGATGTGGGTTTTTAACCTACAACCCACAACCATGGAATAAATGTGCCCCCTGAAAGATGCTTTGACTCTTTCCCTACATCCAGCACAAACACGAAGATGTGTTCTTGTATTCTGAGTGTGGGGAAGTTCCTCAAACTGACAGAAGCACCTGAATTCTATTAGTATCCCTTAGCTTCTGTTCCCTGAGTGTTCTTTTAGGCCAGGCCATGAGGGAAAGCTGGGGGTTGGTCTTGGAGGCCACGTAGCAGTGAGTGCCCCCTGATCCATTGAGGAAGTACTTAGAGGACTTCTCCCTAAACGGAACACCTTTTCCTCCATTCATCTGGGTGCAGTGGGGCTGCACATCTCTCCCACACCTAAGAATGTGTTCTGGAATTCTGAGTGCAGGGAAGTTCCTCCAACTGACAGCAGCGCCTGGGTTCTAATTGAATCCCTTTGCTTGTCTTCCCTGATGGAAAGCCTAGGCGGGAGTGCGGGGGAAAGTGTGGTTTGGGCTCCAAAACCAAGTATTTGCGATGACCTCTCTATGGTTTGTGGAGGTGTTTAAACTACATCCCTTACCTGGGAACACCTGTGCCCCCATAAAGATCCGTGGAGTCTGTTTCCACACCTCCAGCACACACACGAACACTTGCACAGTTATCCTGAGAGGGGGCAGCCTCCTCCAACTGAGAGCAGGGCCTTGGTTCTTATAAAATCGCTTAACTTGTCTACCCTGTTTGGTTGCCTGATACGGAGTGCTGGGGAAAGGGTGGGTTGGGCTCTAAATCCAAGTATTAGCGAGTGCTTCTCCATGGGATTTGGAGGTTATTAACCAAAAGCCCACAACATGGGAATACCTGTGCTCCTTGAAAAAAGCGTGGACTCTGTATCCCCACCACCAGAACACACATGAAGTAGTTTTCTGCTATCCTGAGTGTGGGCTGGCAATTTCAGGTGACAGAAGCGGCTGGGTTCTAATAGAATCCCTTAGCTTGTAATCCCTGAGTGTTTCCCTAGGACTGACTCTGAGAGAAACCTGGGGGTTGGGCTTTGAGGCCAAATAGTAGCGAGTGTCCCCGATGGACTGAGGAAGTATTTAGATGAATTCTCCATAAAGGGAAACACCTGAGCACCCATTCATCTGCGTGGAGTGGGGCTTCAAATCTCCCCACCACACAAGGTTGGGTTCCAGTATCCTGAGGGTGGGGTAGTTCCTCCAACTGACATCAGCGTCTTGGTTTGAATAGAATCCCTTTGCTTGTCTTCCCTGATGGTTTGCCTAGGCCAGTGTGTGGTTGAAAGTGGGATTTGGGATCTAAAACTAAGTATTAGCGTGTGCCTCTCCATGGGTAGTGGAGATGTTTAAACTACAACCCACAACTTGGGAATTACTGTGACCCCTGAAAAATACGTGTGCTATGTTTCCCCACGTCCAGCACACACAGGAAGAAGTGTTCTGGGGTTCTGAGTGTGGGGAGGTTCCTCCAACAGACAGCAGCACCTGGGTTGTAATAGAATCCCTTAGCTTGACTTCCCTAAGTGTTTTCCTAGGCCTAGCAGTAAGCGATGGTGGGGGATGGGCTCTAAAGCCAAGTATTAGCGAGTGCATCTCTGTGGGTAGTGGAGGGTTTTAAACTACTTCCCCAACCTTGGAACACCTGTGCCCCATAAAGATGCGTGGAATCTGTTTCCCCACCTCCAGCACACACACGGAGACGTGCTCAGGTATCCTGATTGTGGGAATTCTCCTCCAAATGTTAGCAGCGCCTGGGTTCTTAAAGAATCCCTTAGCTTGTCTTCCCTGATAGCATGCCTAGGCTGGAGAGTGGGGGAAAGTGGGGGTTGGGCTCTAAACCAAGTATAAGCGAGAGCCTATCCATGGGATGTGGGTTTTTAACCTACAACCCACAACCATGGAATAAATGTGCCCCCTGAAAGATGCTTTGACTGTTTCCCTACATCCAGCACACACACGAAGATGTGTTCTGGTATTCTGAGTGTGGGGAAGTTCCTCAAACTGACAGCAGCACCTGGATTCCATTAGTATCCGTTAGCTTCTTTTACCTGAGTGTTCTCTTAGACCAGGCCATGAGGGAAAGCTGGGGGTTGGGCTTGGAGGCCACGTAGCAGTGAGTGCCCCCTGATCCATTGAGGAAGTACTTAGAGGACTTCTCCCTAAACAGAACTCCTTTTTCTCCATTCATCTGGGTGCAGTGGGGCTGCACATCTCTCCCACACCTAAGAATGTGTTCTGCAGTTCTGAGTGCAGGGAAGTTCCTCCAACTGACAGCAGCGCCTGGGTTCTAATTGAATTCCTTTGCTTGTCTTCCCTGATGGAAAGCCTAGGCGGGAGTGCGGGGGAAAGTGTGGTTTGGGCTCCAAAACCAAGTAATTGCGATGACCTCTCTATGGTTTGTGGAGGTGTTTAAACTTCATCCCTAACCTGGGAACACCTGTGCCCCCATAAAGATCCGTGGAGTCTGTTTCCACACCTCCAGCACACACACGAACACTTGCACAGTTATCCTGAGAGTGGGCAGCCTCCTCCAACTGAGAGCAGGGCCTTGGTTCTTATAAAATCGCTTAACTTGTCTACCCTGTTTGGTTGCCTGATACGGAGTGCTGGGGAAAGGGTGGGTTGGGCTCTAAATCCAAGTATTAGCGAGTGCTTCTCCATGGGATTTGGAGGTTATTAACCAAAAGCCCACAACATGGGAATACCTGTGCTCCTTGAAAAAAGCGTGGACTCTGTATCCCCACCACCAGAACACACATGAAGAAGTTTTCTGCTATCCTGAGTGTGGGCTGGCAATTTCAGGTGACAGAAGCGGCTGGGTTCTAATAGAATCCCTTAGCTTGTAATCCCTGAGTGTTTCCCTAGGACTGACTCTGAGAGAAACCTGGGGGTTGGGCTTTGAGGCCAAATAGTAGCGAGTGTCCCCGATGGACTGAGGAAGTATTTAGATGAATTCTCCATAAAGGGAAACACCTGAGCACCCATTCATCTGCGTGGAGTGGGGCTTCAAATCTCCCCACCACACAAGGTTGGGTTCCAGTATCCTGAGGGTGGGGTAGTTCCTCCAACTGACATCAGCGTCTTGGTTTGAATAGAATCCCTTTGCGTGTCTTCCCTGATGGTTTGCCTAGGCCAGTGTGTGGTTGAAAGTGGGATTTGGGATCTAAAACTAAGTATTAGCGTGTGCCTCTCCATGGGTAGTGGAGATGTTTAAACTACAACCCACAACTTGGGAATTACTGTGACCCCTGAAAAATGCGTGTGCTATGTTTCCCCACGTCCAGCACACACAGGAAGAAGTGTTCTGGGGTTCTGAGTGTGGGGAGGTTCCTCCAACAGACAGCAGCACCTGGGTTGTAATAGAATCCCTTAGCTTGACTTCCCTAAGTGTTTTCCTAGGCCTAGCAGTAAGCGATGGTGGGGGATGGGCTCTAAAGCCAAGTATTAGCGAGTGCATCTCTGTGGGTAGTGGAGGGTTTTAAACTACTTCCCCAACCTTGGAACACCTGTGCCCCATAAAGATGCGTGGAATCTGTTTCCCCACCTCCAGCACACACACGGAGACGTGCTCAGGTATCCTGATTGTGGGGAGGCTCCTCCAAATGATAGCAGCGCCTGGGTTCTTAAAGAATCCCTTAGCTTGTCTTCCCTGATAGCATGCCTAGGCTGGAGAGTGGGGGAAAGTGGGGGTTGGGCTCTAAACCAAGTATAAGCGAGAGCCTATCCATGGGATGTGGGTTTTTAACCTACAACCCACAACCATGGAATAAATGTGCCCCCTGAAAGATGCTTTGACTCTTTCCCTACATCCAGCACACACACGAAGATGTGTTCTGGTATTCTGAGTGTGGGGAAGTTCCTCAAACTGACAGCAGCACCTGGATTCCATTAGTATCCCTTAGCTTCTTTTACCTGAGTGTTCTCTTAGGCCAGGACATGAGGGAAAGCTGGGGGTTGGGCTTGGAGGCCACGTAGCAGTGAGTGCCCCCTGATCCATTGAGGAAGTACTTAGAGGACTTCTCCCTAAACAGAACTCCTTTTTCTCCATTCATCTGGGTGCAGTGGGGCTGCACATCTCTCCCACACCTAAGAATGTGTTCTGGAATTCTGAGTGCAGGGAAGTTCCTCCAACTGACAGCAGCGCCTGGGTTCTAATTGAATTCCTTTGCTTGTCTTCCCTGATGGAAAGCCTAGGCGGGAGTGCGGGGGAAAGTGTGGTTTGGGCTCCAAAACCAAGTATTTGCGATGACCTCTCTATGGTTTGTGGAGGTGTTTAAACTACATCCCTAACCTGGGAACACCTGTGCCCCCATAAAGATCCGTGGAGTCTGTTTCCACACCTCCAGCACACACACGAACACTTGCACAGTTATCCTGAGAGTGGGCAGCCTCCTCCAACTGAGAGCAGGGCCTTGGTTCTTATAAAATCGCTTAACTTGTCTACCCTGTTTGGTTGCCTGATACGGAGTGCTGGGGAAAGGGTGGGTTGGGCTCTAAATCCAAGTATTAGCGAGTGCTTCTCCATGGGATTTGGAGGTTATTAACCAAAAGCCCACAACATGGGAATACCTGTGCTCCTTGAAAAAAGCGTGGACTCTGTATCCCCACCACCAGAACACACATGAAGAAGTTTTCTGCTATCCTGAGTGTGGGCTGGCAATTTCAGGTGACAGAAGCAGCTGGGTTCTAATAGAATCCCTTAGCTTGTAATCCCTGAGTGTTTCCCTAGGACTGACTCTGAGAGAAACCTGGGGGTTGGGCTTTGAGGCCAAATAGTAGCGAGTGTCCCCGATGGACTGAGGAAGTATTTAGATGAATTCTCCATAAAGGGAAACACCTGAGCACCCATTCATCTGCGTGGAGTGGGGCTTCAAATCTCCCCACCACACAAGGTTGGGTTCCAGTATCCTGAGGGTGGGGTAGTTCCTCCAACTGACATCAGCGTCTTGGTTTGAATAGAATCCCTTTGCGTGTCTTCCCTGATGGTTTGCCTAGGCCAGTGTGTGGTTGAAAGTGGGATTTGGGATCTAAAACTAAGTATTAGCGTGTGCCTCTCCATGGGTAGTGGAGATGTTTAAACTACAACCCACAACTTGGGAATTACTGTGACCCCTGAAAAATGCATGTGCTATGTTTCCCCACGTCCAGCACACACAGGAAGAAGTGTTCTGGGGTTCTGAGTGTGGGGAGGTTCCTCCAACAGACAGCAGCACCTGGGTTGTAATAGAATCCCTTAGCTTGACTTCCCGAAGTGTTTTCCTAGGCCTAGCAGTAAGCGATGGTGGGGGATGGGCTCTAAAGCCAAGTATTAGCGAGTGCATCTCTGTGGGTAGTGGAGGGTTTTAAACTACTTCCCCAACCTTGGAACACCTGTGCCCCATAAAGATGCGTGGATTCTTTTTCCCCACCTCCAGCACACACACGGAGACGTGCTCAGGTATCCTGATTGTGGGGAGGCTCCTCCAAATGACAGCAGCGCCTGGGTTCTAAAAGAATCCCTTAGCTTGTCTTCCCTGATGGCATGGCTAGGCTGGAGAGTGGGGGAAAGTGGGGGTTGGGCTCTAAACCAAGTATAAGCGAGAGCCTATCCATGGGATGTGGGTTTTTAACCTACAACCCACAACCATGGAATAAATGTGCCCCCTGAATGATGCTTTGACTGTTTCCCTACATCCAGCACACACACGAAGATGTGTTCTGGTATTCTGAGTGTGGGGAAGTTCCTCAAACTGACAGCAGCACCTGGATTCCATTAGTATCCCTTAGCTTCTTTTACCTGAGTGTTCTCTTAGACCAGGACATGAGGGAAAGCTGGGGGTTGGGCTTGGAGGCCACGTAGCAGTGAGTGCCCCCTGATCCATTGAGGAAGTACTTAGAGGACTTCTCCCTAAACAGAACTCCTTTTTCTCCATTCATCTGGGTGCAGTGGGGCTGCACATCTCTCCCACACCTAAGAATGTGTTCTGGAATTCTGAGTGCAGGGAAGTTCCTCCAACTGACAGCAGCGCCTGGGTTCTAATTAAATTCCTTTGCTTGTCTTCCCTGATGGAAAGCCTAGGCGGGAGTGCGGGGGAAAGTGTGGTTTGGGCTCCAAAACCAAGTATTTGCGATGACCTCTCTATGGTTTGTGGAGGTGTTTAAACTACATCCCTAACCTGGGAACACCTGTGCCCCCATAAAGATCCGTGGAGTCTGTTTCCACACCTCCAGCACACACACGAACACTTGCACAGTTATCCTGAGTGTGGGCAGCCTCCTCCAACTGAGAGCAGGGCCTTGGTTCTTATAAAATCGCTTAACTTGTCTACCCTGTTTGGTTGCCTGATACGGAGTGCTGGGGAAAGGGTGGGTTGGGCTCTAAATCCAAGTATTAGCGAGTGTTTCTCCATGCGATTTGGAGGTTATTAACCAAAAGCCCACAACATGGGAATACCTGTGCTCCTTGAAAAAAGCGTGGACTCTGTATCCCCACCACCAGAACACACATGAAGAAGTTTTCTGCTATCCTGAGTGTGGGCTGGCAATTTCAGGTGACAGAAGCGGCTGGGTTCTAATAGAATCCCTTAGCTTGTAATCCCTGAGTGTTTCCCTAGGACTGACTCTGAGAGAAACCTGGGGGTTGGGCTTTGAGGCCAAATAGTAGCGAGTGTCCCCGATGGACTGAGGAAGTATTTAGATGAATTCTCCATAAAGGGAAACACCTGAGCACCCATTCATCTGCGTGGAGTGGGGCTTCAAATCTCCCCACCACACAAGGTTGGGTTCCAGTATCCTGAGGGTGGGGTAGTTCCTCCAACTGACATCAGCGTCTTGGTTTGAATAGAATCCCTTTGCGTGTCTTCCCTGATGGTTTGCCTAGGCCAGTGTGTGGTTGAAAGTGGGATTTGGGATCTAAAACTAAGTATTAGCGTGTGCCTCTCCATGGGTAGTGGAGATGTTTAAACTACAACCCACAACTTGGGAATTACTGTGACCCCTGAAAAATGCGTGTGCTATGTTTCCCCACGTCCAGCACACACAGGAAGAAGTGTTCTGGGGTTCTGAGTGTGGGGAGGTTCCTCCAACAGACAGCAGCACCTGGGTTGTAATAGAATCCCTTAGCTTGACTTCCCTAAGTGTTTTCCTAGGCCTAGCAGTAAGCGATGGTGGGGGATGGGCTCTAAAGCCAAGTATTAGCGAGTGCATCTCTGTGGGTAGTGGAGGGTTTTAAACTACTTCCCCAACCTTGGAACACCTGTGCCCCATAAAGATGCGTGGAATCTGTTTCCCCACCTCCAGCACACACACGGAGACGTGCTCAGGTATCCTGATTGTGGGGAGGCTCCTCCAAATGATAGCAGCGCCTGGGTTCTTAAAGAATCCCTTAGCTTGTCTTCCCTGATAGCATGCCTAGGCTGGAGAGTGGGGGAAAGTGGGGGTTGGGCTCTAAACCAAGTATAAGCGAGAGCCTATCCATGGGATGTGGGTTTTTAACCTACAACCCACAACCATGGAATAAATGTGCCCCCTGAAAGATGCTTTGACTCTTTCCCTACATCCAGCACACACACGAAGATGTGTTCTGGTATTCTGAGTGTGGGGAAGTTCCTCAAACTGACAGCAGCACCTGGATTCCATTAGTATCCCTTAGCTTCTTTTACCTGAGTGTTCTCTTAGGCCAGGACATGAGGGAAAGCTGGGGGTTGGGCTTGGAGGCCACGTAGCAGTGAGTGCCCCCTGATCCATTGAGGAAGTACTTAGAGGACTTCTCCCTAAACAGAACTCCTTTTTCTCCATTCATCTGGGTGCAGTGGGGCTGCACATCTCTCCCACACCTAAGAATGTGTTCTGGAATTCTGAGTGCAGGGAAGTTCCTCCAACTGACAGCAGCGCCTGGGTTCTAATTGAATTCCTTTGCTTGTCTTCCCTGATGGAAAGCCTAGGCGGGAGTGCGGGGGAAAGTGTGGTTTGGGCTCCAAAACCAAGTATTTGCGATGACCTCTCTATGGTTTGTGGAGGTGTTTAAACTACATCCCTAACCTGGGAACACCTGTGCCCCCATAAAGATCCGTGGAGTCTGTTTCCACACCTCCAGCACACACACGAACACTTGCACAGTTATCCTGAGAGTGGGCAGCCTCCTCCAACTGAGAGCAGGGCCTTGGTTCTTATAAAATCGCTTAACTTGTCTACCCTGTTTGGTTGCCTGATACGGAGTGCTGGGGAAAGGGTGGGTTGGGCTCTAAATCCAAGTATTAGCGAGTGCTTCTCCATGGGATTTGGAGGTTATTAACCAAAAGCCCACAACATGGGAATACCTGTGCTCCTTGAAAAAAGCGTGGACTCTGTATCCCCACCACCAGAACACACATGAAGAAGTTTTCTGCTATCCTGAGTGTGGGCTGGCAATTTCAGGTGACAGAAGCAGCTGGGTTCTAATAGAATCCCTTAGCTTGTAATCCCTGAGTGTTTCCCTAGGACTGACTCTGAGAGAAACCTGGGGGTTGGGCTTTGAGGCCAAATAGTAGCGAGTGTCCCCGATGGACTGAGGAAGTATTTAGATGAATTCTCCATAAAGGGAAACACCTGAGCACCCATTCATCTGCGTGGAGTGGGGCTTCAAATCTCCCCACCACACAAGGTTGGGTTCCAGTATCCTGAGGGTGGGGTAGTTCCTCCAACTGACATCAGCGTCTTGGTTTGAATAGAATCCCTTTGCGTGTCTTCCCTGATGGTTTGCCTAGGCCAGTGTGTGGTTGAAAGTGGGATTTGGGATCTAAAACTAAGTATTAGCGTGTGCCTCTCCATGGGTAGTGGAGATGTTTAAACTACAACCCACAACTTGGGAATTACTGTGACCCCTGAAAAATGCATGTGCTATGTTTCCCCACGTCCAGCACACACAGGAAGAAGTGTTCTGGGGTTCTGAGTGTGGGGAGGTTCCTCCAACAGACAGCAGCACCTGGGTTGTAATAGAATCCCTTAGCTTGACTTCCCGAAGTGTTTTCCTAGGCCTAGCAGTAAGCGATGGTGGGGGATGGGCTCTAAAGCCAAGTATTAGCGAGTGCATCTCTGTGGGTAGTGGAGGGTTTTAAACTACTTCCCCAACCTTGGAACACCTGTGCCCCATAAAGATGCGTGGATTCTTTTTCCCCACCTCCAGCACACACACGGAGACGTGCTCAGGTATCCTGATTGTGGGGAGGCTCCTCCAAATGACAGCAGCGCCTGGGTTCTAAAAGAATCCCTTAGCTTGTCTTCCCTGATGGCATGGCTAGGCTGGAGAGTGGGGGAAAGTGGGGGTTGGGCTCTAAACCAAGTATAAGCGAGAGCCTATCCATGGGATGTGGGTTTTTAACCTACAACCCACAACCATGGAATAAATGTGCCCCCTGAATGATGCTTTGACTGTTTCCCTACATCCAGCACACACACGAAGATGTGTTCTGGTATTCTGAGTGTGGGGAAGTTCCTCAAACTGACAGCAGCACCTGGATTCCATTAGTATCCCTTAGCTTCTTTTACCTGAGTGTTCTCTTAGACCAGGACATGAGGGAAAGCTGGGGGTTGGGCTTGGAGGCCACGTAGCAGTGAGTGCCCCCTGATCCATTGAGGAAGTACTTAGAGGACTTCTCCCTAAACAGAACTCCTTTTTCTCCATTCATCTGGGTGCAGTGGGGCTGCACATCTCTCCCACACCTAAGAATGTGTTCTGGAATTCTGAGTGCAGGGAAGTTCCTCCAACTGACAGCAGCGCCTGGGTTCTAATTAAATTCCTTTGCTTGTCTTCCCTGATGGAAAGCCTAGGCGGGAGTGCGGGGGAAAGTGTGGTTTGGGCTCCAAAACCAAGTATTTGCGATGACCTCTCTATGGTTTGTGGAGGTGTTTAAACTACATCCCTAACCTGGGAACACCTGTGCCCCCATAAAGATCCGTGGAGTCTGTTTCCACACCTCCAGCACACACACGAACACTTGCACAGTTATCCTGAGTGTGGGCAGCCTCCTCCAACTGAGAGCAGGGCCTTGGTTCTTATAAAATCGCTTAACTTGTCTACCCTGTTTGGTTGCCTGATACGGAGTGCTGGGGAAAGGGTGGGTTGGGCTCTAAATCCAAGTATTAGCGAGTGTTTCTCCATGCGATTTGGAGGTTATTAACCAAAAGCCCACAACATGGGAATACCTGTGCTCCTTGAAAAAAGCGTGGACTCTGTATCCCCACCACCAGAACACACATGAAGAAGTTTTCTGCTATCCTGAGTGTGGGCTGGCAATTTCAGGTGACAGAAGCGGCTGGGTTCTAATAGAATCCCTTAGCTTGTAATCCCTGAGTGTTTCCCTAGGACTGACTCTGAGAGAAACCTGGGGGTTGGGCTTTGAGGCCAAATAGTAGCGAGTGTCCCCGATGGACTGAGGAAGTATTTAGATGAATTCTCCATAAAGGGAAACACCTGAGCACCCATTCATCTGCGTGGAGTGGGGCTTCAAATCTCCCCACCACACAAGGTTGGGTTCCAGTATCCTGAGGGTGGGGTAGTTCCTCCAACTGACATCAGCGTCTTGGTTTGAATAGAATCCCTTTGCTTGTCTTCCCTGATGGTTTGCCTAGGCCAGTGTGTGGTTGAAAGTGGGATTTGGGATCTAAAACTAAGTATTAGCGTGTGCCTCTCCATGGGTAGTGGAGATGTTTAAACTACAACCCACAACTTGGGAATTACTGTGACCCCTGAAAAATGCGTGTGCTATGTTTCCCCACGTCCAGCACACACAGGAAGAAGTGTTCTGGGGTTCTGAGTGTGGGGAGGTTCCTCCAACAGACAGCAGCACCTGGGTTGTAATAGAATCCCTTAGCTTGACTTCCCTAAGTGTTTTCCTAGGCCTAGCAGTAAGCGATGGTGGGGGATGGGCTCTAAAGCCAAGTATTAGCGAGTGCATCTCTGTGGGTAGTGGAGGGTTTTAAACTACTTCCCCAACCTTGGAACACCTGTGCCCCATAAAGATGCGTGGAATCTGTTTCCCCACCTCCAGCACACACACGGAGACGTGCTCAGGTATCCTGATTGTGGGGAGGCTCCTCCAAATGATAGCAGCGCCTGGGTTCTTAAAGAATCCCTTAGCTTGTCTTCCCTGATAGCATGCCTAGGCTGGAGAGTGGGGAAAAGTGGGGGTTGGGCTCTAAACCAAGTATAAGCGAGAGCCTATCCATGGGATGTGGGTTTTTAACCTACAACCCACAACCATGGAATAAATGTGCCCCCTGAAAGATGCTTTGACTGTTTCCCTACATCCAGCACACACACGAAGATGTGTTCTGGTATTCTGAGTGTGGGGAAGTTCCTCAAACTGACAGCAGCACCTGGATTCCATTAGTATCCCTTAGCTTCTTTTACCTGAGTGTTCTCTTAGACCAGGACATGAGGGAAAGCTGGGGGTTGGGCTTGGAGGCCACGTAGCAGTGAGTGCCCCCTGATCCATTGAGGAAGTACTTAGAGGACTTCTCCCTAAACAGAACTCCTTTTTCTACATTCATCTGGGTGCAGTCGGGCTGCACATCTCTCCCACACCTAAGAATGTGTTCTGGAATTCTGAGTGCAGGGAAGTTCCTCCAACTGACAGCAGCGCCTGGGTTCTAATTGAATTCCTTTGCTTGTCTTCCCTGATGGAAAGCCTAGGCGGGAGTGCGGGGGAAAGTGTGGTTTGGGCTCCAAAACCAAGTATTTGCGATGACCTCTCTATGGTTTGTGGAGGTGTTTAAACTACATCCCTAACCTGGGAACACCTGTGCCCCCATAAAGATCCGTGGAGTCTGTTTCCACACCTCCAGCACACACACGAACACTTGCACAGTTATCCTGAGAGTGGGCAGCCTCCTCCAACTGAGAGCAGGGCCTTGGTTCTTATAAAATCGCTTAACTTGTCTACCCTGTTTGGTTGCCTGATACGGAGTGCTGGGGAAAGGGTGGGTTGGGCTCTAAATCCAAGTATTAGCGAGTGCTTCTCCATGGGATTTGGAGGTTATTAACCAAAAGCCCACAACATGGGAATACCTGTGCTCCTTGAAAAAAGCGTGGACTCTGTATCCCCACCACCAGAACACACATGAAGAAGTTTTCTGCTATCCTGAGTGTGGGCTGGCAATTTCAGGTGACAGAAGCGGCTGGGTTCTAATAGAATCCCTTAGCTTGTAATCCCTGAGTGTTTCCCTAGGACTGACTCTGAGAGAAACCTGGGGGTTGGGCTTTGAGGCCAAATAGTAGCGAGTGTCCCCGATGGACTGAGGAAGTATTTAGATGAATTCTCCATAAAGGGAAACACCTGAGCACCCATTCATCTGCGTGGAGTGGGGCTTCAAATCTCCCCACCACACAAGGTTGGGTTCCAGTATCCTGAGGGTGGGGTAGTTCCTCCAACTGACATCAGCGTCTTGGTTTGAATAGAATCCCTTTGCTTGTCTTCCCTGATGGTTTGCCTAGGCCAGTGTGTGGTTGAAAGTGGGATTTGGGATCTAAAACTAAGTATTAGCGTGTGCCTCTCCATGGGTAGTGGAGATGTTTAAACTACAACCCACAACTTGGGAATTACTGTGACCCCTGAAAAATGCGTGTGCTATGTTTCCCCACGTCCAGCACACACAGGAAGAAGTGTTCTGGGGTTCTGAGTGTGGGGAGGTTCCTCCAACAGACAGCAGCACCTGGGTTGTAATAGAATCCCTTAGCTTGACTTCCCTAAGTGTTTTCCTAGGCCTAGCAGTAAGCGATGGTGGGGGATGGGCTCTAAAGCCAAGTATTAGCGAGTGCATCTCTGTGGGTAGTGGAGGGTTTTAAACTACTTCCCCAACCTTGGAACACCTGTGCCCCATAAAGATGCGTGGAATCTGTTTCCCCACCTCCAGCACACACACGGAGACGTGCTCAGGTATCCTGATTGTGGGGAGGCTCCTCCAAATGATAGCAGCGCCTGGGTTCTTAAAGAATCCCATTGCTTGTCTTCCCTGATAGCATGCCTAGGCTGGAGAGTGGGTGAAAGTGGGGGTTGGGCTCTAAACCAAGTATAAGCGAGAGCCTATCCATGGGATGTGGGTTTTTAACCTACAACCCAGAACCATGGAATAAATGTGCCCCCTGAAAGATGCTTTGACTGTTTCCCTACATCCAGCACACACACGAAGATGTGTTCTGGTATTCTGAGTGTGGGGAAGTTCCTCAAACTGACAGCAGCACCTGGATTCCATTAGTATCCCTTAGCTTCTTTTACCTGAGTGTTCTCTTAGACCAGGACATGAGGGAAAGCTGGGGGTTGGGCTTGGAGGCCACGTAGCAGTGAGTGCCCCCTGATCCATTGAGGAAGTACTTAGAGGACTTCTCCCTAAACAGAACTCCTTTTCCTCCATTCATCTGGGTGCAGTGGGGCTGCACATCTCTCCCACACCTAAGAATGTGTTCTGGAATTCTGAGTGCAGGGAAGTTCCTCCAACTGACAGCAGCGCCTGGGTTCTAATTGAATCCCTTTGCTTGTCTTCCCTGATGGAAAGCCTAGGCGGGAGTGCGGGGGAAAGTGTGGTTTGGGCTCCAAAACCAAGTATTTGCGATGACCTCTCTGTGGTTTGTGGAGATGTTTAAACTACATCCCTAACCTGGGAACACCTGTGCCCCCATAAAGATCCGTGGAGTCTGTTTCCACACCTCCAGCACACACACGAACACTTGCACAGTTATCCTGAGAGTGGGCAGCCTCCTCCAACTGAGAGCAGGGCCTTGGTTCTTATAAAATCGCTTAACTTGTCTACCCTGTTTGGTTGCCTGATACGGAGTGCTGGGGAAAGGGTGGGTTGGGCTCTAAATCCAAGTATTAGCGAGTGCTTCTCCATGGGATTTGGAGGTTATTAACCAAAAGCCCACAACATGGGAATACCTGTGCTCCTTGAAAAAAGCGTGGACTCTGTATCCCCACCACCAGAACACACATGAAGAAGTTTTCTGCTATCCTGAGTGTGGGCTGGCAATTTCAGGTGACAGAAGCGGCTGGGTTCTAATAGAATCCCTTAGCTTGTAATCCCTGAGTGTTTCCCTAGGACTGACTCTGAGAGAAACCTGGGGGTTGGGCTTTGAGGCCAAATAGTAGCGAGTGTCCCCGATGGACTGAGGAAGTATTTAGATGAATTCTCCATAAAGGGAAACACCTGAGCACCCATTCATCTGCGTGGATTGGGGCTTCTAATCTCCCCACCACACAAGGTTGGGTTCCAGTATCCTGAGGGTGGGGTAGTTCCTCCAACTGACATCAGCGTCTTGGTTTGAATAGAATCCCTTTGCGTGTCTTTCCTCATGGTTTGCCTAGGCCAGTGTGTGGTTGAAAGTGGGATTTGGGATCTAAAACTAAGTATTAGCATGTGCCTCTCCATGGGTAGTGGAGATGTTTAAACTACAACCCACAACTTGGGAATTACTGTGACCCCTGAAAAATGCGTGTGCTATGTTTCCCCACGTCCAGCACACACAGGAAGAAGTGTTCTGGGGTTCTGAGTGTGGGGAGGTTCCTCCAACAGACAGCAGCACCTGGGTTGTAATAGAATCCCTTAGCTTGACTTCCCTAAGTGTTTTCCTAGGCCTAGCAGTAAGCGATGGTGGGGGATGGGCTCTAAAGCCAAGTATTAGCGAGTGCATCTCTGTGGGTAGTGGAGGGTTTTAAACTACTTCCCCAACCTTGGAACACCTGTGCCCCATAAAGATGCGTGGAATCTGTTTCCCCACCTCCAGCACACACACGGAGACGTGCTCAGGTACCCTGATTGTGGGGAGGCTCCTCCAAATGACAGCAGCGCCTGGGTTCTAAAAGAATCCCTTAGCTTGTCTTCCCTGAAGGCATGCCTAGGCTGGAGAGTGGGGGAAAGTGTGGGTTGGGCTCTAAACCAAGTATAAGCGAGAGCCTATCCATGGGATGTGGGTTTTTAACCTACAACCCACAACCATGGAATAAATGTGCCCCCTGAAAGATGCTTTGACTGTTTCCCTACATCCAGCACACACACGAAGATGTGTTCTTGTATTCTGAGTGTGGGGAAGTTCCTCAAACTGACAGCAGCACCTGAATTCTATTAGTATCCCTTAGCTTCTGTTCCCTGAGTGTTCTTTTAGGCCAGGCCATGAGGGAAAGCTGGGGGTTGGGCTTGGAGGCCACGTAGCAGTGAGTGCCCCCTGATCCATTGAGGAAGTACTTAGAGGACTTCTCCCTAAAGGGAACACCTTTTCCTGCATTCATCTGGGTGCAGTGGGGCTGCACATCTCTCCCACACCTAAGAATGTGTTCTGGAATTCTGAGTGCAGGGAAGTTCCTCCAACTGACAGCAGCGCCTGGGTTCTAATTGAATCCCTTTGCTTGTCTTCCCTGATGGAAAGCCTAGGCGGGAGTGCGGGGGAAAGTGTTTTGGGCTCCAAAACCAAGTATTTGCGATGACCTCTCTATGGTTTGTGGAGGTGTTTAAACTACATCCCTAACCTGGGAACACCTGTGCCCCCATAAAGATCCGTGGAGTCTGTTTCCACACCTCCAGCACACACACGAACACTTGCACAGTTATCCTGAGAGTGGGCAGCCTCCTCCAACTGAGAGCAGGGCCTTGGTTCTTATAAAATCGCTTAACTTGTCTACCCTGTTTGGTTGCCTGATACGGAGTGCTGGGGAAAGGGTGGGTTGGGCTCTAAATCCAAGTATTAGCGAGTGCTTCTCCATGGGATTTGGAGGTTATTAACCAAAAGCCCACAACATGGGAATACCTGTGCTCCTTGAAAAAAGCGTGGACTCTGTATCCCCACCACCAGAACACACATGAAGAAGTTTTCTGCTATCCTGAGTGTGGGCTGGCAATTTCAGGTGACAGAAGCGGCTGGGTTCTAATAGAATCCCTTAGCTTGTAATCCCTGAGTGTTTCCCTAGGACTGACTCTGAGAGAAACCTGGGGGTTGGGCTTTGAGGCCAAATAGTAGCGAGTGTCCCCGATGGACTGAGGAAGTATTTAGATGAATTCTCCATAAAGGGAAACACCTGAGCACCCATTCATCTGCGTGGATTGGGGCTTCTAATCTCCCCACCACACAAGGTTGGGTTCCAGTATCCTGAGGGTGGGGTAGTTCCTCCAACTGACATCAGCGTCTTGGTTTGAATAGAATCCCTTTGCGTGTCTTTCCTCATGGTTTGCCTAGGCCAGTGTGTGGTTGAAAGTGGGATTTGGGATCTAAAACTAAGTATTAGCGTGTGCCTCTCCATGGGTAGTGGAGATGTTTAAACTACAACCCACAACTTGGGAATTACTGTGACCCCTGAAAAATGCGTGTGCTATGTTTCCCCACGTCCAGCACACACAGGAAGAAGTGTTCTGGGGTTCTGAGTGTGGGGAGGTTCCTCCAACAGACAGCAGCACCTGGGTTGTAATAGAATCCCTTAGCTTGACTTCCCTAAGTGTTTTCCTAGGCCTAGCAGTAAGCGATGGTGGGGGATGGGCTCTAAAGCCAAGTATTAGCGAGTGCATCTCTGTGGGTAGTGGAGGGTTTTAAACTACTTCCCCAACCTTGGAACACCTGTGCCCCATAAAGACGCGTGGAATCTGTTTCCCCACCTCCAGCACACACACGGAGACGTGCTCAGGTACCCTGATTGTGGGGAGGCTCCTCCAAATGACAGCAGCGCCTGGGTTCTAAAAGAATCCCTTAGCTTGTCTTCCCTGAAGGCATGCCTAGGCTGGAGAGTGGGGGAAAGTGTGGGTTGGGCTCTAAACCAAGTATAAGCGAGAGCGTATCCATGGGATGTGGGTTTTTAACCTACAACCCACAACCATGGAATAAATGTGCCCCCTGAAAGATGCTTTGACTGTTTCCCTACATCCAGCACACACACGAAGATGTGTTCTTGTATTCTGAGTGTGGGGAAGTTCCTCAAACTGACAGCAGCACCTGAATTCTATTAGTATCCCTTAGCTTCTGTTCCCTGAGTGTTCTTTTAGGCCAGGCCATGAGGGAAAGCTGGGGGTTGGGCTTGGAGGCCACGTAGCAGTGAGTGCCCCCTGATCCATTGAGGAAGTACTTAGAGGACTTCTCCCTAAAGGGAACACCTTTTCCTGCATTCATCTGGGTGCAGTGGGGCTGCACATCTCTCCCACACCTAAGAATGTGTTCTGGAATTCTGAGTGCAGGGAAGTTCCTCCAACTGACAGCAGCGCCTGGGTTCTAATTGAATCCCTTTGCTTGTCTTCCCTGATGGAAAGCCTAGGCGGGAGTGCGGGTTAATGTGTTTTGGGCTCCAAAACCAAGTATTTGCGATGACCTCTCTATGGTTTGTGGAGATGTCTAAACTACATCCCTAACCTGGGAACACCTGTGCCCCCATAAAGATCCGTGGAGTCTGTTTCCACACCTCCAGCACACACACGAACACTTGCACAGTTATCCTGAGAGTGGGCAGCCTCCTCCAACTGAGAGCAGGGCCTTGGTTCTTATAAAATCGCTTAACTTGTCTACCCTGTTTGGTTGCCTGATACGGAGTGCTGGGGAAAGGGTGGGTTGGGCTCTAAATCCAAGTATTAGCGAGTGCTTCTCCATGGGATTTGGAGGTTATTAACCAAAAGCCCACAACATGGGAATACCTGTGCTCCTTGAAAAAAGCGTGGACTCTGTATCCCCACCACCAGAACACACATGAAGAAGTTTTCTGCTATCCTGAGTGTGGGCTGGCAATTTCAGGTGACAGAAGCGGCTGGGTTCTAATAGAATCCCTTAGCTTGTAATCCCTGAGTGTTTCCCTAGGACTGACTCTGAGAGAAACCTGGGGGTTGGGCTTTGAGGCCAAATAGTAGCGAGTGTCCCCGATGGACTGAGGAAGTATTTAGATGAATTCTCCATAAAGGGAAACACCTGAGCACCCATTCATCTGCGTGGAGTGGGGCTTCAAATCTCCCCACCACACAAGGTTGGGTTCCAGTATCCTGAGGGTGGGGTAGTTCCTCCAACTGACATCAGCGTCTTGGTTTGAATAGAATCCCTTTGCTTGTCTTCCCTGATGGTTTGCCTAGGCCAGTGTGTGGTTGAAAGTGGGATTTGGGATCTAAAACTAAGTATTAGCGTGTGCCTCTCCATGGGTAGTGGAGATGTTTAAACTACAACCCACAACTTGGGAATTACTGTGACCCCTGAAAAATGCGTGTGCTATGTTTCCCCACATCCAGCACACACAGGAAGAAGTGTTCTGGGGTTCTGAGTGTGGGGAGGTTCCTCCAACAGACAGCAGCACCTGGGTTGTAATAGGATCCCTTAGCTTGACTTCCCTAAGTGTTTTCCTAGGCCTAGCAGTAAGCGATGGTGGGGGATGGGCTCTAAAGCCAAGTATTAGCGAGTGCATCTCTGTGTGTAGTGGAGGGTTTTAAATTACTTCCCCAACCTTGGAACACCTGTGCCCCATAAAGACGCGTGGAATCTGTTTCCCCACCTCCAGCACACACACGGAGACGTGCTCAGGTATCCTGATTGTGGGGAGGCTCCTCCAAATGACAGCAGCGCCTGGGTTCTAAAGGAATCCCTTAGCTTGTCTTCCCTGAAGGCATGCCTAGGCTGGAGAGTGGGGGAAAGTGTGGGTTGGGCTCTAAACCAAGTATAAGCGAGAGCGTATCCATGGGATGTGGGTTTTTAACCTACAACCCACAACCATGGAATAAATGTGCCCCCTGAAAGATGCTTTGACTGTTTCCCTACATCCAGCACACACACGAAGATGTGTTCTGGTATTCTGAGTGTGGGGAAGTTCCTCAAACTGACAGCAGCACCTGGATTCCATTAGTATCCCTTAGCTTCTTTTACCTGAGTGTTCTCTTAGACCAGGACATGAGGGAAAGCTGGGGGTTGGGCTTGGAGGCCACGTAGCAGTGAGTGCCCCCTGATCCATTGAGGAAGTACTTAGAGGACTTCTCCCTAAACAGAACTCCTTTTCCTCCATTCATCTGGGTGCAGTGGGGCTGCACATCTCTCCCACACCTAAGAATGTGTTCTGGAATTCTGAGTGCAGGGAAGTTCCTCCAACTGACAGCAGCGCCTGGGTTCTAATTGAATCCCTTTGCTTGTCTTCCCTGATGGAAAGCCTAGGCGGGAGTGCGGGGGAAAGTGTGGTTTGGGCTCCAAAACCAAGTATTTGCGATGACCTCTCTGTGGTTTGTGGAGATGTTTAAACTACATCCCTAACCTGGGAACACCTGTGCCCCCATAAAGATCCGTGGAGTCTGTTTCCACACCTCCAGCACACACACGAACACTTGCACAGTTATCCTGAGAGTGGGCAGCCTCCTCCAACTGAGAGCAGGGCCTTGGTTCTTATAAAATCGCTTAACTTGTCTACCCTGTTTGGTTGCCTGATACGGAGTGCTGGGGAAAGGGTGGGTTGGGCTCTAAATCCAAGTATTAGCGAGTGCTTCTCCATGGGATTTGGAGGTTATTAACCAAAAGCCCACAACATGGGAATACCTGTGCTCCTTGAAAAAAGCGTGGACTCTGTATCCCCACCACCAGAACACACATGAAGAAGTTTTCTGCTATCCTGAGTGTGGGCTGGCAATTTCAGGTGACAGAAGCGGCTGGGTTCTAATAGAATCCCTTAGCTTGTAATCCCTGAGTGTTTCCCTAGGACTGACTCTGAGAGAAACCTGGGGGTTGGGCTTTGAGGCCAAATAGTAGCGAGTGTCCCCGATGGACTGAGGAAGTATTTAGATGAATTCTCCATAAAGGGAAACACCTGAGCACCCATTCATCTGCGTGGATTGGGGCTTCTAATCTCCCCACCACACAAGGTTGGGTTCCAGTATCCTGAGGGTGGGGTAGTTCCTCCAACTGACATCAGCGTCTTGGTTTGAATAGAATCCCTTTGCGTGTCTTTCCTCATGGTTTGCCTAGGCCAGTGTGTGGTTGAAAGTGGGATTTGGGATCTAAAACTAAGTATTAGCGTGTGCCTCTCCATGGGTAGTGGAGATGTTTAAACTACAACCCACAACTTGGGAATTACTGTGACCCCTGAAAAATGCGTGTGCTATGTTTCCCCACGTCCAGCACACACAGGAAGAAGTGTTCTGGGGTTCTGAGTGTGGGGAGGTTCCTCCAACAGACAGCAGCACCTGGGTTGTAATAGAATCCCTTAGCTTGACTTCCCTAAGTGTTTTCCTAGGCCTAGCAGTAAGCGATGGTGGGGGATGGGCTCTAAAGCCAAGTATTAGCGAGTGCATCTCTGTGGGTAGTGGAGGGTTTTAAACTACTTCCCCAACCTTGGAACACCTGTGCCCCATAAAGATGCGTGGAATCTGTTTCCCCACCTCCAGCACACACACGGAGACGTGCTCAGGTACCCTGATTGTGGGGAGGCTCCTCCAAATGACAGCAGCGCCTGGGTTCTAAAAGAATCCCTTAGCTTGTCTTCCCTGAAGGCATGCCTAGGCTGGAGAGTGGGGGAAAGTGTGGGTTGGGCTCTAAACCAAGTATAAGCGAGAGCCTATCCATGGGATGTGGGTTTTTAACCTACAACCCACAACCATGGAATAAATGTGCCCCCTGAAAGATGCTTTGACTGTTTCCCTACATCCAGCACACACACGAAGATGTGTTCTTGTATTCTGAGTGTGGGGAAGTTCCTCAAACTGACAGCAGCACCTGAATTCTATTAGTATCCCTTAGCTTCTGTTCCCTGAGTGTTCTTTTAGGCCAGGCCATGAGGGAAAGCTGGGGGTTGGGCTTGGAGGCCACGTAGCAGTGAGTGCCCCCTGATCCATTGAGGAAGTACTTAGAGGACTTCTCCCTAAAGGGAACACCTTTTCCTGCATTCATCTGGGTGCAGTGGGGCTGCACATCTCTCCCACACCTAAGAATGTGTTCTGGAATTCTGAGTGCAGGGAAGTTCCTCCAACTGACAGCAGCGCCTGGGTTCTAATTGAATCCCTTTGCTTGTCTTCCCTGATGGAAAGCCTAGGCGGGAGTGCGGGGGAAAGTGTTTTGGGCTCCAAAACCAAGTATTTGCGATGACCTCTCTATGGTTTGTGGAGGTGTTTAAACTACATCCCTAACCTGGGAACACCTGTGCCCCCATAAAGATCCGTGGAGTCTGTTTCCACACCTCCAGCACACACACGAACACTTGCACAGTTATCCTGAGAGTGGGCAGCCTCCTCCAACTGAGAGCAGGGCCTTGGTTCTTATAAAATCGCTTAACTTGTCTACCCTGTTTGGTTGCCTGATACGGAGTGCTGGGGAAAGGGTGGGTTGGGCTCTAAATCCAAGTATTAGCGAGTGCTTCTCCATGGGATTTGGAGGTTATTAACCAAAAGCCCACAACATGGGAATACCTGTGCTCCTTGAAAAAAGCGTGGACTCTGTATCCCCACCACCAGAACACACATGAAGAAGTTTTCTGCTATCCTGAGTGTGGGCTGGCAATTTCAGGTGACAGAAGCGGCTGGGTTCTAATAGAATCCCTTAGCTTGTAATCCCTGAGTGTTTCCCTAGGACTGACTCTGAGAGAAACCTGGGGGTTGGGCTTTGAGGCCAAATAGTAGCGAGTGTCCCCGATGGACTGAGGAAGTATTTAGATGAATTCTCCATAAAGGGAAACACCTGAGCACCCATTCATCTGCGTGGATTGGGGCTTCTAATCTCCCCACCACACAAGGTTGGGTTCCAGTATCCTGAGGGTGGGGTAGTTCCTCCAACTGACATCAGCGTCTTGGTTTGAATAGAATCCCTTTGCGTGTCTTTCCTCATGGTTTGCCTAGGCCAGTGTGTGGTTGAAAGTGGGATTTGGGATCTAAAACTAAGTATTAGCGTGTGCCTCTCCATGGGTAGTGGAGATGTTTAAACTACAACCCACAACTTGGGAATTACTGTGACCCCTGAAAAATGCGTGTGCTATGTTTCCCCACGTCCAGCACACACAGGAAGAAGTGTTCTGGGGTTCTGAGTGTGGGGAGGTTCCTCCAACAGACAGCAGCACCTGGGTTGTAATAGAATCCCTTAGCTTGACTTCCCTAAGTGTTTTCCTAGGCCTAGCAGTAAGCGATGGTGGGGGATGGGCTCTAAAGCCAAGTATTAGCGAGTGCATCTCTGTGGGTAGTGGAGGGTTTTAAACTACTTCCCCAACCTTGGAACACCTGTGCCCCATAAAGACGCGTGGAATCTGTTTCCCCACCTCCAGCACACACACGGAGACGTGCTCAGGTACCCTGATTGTGGGGAGGCTCCTCCAAATGACAGCAGCGCCTGGGTTCTAAAAGAATCCCTTAGCTTGTCTTCCCTGAAGGCATGCCTAGGCTGGAGAGTGGGGGAAAGTGTGGGTTGGGCTCTAAACCAAGTATAAGCGAGAGCGTATCCATGGGATGTGGGTTTTTAACCTACAACCCACAACCATGGAATAAATGTGCCCCCTGAAAGATGCTTTGACTGTTTCCCTACATCCAGCACACACACGAAGATGTGTTCTTGTATTCTGAGTGTGGGGAAGTTCCTCAAACTGACAGCAGCACCTGAATTCTATTAGTATCCCTTAGCTTCTGTTCCCTGAGTGTTCTTTTAGGCCAGGCCATGAGGGAAAGCTGGGGGTTGGGCTTGGAGGCCACGTAGCAGTGAGTGCCCCCTGATCCATTGAGGAAGTACTTAGAGGACTTCTCCCTAAAGGGAACACCTTTTCCTGCATTCATCTGGGTGCAGTGGGGCTGCACATCTCTCCCACACCTAAGAATGTGTTCTGGAATTCTGAGTGCAGGGAAGTTCCTCCAACTGACAGCAGCGCCTGGGTTCTAATTGAATCCCTTTGCTTGTCTTCCCTGATGGAAAGCCTAGGCGGGAGTGCGGGTTAATGTGTTTTGGGCTCCAAAACCAAGTATTTGCGATGACCTCTCTATGGTTTGTGGAGATGTCTAAACTACATCCCTAACCTGGGAACACCTGTGCCCCCATAAAGATCCGTGGAGTCTGTTTCCACACCTCCAGCACACACACGAACACTTGCACAGTTATCCTGAGAGTGGGCAGCCTCCTCCAACTGAGAGCAGGGCCTTGGTTCTTATAAAATCGCTTAACTTGTCTACCCTGTTTGGTTGCCTGATACGGAGTGCTGGGGAAAGGGTGGGTTGGGCTCTAAATCCAAGTATTAGCGAGTGCTTCTCCATGGGATTTGGAGGTTATTAACCAAAAGCCCAAAAAATGGGAATACCTGTGCTCCTTGAAAAAAGCGTGGACTCTGTATCCCCACCACCAGAACACACATGAAGAAGTTTTCTGCTATCCTGAGTGTGGGCTGGCAATTTCAGGTGACAGAAGCGGCTGGGTTCTAATAGAATCCCTTAGCTTGTAATCCCTGAGTGTTTCCCTAGGACTGACTCTGAGAGAAACCTGGGGGTTGGGCTTTGAGGCCAAATAGTAGCGAGTGTCCCCGATGGACTGAGGAAGTATTTAGATGAATTCTCCATAAAGGGAAACACCTGAGCACCCATTCATCTGCGTGGAGTGGGGCTTCAAATCTCCCCACCACACAAGGTTGGGTTCCAGTATCCTGAGGGTGGGGTAGTTCCTCCAACTGACATCAGCGTCTTGGTTTGAATAGAATCCCTTTGCTTGTCTTCCCTGATGGTTTGCCTAGGCCAGTGTGTGGTTGAAAGTGGGATTTGGGATCTAAAACTAAGTATTAGCGTGTGCCTCTCCATGGGTAGTGGAGATGTTTAAACTACAACCCACAACTTGGGAATTACTGTGACCCCTGAAAAATGCGTGTGCTATGTTTCCCCACATCCAGCACACACAGGAAGAAGTGTTCTGGGGTTCTGAGTGTGGGGAGGTTCCTCCAACAGACAGCAGCACCTGGGTTGTAATAGGATCCCTTAGCTTGACTTCCCTAAGTGTTTTCCTAGGCCTAGCAGTAAGCGATGGTGGGGGATGGGCTCTAAAGCCAAGTATTAGCGAGTGCATCTCTGTGTGTAGTGGAGGGTTTTAAATTACTTCCCCAACCTTGGAACACCTGTGCCCCATAAAGACGCGTGGAATCTGTTTCCCCACCTCCAGCACACACACGGAGACGTGCTCAGGTATCCTGATTGTGGGGAGGCTCCTCCAAATGACAGCAGCGCCTGGGTTCTAAAGGAATCCCTTAGCTTGTCTTCCCTGAAGGCATGCCTAGGCTGGAGAGTGGGGGAAAGTGTGGGTTGGGCTCTAAACCAAGTATAAGCGAGAGCGTATCCATGGGATGTGGGTTTTTAACCTACAACCCACAACCATGGAATAAATGTGCCCCCTGAAAGATGCTTTGACTGTTTCCCTACATCCAGCACACACACGAAGATGTGTTCTGGTATTCTGAGTGTGGGGAAGTTCCTCAAACTGACAGCAGCACCTGGATTCTATTAGTATCCCTTAGCTTCTGTTCCCTGAGTGTTCTTTTAGGCCAGGCCATGAGGGAAAGCTGGGGGTTGGGCTTGGAGGCCACGTAGCTGTGAGTGCCCCTGATCCATTGAGGAAGTACTTAGAGGACTTCCCCCTAAAGGGAACACCTTTTCCCTCATTCATCTGGGTGCACTGGGGCTGCACATCTCTCCCACACCTAAGAATGTGTTCTGGAATTCTGAGTGCAGAGAAGTTGATCCAACTGACAGCAGCGCCTGGGTTCTAATTGAATCCCTTTGCTTGTCTTCCCTGATGGAAAGCCTAGGCGGGAGTGCGGGGGAAAGTGTGGTTTGGGCTCCAAAACCAAGTATTTGCGATGACCTCTCTATGGTTTGTGGAGGTGTTTAAACTACATCCCTAACCTGGGAACACCTGTGCCCCCATAAAGATCCGTGGAGTCTGTTTCCACACCTCCAGCACACACACGAACACTTGCACAGTTATCCTGAGAGTGGGCAGCCTCCTCCAACTGAGAGCAGGGCCTTGGTTCTTATAAAATCGCTTAACTTGTCTACCCTGTTTGGTTGCCTGATACGGAGTGCTGGGGAAAGGGTGGGTTGGGCTCTAAATCCAAGTATTAGCGAGTGCTTCTCCATGGGATTTGGAGGTTATTAACCAAAAGCCCACAACATGGGAATACCTGTGCTCCTTGAAAAAAGCGTGGACTCTGTATCCCCACCACCAGAACACACATGAAGAAGTTTTCTGCTATCCTGAGTGTGGGCTGGCAATTTCAGGTGACAGAAGCGGCTGGGTTCTAATAGAATCCCTTAGCTTGTAATCCCTGAGTGTTTCCCTAGGACTGACTCTGAGAGAAACCTGGGGGTTGGGCTTTGAGGCCAAATAGTAGCGAGTGTCCCCGATGGACTGAGGAAGTATTTAGATGAATTCTCCATAAAGGGAAACACCTGAGCACCCATTCATCTGCGTGGAGTGGGGCTTCAAATCTCCCCACCACACAAGGTTGGGTTCCAGTATCCTGAGGGTGGGGTAGTTCCTCCAACTGACATCAGCGTCTTGGTTTGAATAGAATCCCTTTGCTTGTCTTCCCTGATGGTTTGCCTAGGCCAGTGTGTGGTTGAAAGTGGGATTTGGGATCTAAAACTAAGTATTAGCGTGTGCCTCTCCATGGGTAGTGGAGATGTTTAAACTACAACCCACAACTTGGGAATTACTGTGACCCCTGAAAAATGCGTGTGCTATGTTTCCCCACGTCCAGCACACACAGGAAGAAGTGTTCTGGGGTTGTGAGCGTGGGGAGGTTCCTCCAACAGACAGCAGCACCTGGGTTGTAATAGAATCCCTTAGCTTGACTTCCCTAAGTGTTTTCCTAGGCCTAGCAGTAAGCGATGGTTGGGGATGGGCTCTAAAGCCAAGTATTAGCGAGTGCATCTCTGTGGGTAGTGGAGGGTTTTAAACAACTTCCCCAACCTTGGAACACCTGTGCCCCATAAAGATGCGTGGAATCTGTTTCCCCACCTCCAGCACACACACGGAGACGTGCTCAGGTATCCTGATTGTGGGGAGGCTACTCCAAATGATAGCAGCGCCTGGGTTCTTAAAGAATCCCTTAGCTTGTCTTCCCTTATAGCATGCCTAGGCTGGAGAGTGGGGGAAAGTGGGGGTTGGGCTCTAAACCAAGTATAAGCGAGAGCCTATCCATGGGATGTGGGTTTTTAACCTACAACCCACAGCCATGGAATAAATGTGCCCCCTGAAAGATGCTTTGACTGTTTCCCTACATCCAGCACACACACGAAGATGTGTTCTGGTATTCTGAGTGTGGGGAAGTTCCTCAAACTGACAGCAGCACCTGGATTCCATTAGTATCCCTTAGCTTCTTTTACCTGAGTTTTCTCTTAGACCAGGACATGAGGGAAAGCTGGGGGTTGGGCTTGGAGGCCACGTAGCAGTGAGTGCCCCCTGATCCATTGAGGAAGTACTTCGAGGACTTCTCCCTAAACAGAACACCTTTTCCTCCATTCATCTGGGTGCAGTGGGGCTGCACATCTCTCCCACACCTAAGAATGTGTTCTGGAATTCTGAGTGCAGGGAAGTTCCTCCAACTGACAGCAGCGCCTGGGTTCTAATTGAATCCCTTTGCTTGTCTTCCCTGATGGAAAGCCTAGGCGGGAGTGCGGGGGAAAGTGTGGTTTGGGCTCCAAAACCAAGTACTTGCGATGACCTCTCTATGGTTTGTGGAGTTGTTTAAACTACATCCCTAACCTTGGAACACCTGTGCCCCCATAAAGATCCATGGAGTCTGTTTCCACACCTCCAGCACACACACGAACACTTGCACAGTTATCCTGAGAGTGGGCAGCCTCCTCCAACTGAGAGCAGGGCCTTGGTTCTTATAAAATCGCTTAACTTGTCTACCCTGTTTGGTTGCCTGATACGGAGTGCTGGGGAAAGGGTGGGTTGGGCTCTAAATCCAAGTATTAGCGAGTGCTTCTCCATGGGATTTGGAGGTTATTAACCAAAAGCCCACAACATGGGAATACCTGTGCTCCTTGAAAAAAGCGTGGACTCTGTATCCCCACCACCAGAACACACATGAAGAAGTTTTCTGCTATCCTGAGTGTGGGCTGGCAATTTCAGGTGACAGAAGCGGCTGGGTTCTAATAGAATCCCTTAGCTTGTAATCCCTGAGTGTTTCCCTAGGACTGACTCTGAGAGAAACCTGGGGGTTGGGCTTTGAGGCCAAATAGTAGCGAGTGTCCCCGATGGACTGAGGAAGTATTTAGATGAATTCTCCATAAAGGGAAACACCTGAGCACCCATTCATCTGCGTGGAGTGGGGCTTCAAATCTCCCCACCACACAAGGTTGGGTTCCAGTATCCTGAGGGTGGGGTAGTTCCTCCAACTGACATCAGCGTCTTGGTTTGAATAGAATCCCTTTGCTTGTCTTCCCTGATGGTTTGCCTAGGCCAGTGTGTGGTTGAAAGTGGGATTTGGGATCTAAAACTAAGTATTAGCGTGTGCCTCTCCATGGGTAGTGGAGATGTTTAAACTACAACCCACAACTTGGGAATTACTGTGACCCCTGAAAAATGCGTGTGCTATGTTTCCCCACGTCCAGCACACACAGGAAGAAGTGTTCTGGGGTTCTGAGCGTGGGGAGGTTCCTCCAACAGACAGCAGCACCTGGGTTGTAATAGAATCCCTTAGCTTGACTTCCCTAAGTGTTTTCCTAGGCCTAGCAGTAAGCGATGGTGGGGGATGGGCTCTAAAGCCAAGTATTAGCGAGTGCATCTCTGTGGGTAGTGGAGGGTTTTAAACTACTTCCCCAACCTTGGAATACCTGTGCCCCATAAAGATGCGTGGAATCTGTTTCCCCACCTCCAGCACACACACGGAGACGTGCTCAGGTATCCTGATTGTGGGGAGGCTACTCCAAATGATAGCAGCGCCTGGGTTCTTAAAGAATCCCTTAGCTTGTCTTCCCTTATAGCATGCCTAGGCTGGAGAGTGGGGGAAAGTGGGGGTTGGGCTCTAAACCAAGTATAAGCGAGAGCCTATCCATGGGATGTGGGTTTTTAACCTACAACCCACAGCCATGGAATAAATGTGCCCCCTGAAAGATGCTTTGACTGTTTCCCTACATCCAGCACACACACGAAGATGTGTTCTGGTATTCTGAGTGTGGGGAAGTTCCTCAAACTGACAGCAGCACCTGGATTCCATTAGTATCCCTTAGCTTCTTTTACCTGAGTGTTCTCTTAGACCAGGACATGAGGGAAAGCTGGGGGTTGGGCTTGGAGGCCACGTAGCAGTGAGTGCCCCCTGATCCATTGAGGAAGTACTTAGAGGACTTCTCCCTAAACAGAACACCTTTTCCTCCATTCATCTGGGTGCAGTGGGGCTGCACATCTCTCCCACACCTAAGAATGTGTTCTGGAATTCTGAGTGCAGGGAAGTTCCTCCAACTGACAGCAGCGCCTGGGTTCTAATTGAATTCCTTTGCTTGTCTTCCCTGATGGAAAGCCTAGGCGGGAGTGCGGGGGAAAGTGTGGTTTGGGCTCCAAAACCAAGTACTTGCGATGACCTCTCTATGGTTTGTGGAGTTGTTTAAACTACATCCCTAACCTTGGAACACCTGTGCCCCCATAAATATCAATGGAGTCTGTTTCCACACCTCCAGCACACACACGAACACTTGCACAGTTATCCTGAGAGTGGGCAGCCTCCTCCAACTGAGAGCAGGGCCTTGGTTCTTATAAAATCGCTTAACTTGTCTACCCTGTTTGGTTGCCTGATACGGAGTGCTGGGGAAAGGGTGGGTTGGGCTCTAAATCCAAGTTTTAGCGAGTGCTTCTCCATGGGATTTGGAGGTTATTAACCAAAAGCCCACAACATGGGAATACCTGTGCTCCTTGAAAAAAGCGTGGACTCTGTATCCCCACCACCAGAACACACATGAAGAAGTTTTCTGCTATCCTGAGTGTGGGCTGGCAATTTCAGGTGACAGAAGCGGCTGGGTTCTAATAGAATCCCTTAGCTTGTAATCCCTGAGTGTTTCCCTAGGACTGACTCTGAGAGAAACCTGGGGGTTCGGCTTTGAGGCCAAATAGTAGCGAGTGTCCCCGATGGACTGAGGAAGTATTTAGATGAATTCTCCATAAAGGGAAACACCTGAGCACCCATTCATCTGCGTGGAGTGGGGCTTCAAATCTCCCCACCACACAAGGTTGGGTTCCAGTATCCTGAGGGTGGGGTAGTTCCTCCAACTGACATCAGCGTCTTGGTTTGAATAGAATCCCTTTGCTTGTCTTCCCTGATGGTTTGCCTAGGCCAGTGTGTGGTTGAAAGTGGGATTTGGGATCTAAAACTAAGTATTAGCGTGTGCCTCTCCATGGGTAGTGGAGATGTTTAAACTACAACCCACAACTTGGGAATTACTGTGACCCCTGAAAAATGCGTGTGCTATGTTTCCCCACGTCCAGCACACACAGGAAGAAGTGTTCTGGGGTTCTGAGTGTGGGGAGGTTCCTCCAACAGACAGCAGCACCTGGGTTGTAATAGAATCCCTTAGCTTGACTTCCCTAAGTGTTTTCCTAGGCCTAGCAGTAAGCGATGGTGGGGGATGGGCTCTAAAGCCAAGTATTAGCGAGTGCATCTCTGTGGGTAGTGGAGGGTTTTAAACTACTTCCCCAACCTTGGAACACCTGTGCCCCATAAAGATGCGTGGAATCTGTTTCCCCACCTCCAGCACACACACGGAGACGTGCTCAGGTATCCTGATTGTGGGGAGGCTCCTCCAAATGATAGCAGCGCCTGGGTTCTTAAAGAATCCCTTAGCTTGTCTTCCCTTATAGCATGCCTAGGCTGGAGAGTGGGGGAAAGTGGGGGTTGGGCTCTAAACCAAGTATAAGCGAGAGCCTATCCATGGGATGTGGGTTTTTAACCTACAACCCACAACCATGGAATAAATGTGCCCCCTGAAAGATGCTTTGACTGTTTCCCTACATCCAGCACACACACGAAGATGTGTTCTGGTATTCTGAGTGTGGGGAAGTTCCTCAAACTGACAGAAGCACCTGGATTCCATTAGTATACCTTAGCTTCTTTTACCTGAGTGTTCTCTTAGACCAGGACATGAGGGAAAGCTGGGGGTTGGGCTTGGAGGCCACGTAGCAGTGAGTGCCCCCTGATCCATTGAGGAAGTACTTAGAGGACTTCTCCCTAAACAGAACACCTTTTCCTCCATTCATCTGGGTGCAGTGGGGCTGCACATCTCTCCCACACCTAAGAATGTGTTCTGGAATTCTGAGTGCAGGGAAGTTCCTCCAACTGACAGCAGCACCTGGGTTCTAATTGAATTCCTTTGCTTGTCTTCCCTGATGGAAAGCCTAGGCGGGAGTGCGGGGGAAAGTGTGGTTTGGGCTCCAAAACCAAGTACTTGCGATGACCTCTCTATGGTTTGTGGAGTTGTTTGAACTACATCCCTAACCTTGGAACACCTGTGCCCCCATAAAGATCCGTGGAGTCTGTTTCCACACCTCCAGCACACACACGAACACTTGCACAGTTATCCTGAGAGTGGGCAGCCTCCTCCAACTGAGAGCAGGGCCTTGGTTCTTATAAAATCGCTTAACTTGTCTACCCTGTTTGGTTGCCTGATACGGAGTGCTGGGGAAAGGGTGGGTTGGGCTCTAAATCCAAGTTTTAGCGAGTGCTTCTCCATGGGATTTGGAGGTTATTAACCAAAAGCCCACAACATGGGAATACCTGTGCTCCTTGAAAAAAGCGTGGACTCTGTATCCCCACCACCAGAACACACATGAAGAAGTTTTCTGCTATCCTGAGTGTGGGCTGGCAATTTCAGGTGACAGAAGCGGCTGGGTTCTAATAGAATCCCTTAGCTTGTAATCCCTGAGTGTTTCCCTAGGACTGACTCTGAGAGAAACCTGGGGGTTGGGCTTTGAGGCCAAATAGTAGCGAGTGTCCCCGATGGACTGAGGAAGTATTTAGATGAATTCTCCATAAAGGGAAACACCTGAGCACCCATTCATCTGCGTGGAGTGGGGCTTCAAATCTCCCCACCACACAAGGTTGGGTTCCAGTATCCTGAGGGTGGGGTAGTTCCTCCAACTGACATCAGCGTCTTGGTTTGAATAGAATCCCTTTGCTTGTATTCCCTGATGGTTTGCCTAGGCCAGTGTGTGGTTGAAAGTGGGATTTGGGATCTAAAACTAAGTATTAGCGTGTGCCTCTCCATGGGTAGTGGAGATGTTTAAACTACAACCCACAACTTGGGAATTACTGTGACCCCTGAAAAATGCGTGTGCTATGTTTCCCCACGTCCAGCACACACAGGAAGAAGTGTTCTGGGGTTCTGAGTGTGGGGAGGTTCCACCAACAGACAGCAGCACCTGGGTTGTAATAGAATCCCTTAGCTTGACTTCCCTAAGTGTTTTCCTAGGCCTAGCAGTAAGCGATGGTGGGGGATGGGCTCTAAAGCCAAGTATTAGCGAGTGCATCTCTGTGGGTAGTGGAGGGTTTTAAACTACTTCCCCAACCTTGGAACACCTGTGCCCCATAAAGATGCGTGGAATCTGTTTCCCCACCTCCAGCACACCCACGGAGACGTGCTCAGGTATCCTGATTGTGGGGAGGCTCCTCCAAATGACAGCAGCGCCTGGGTTCTTAAAGAATCCCTTAGCTTGTCTTCCCTGAAGGCATGCCTAGGCTGGAGAGTGGGGGAAAGTGGGGGTTGGGCTCTAAACCAAGTATAAGCGAGAGCTTATCCATGGGATGTGGGTTTTTAACCTACAACCAACAACCATGGAATAAATGTGCCCCCTGAAAGATGCTTTGACTGTTTCCCTACATCCAGCACACACACGAAGATGTGTTCTTGTATTCTGAGTGTGGGGAAGTTCCTCAAACTGACAGCAGCACCTGGATTCTATTAGTATCCCTTAGCTTCTGTTCCCTGAGTGTTCTTTTAGGGCAGGCCATGAGGGAAAGCTGGGGGTTGGGCTTGGAGGCCACGTAGCAGTGAGTGCCCCCTGATCCATTGAGGAAGTACTTAGAGGACTTCTCCCTAAAGGGAACACCTTTTCCTGCATTCATCTGGGTGCAGTGGGGCTGCACATCTCTCCCACACCTAAGAATGTGTTCTGGAATTCTGAGTGCAGGGAAGTTCCTCCAACTGACAGCAGCGCCTGGGTTCTAATTGAATCCCTTTGCTTGTCTTCCCTGATGGAAAGCCTAGGCGGGAGTGCGGGGGAAAGTGTGGTTTGGGCTCCAAAACCAAGTATTTGCGATGACCTCTCTATGGTTTGTGGAGGTGTTTAAACTACATCCCTAACCTGGGAACACCTGTGCCCCCATAAAGATCCGTGGAGTCTGTTTCCACACCTCCAGCACACACACGAACACTTGCACAGTTATCCTGAGAGTGGGCAGCCTCCTCCAACTGAGAGCAGGGCCTTGGTTCTTATAAAATCGCTTAACTTGTCTACCCTGTTTGGTTGCCTGATACGGAGTGCTGGGGAAAGGGTGGGTTGGGCTCTAAATCCAAGTATTAGCGAGTGCTTCTCCATGGGATTTGGAGGTTATTAACCAAAAGCCCACAACATGGGAATACCTGTGCTCCTTGAAAAAAGCGTGGACTCTGTATCCCCACCACCAGAACACACATGAAGAAGTTTTCTGCTATCCTGAGTGTGGGCTGGCAATTTCAGGTGACAGAAGCGGCTGGGTTCTAATAGAATCCCTTAGCTTGTAATCCCTGAGTGTTTCCCTAGGACTGACTCTGAGAGAAACCTGGGGGTTGGGCTTTGAGGCCAAATAGTAGCGAGTGTCCCCGATGGACTGAGGAAGTATTTAGATGAATTCTCCATAAAGGGAAACACCTGAGCACCCATTCATCTGCGTGGAGTGGGGCTTCAAATCTCCCCACCACACAAGGTTGGGTTCCAGTATCCTGAGGGTGGGGTAGTTCCTCCAACTGACATCAGCGTCTTGGTTTGAATAGAATCCCTTTGCTTGTCTTCCCTGATGGTTTGCCTAGGCCAGTGTGTGGTTGAAAGTGGGATTTGGGATCTAAAACTAAGTATTAGCGTGTGCCTCTCCATGGGTAGTGGAGATGTTTAAACTACAACCCACAACTTGGGAATTACTGTGACCCCTGAAAAATGCGTGTGCTATGTTTCCCCACGTCCAGCACACACAGGAAGAAGTGTTCTGGGGTTCTGAGTGTGGGGAGGTTCCTCCAACAGACAGCAGCACCTGGGTTGTAATAGAATCCCTTAGCTTGACTTCCCTAAGTGTTTTCCTAGGCCTAGCAGTAAGCGATGGTGGGGGATGGGCTCTAAAGCCAAGTATTAGCGAGTGCATCTCTGTGGGTAGTGGAGGGTTTTAAACTACTTCCCCAACCTTGGAACACCTGTGCCCCATAAAGATGCGTGGAATCTGTTTCCCAACCTCCAGCACACACACGGAGATGGGCTCAGGTATCCTGATTGTGGGGAGGCTCCTCCAAATGACAGCAGCGCCTGGGTTCTAAAAGAATCCCTTAGCTTGTCTTCCCTGATGGCATGGCTAGGCTGGAGAGTGGGGGAAAGTGGGGGTTGGGCTCTAAACCAAGTATAAGCGAGAGCCTATCCATGGAATGTGGGTTTTTAACCTACAACCCACAACCATGGAATAAATGTGCCCCCTGAAAGATGCTTTGACTGTTTCCCTACATCCAGCACACACACGAAGATGTGTTCTTGTATTCTGAGTGTGGGGAAGTTCCTCAAACTGACAGCAGCACCTGGATTCTATTAGTATCCCTTAGCTTCTGTTCCCTGAGTGTTCTTTTAGGCCAGGCCATGAGGGAAAGCTGGGGGTTGGGCTTGGAGGCCACGTAGCAGTGAGTGCCCCCTGATCCATTGAGGAACTAGTTAGAGGACTTCTCCCTAAAGGGAACACCTTTTCCTGCATTCATCTGGGTGCAGTGGGGCTGCACATCTCTCCCACACCTAAGAATGTGTTCTGGAATTCTGAGTGCAGGGAAGTTCCTCCAACTGACAGCAGCGCCTGGGTTCTAATTGAATCCCTTTGCTTGTCTTCCCTGATGGAAAGCCTAGGCGGGAGTGCGGGGGAAAGTGTGGTTTGGGCTCCAAAACCAAGTATTTGCGATGACCTCTCTATGGTTTGTGGAGGTGTTTAAACTACATCCCTAACCTGGGAACACCTGTGCCCCCATAAAGATCCGTGGAGTCTGTTTCCACACCTCCAGCACACACACGAACACTTGCACAGTTATCCTGAGAGTGGGCAGCCTCCTCCAACTGAGAGCAGGGCCTTGGTTCTTATAAAATCGCTTAACTTGTCTACCCTGTTTGGTTGCCTGATACGGAGTGCTGGGGAAAGGGTGGGTTGGGCTCTAAATCCAAGTATTAGCGAGTGCTTCTCCATGGGATTTGGAGGTTATTAACCAAAAGCCCACAACATGGGAATACCTGTGCTCCTTGAAAAAAGCGTGGACTCTGTATCCCCACCACTAGAACACACATGAAGAAGTTTTCTGCTATCCTGAGTGTGGGCTGGCAATTTCAGGTGACAGAAGCGGCTGGGTTCTAATAGAATCCCTTAGCTTGTAATCCCTGAGTGTTTCCCTAGGACTGACTCTGAGAGAAACCTGGGGGTTGGGCTTTGAGGCCAAATAGTAGCGAGTGTCCCCGATGGACTGAGGAAGTATTTAGATGAATTCTCCATAAAGGGAAACACCTGAGCACCCATTCATCTGCGTGGAGTGGGGCTTCAAATCTCCCCACCACACAAGGTTGGGTTCCAGTATCCTGAGGGTGGGGTAGTTCCTCCAACTGACATCAGCGTCTTGGTTTGAATAGAATCCCTTTGCTTGTCTTCCCTGATGGTTTGCCTAGGCCAGTGTGTGGTTGAAAGTGGGATTTGGGATCTAAAACTAAGTATTAGCGTGTGCCTCTCCATGGGTAGTGGAGATGTTTAAACTACAACCCACAACTTGGGAATTACTGTGACCCCTGAAAAATGCGTGTGCTATGTTTCCCCACGTCCAGCACACACAGGAAGAAGTGTTCTGGGGTTCTGAGTGTGGGGAGGTTCCTCCAACAGACAGCAGCACCTGGGTTGTAATAGAATCCCTTAGCTTGACTTCCCTAAGTGTTTTCCTAGGCCTAGCAGTAAGCGATGGTGGGGGATGGGCTCTAAAGCCAAGTATTAGCGAGTGCAACTCTGTGGGTAGTGGAGGGTTTTAAACTACTTCCCCAACCTTGGAACACCTGTGCCCCATAAAGATGCGTGGAATATGTTTCCCCACCTCCAGCACACACACGGAGACGTGCTCAGGTATCCTGATTGTGTGGAGCCTCCTCCAAATGACAGCAGCGCCTGGGTTCTAAAAGAATCCCTTAGCTTGTCTTCCCTGATGGCATGCCTAGGCTGGAGAGTGGGGGAAAGTGGGGGTTGGGCTCTAAACCAAGTATAAGCGAGAGCCTATCCATGGGATGTGGGTTTTTAACCTACAACCCACAACCATGGAATAAATGTGCCCCCTGAAAGATGCTTTGACTGTTTCCCTACATCCAGCACACACACGAAGATGTGTTCTGGTATTCTGAGTGTGGGGAAGTTCCTCAAACTGACAGCAGCACCTGGATTCCATTGGTATCCCTTAGCTTCTGTTCCCTGAGTGTTCTCTTAGACCAGGCCATGAGGGAAAGCTGGGGGTTGGGCTTGGAGGCCACGTAGCAGTGAGTGCACCCTGATCCATTGAGGAAGTACTTAGAGGACTTCTCCCAAAACGGAACACCTTTTCCTGCATTCATCTGGGTGCAGTGGGGCTGCACATCTCTCCCACACCTAAGAATGTGTTCTGGAATTCTGAGTGCAGGGAAGTTCCTCCAACTGACAGCAGCCCCTGGGTTCTAATTGAATCCCTTTGCTTGTCTTCCCTGATGGAAAGCCTAGGCGGGAGTGCGGGGGAAAGTGTGGTTTGGGCTCCAAAACCAAGTATTTGCGATGACCTCTCTATGGTTTGTGGAGGTGTTTAAACTACATCCCTAACCTGGGAACACCTGTGCCCCCATAAAGATCCGTGGAGTCTGTTTCCACACCTCCAGCACACACACGAACACTTGCACAGTTATCCTGAGAGTGGGCAGCCTCCTCCACCTGAGAGCAGGGCCTTGGTTCTTATAAAATCGCTTAACTTGTCTACCCTGTTTGGTTGCCTGATACGGAGTGCTGGGGAAAGGGTGGGTTGGGCTCTAAATCCAAGTATTAGCGAGTGCTTCTCCATGGGATTTGGAGGTTATTAACCAAAAGCCCACAACATGGGAATACCTGTGCTCCTTGAAAAAAGCGTGGACTCTGTATCCCCACCACCAGAACACACATGAAGAAGTTTTCTGCTATCCTGAGTGTGGGCTGGCAATTTCAGGTGACAGAAGCGGCTGGGTTCTAATAGAATCCCTTAGCTTGTAATCCCTGAGTGTTTCCCTAGGACTGACTCTGAGAGAAACCTGGGGGTTGGGCTTTGAGGCCAAATAGTAGCGAGTGTCCCCGATGGACTGAGGAAGTATTTAGATGAATTCTCCATAAAGGGAAACACCTGAGCACCCATTCATCTGCGTGGAGTGGGGCTTCAAATCTCCCCACCACACAAGGTTGGGTTCCAGTATCCTGAGGGTGGGGTAGTTCCTCCAACTGACATCAGCGTCTTGGTTTGAATAGAATCCCTTTGCTTGTCTTCCCTGATGGTTTGCCTAGGCCAGTGTGTGGTTGAAAGTGGGATTTGGGATCTAAAACTAAGTATTAGCGTGTGCCTCTCCATGGGTAGTGGAGATGTTTAAACTACAACCCACAACTTGGGAATTACTGTGACCCCTGAAAAATGCGTGTGCTATGTTTCCCCACGTCCAGCACACACAGGAAGAAGTGTTCTGGGGTTCTGAGTGTGGGGAGGTTCCTCCAACAGACAGCAGCACCTGGGTTGTAATAGAATCCCTTAGCTTGACTTCCCTAAGTGTTTTCCTAGGCCTAGCAGTAAGCGATGGTGGGGGATGGGCTCTAAAGCCAAGTATTAGCGAGTGCATCTCTGTGGGTAGTGGAGGGTTTTAAACTACTTCCCCAACCTTGGAACACCTGTGCCCCATAAAGATGCGTGGAATCTGTTTCCCCACCTCCAGCACACACACGGAGACGTGCTCAGGTATCCTGATTGTGGGGAGGCTCCTCCAAATGACAGCAGCGCCTGGGTTCTAAAAGAATCCCTTAGCTTGTCTTCCCTGAAGGCATGCCTAGGCTGGAGAGTGGGGGAAAGTGGGGGTTGGGCTCTAAACCAAGTATAAGCGAGAGCCTATCCATGGGATGTGGGTTTTTAAACTACAACCCACAACCATGGAATAAATGTGCCCCCTGAAAGATGCTTTGACTGTTTCCCTACATCCAGCACACACACGAAGATGTGTTCTTGTATTCTGAGTGTGGGGAAGTTCCTCAAACTGACAGCAGCACCTGGATTCCATTAGTATCCCTTAGCTTCTGTTCCCTGAGTGTTCTCTTAGACCAGGCCATGAGGGAAAGCTGGGGGTTGGGCTTGGAGGCCACGTAGCAGTGAGTGCCCCCTGATCCATTGAGGAAGTACTTAGAGGACTTCTCCCTAAACGGAACACCTTTTCCTGCATTCATCTGGGTGCAGTGGGGCTGCACATCTCTCCCACACCTAAGAATGTGTTCTGGAATTCTGAGTGCAGGGAAGTTCCTCCAACTGACAGCAGCGCCTGGGTTCTAATTGAATCCCTTTGCTTGTCTTCCCTGATGGAAAGCCTAGGCGGGAGTGCGGGGGAAAGTGTGGTTTGGGCTCCAAAACCAAGTATTTGCGATGACCTCTCTATGGTTTGTGGAGGTGTTTAAACTACATCCCTAACCTGGGAACACCTGTGCCCCCATAAAGATCCGTGGAGTCTGTTTCCACACCTCCAGCACACACACGAACACTTGCACAGTTATCCTGAGAGTGGGCAGCCTCCTCCAACTGAGAGCAGGGCCTTGGTTCTTATAAAATCGCTTAACTTGTCTACCCTGTTTGGTTGCCTGATACGGAGTGCTGGGGAAAGGGTGGGTTGGGCTC